>NC_056744.1:136153646-136506146 GCF_019279795.1 Protopterus annectens
GCAAGATTCACCTTCTTACCATTTCCTTGTCTCAGTTTAATCGCATGTACTTCTGAAGGTGAAGTCCTTTTTCCCCCAACCTAGATCTTTATTTAGATCCCCACATTTCTTTTCTTTTATTTGCATATAATTTAAACAGGTTACCTTCTCTCACCTTCTCCAATGTCCAGTATTAAATTAAAGGGGAAAAGAAGGCAGGCAGGAAGAATACTTTACCACCTCACTAAAAAATGGGCCTGCTCCAAAACTGTTATTCAAATTGCAGCTTCTCCCTCTTCCAGTTCTATTTTTCATATGCTGCTTTCCATCTGGTTACTTTTATTTTGTCTACCTTCTCCTTCATTTTCTGCTACCACCTAAACAGTCTTTTCCAAGGAACATGAGTACCAATAGAATAGAACAGAAAAATTACAACGGACAAAATTGTATTTCACGCAGTGAAATGTGGATGTGATGCTGTAAATGGTTTATCAAGCTCAGTTTGGGAAATCACTTTATAATATGAAACATTGTCAGTACTGTGGTCCAACTTGGTCACCGTAACTTGAAACTGATGCAGGTTTACTGAAAATTTCATCTGAAGCTCATCATATCCCTGAATACGATCATCAGCAGGTATGCTGCACAGTACATGTTCCTCCTAGCCTGTGCCTTTATTATGACCCAGGTGACAGAAGTTTGAATAGCAGCTTGGGGTCGTGACAATGCAGGTAGGGGACAATGTGTGTGCACATCCTGCAGAGGGAGGGATTGTGCCCAGGGGCATATTCACAGAGGCTGAATTTTCCATGTGGAAATTGAGGAAACTGATTTGCAGTGCATTGTGTTGGTGAACGGGTTATCCTGCCATCAGCCCTTTGTGCAAATGACAGGTGATGAAGTGCTGACAGCCATTACATGTTTAACTCAAGGATGTTATGGGACACATGCAAGGGCATAGGCTGTGATCCTTAAGATAAACACAGTACCATTTTGAGAGTACATGCTCCATACCAGTTTCGTTTTGAATAATAGCATCATTACAGCCATATAGATGCCCCAACCCCATCCCCTTCTTTTCCTTGGAAATGGATGTGGATTTGGGTTTTCTTTGTTTGTCCTTCTTGGCCTCTGGGAATAACAAGTAGGAGATCTTCCTTTCCAGACCTTCACTTTCTGAGTTTCTTGTGTCTGGCAGTTTCTCTCCCTACTGCTCATCCATTTTTAGTTTACTACAGATTCTGAAGCAAGAATCCTTTCATACCATGCTTCCAAGTGTGTTGAAATGGTATCCTCATTTCCTCCAGTATTTGGCTGGACCAGCAGGGCACAGTGCCTTTTTATTGATCTGGAGCTGTGGCCACATTTTGGTGGCTTTTTTCTCTCCACTTGGGTATTTTTTGATCCCTTTGGTATGAGGAGAAGACCAAGTCCACTGTAGGGATGTCTAAAAATTCTGGAAATCAAGACTGAAAGGTGGGCATCTTCATGTAGCTAAATTCCATGGATAAAGAGTACATCATCATCACCATCATCAACCCCCTTTTTCCCATTTTCTACAAGGGGGGGTCAGTGTGTTGTCAACCTTCACCGTCTCTCTCTTCAATGCCACTCTCTTGCCTTCAACACTGATGCCTAACTGTCACAGGTCTTTTCTCACACTGTCCATCCACATCTTTACTGGATGGCCTTGTTTCCTCTTGCCTTCTTCCTGTCTTTCCCAAATCTTCTTCACCAGAATGTCTTTTGCTTTTCTGCACATGGGTCCAAACCACCATAATCTGTTCTCTTTGATCTTTTCTGCAATTGGAAATGCTTTGGCTTCTGCTGTTATGTCCTCATTTCTTCAATTGTTCCACAGTGTGCACTCTACCACTTATCTTAGGTACTTCTTCTCCATCACCTCTAGCTTCCTCAACTGCTCTGCCTTTACTGCCCAGGTTTCTGTACCATACAGTAGTACTGGTCGCTCCACTGTTTTGTACACCTTATTTTTCAGGTTCTTTGGCATTCTTCTGTCATATGCTACACATGACACTCTGTGTCAGTCGGCTGCAACCCGTCTGATTCTACCTTTGACCTCCTCATTGAGGATAAGGAATTATACTGCAGCAATGCACCTGTTACTCAGACGTCTTTTGTTATGCTAAGTATACTCACTCTGCTATGCTGCCTTCATACAGTAGTGTATGTACCTCCTATTTCTTGGTATGAAAGGGAGCTACTTGAAAATTTTTTTGTCTTGTTTTTGTTTGTTTATTTTAGTAAAGAAACATTATTAAAAATAATATAAAGGAAAGCAAGATAATCACAATGTTTGTCTTTTCGGCTTTTCCCGGTTAGGGTTCACCACAGCGGAACTCCAGCACACTAATGATTGTCAGTAAGTTTTTATGGTGCTGAGTTGCCAGCCCGATGCCCAACCTTCAACAAAGGCATGCCCAATCACGCATGTCTTTCGAATGCCACTCGACCACAGGGAGGACATGCAGACTCCACAAAGAAGGCACTCCAGCCGAGAATTGAACAGGAGAACCTCTTGCTGTGAGGCAGCAATGCTACCGCGGCACCATAATCACAATACACATTAAAAATAAAAATAGAACCAGAGACCTTCAAAATGACTGCATCCTCCTTTTACAACATCCTTAACATCTCAGGAGACAAAATGTAAGAATTATCTTTCTGAATGACAAGAGATCACAACAAAAGGACCAAAGCAACAGAGTTTTGCAGTAATGTTTGTTTAGAAAGCTCATATGGATCATCATATGGACTGGTTCTGTGATGAAGGAAGAAACCCTGCCTATGACCCAGATTATATGGCTTCAGCTAGTGGGTGAGGAATGAGGTAGCCTCCTGCTCAGCTTGTGGATACTAATGTCTCCTAAAGCGGTGAAGGGGGCATGCTGTGGGCATGGCTTATTGCTTGTTTTCTGGTAAGACTGCAAGACCCTGGAGAATGTCTGAAACATGAAACTTGTGGATGGAAGATCTGAGAAGTTAGCATCGCTACAGAGATGGAGTGTTTCTATTATGGTGTCTTATCTCACATGTATGCCTACATCTACAGGGCCCAGCACATTGGGAAGTACAGTAACTGAACAATGTGGATGTGTATGGCCCTGCTTGTATGCTGCTCTCCCAGCTTATGAGGTATTGCAAACCTGTTTAATAGTAGTGAGTACAAGAGAGCTGTTAACACAGCAAAGGAATCAGACAGCTGTACTGTTCCAAACTCCTGGAGTAACAGTACATTGCAGGAAGTTTTCCTTGATCTGTTCAACATCACTGGCATTTCTAGGCGCAGTCATTGACCAAGTGCTGGTGAAAGCTAGTCCTTCGTAGAACAAAGAAATCTAGATTAACACAGCACTGACAGAATTCTTGTTCTTTAACAAGTCATCCCAGCAACACAGTATCTTTCTTCTTGCATTTTCCTAATCTGTCATGCAAGCCTTTGTATTAAGAAAACACAGTTATATCTCATAAATCTCTTAAACCTTTCTATTTGTCCACTGAACATGATGATAATTCCTATCTCCCAGTATTTAAAGAACAAATCCTCATGGTGGACTAATATGGCAGTAGTATCCATAGGAGTGGAATTACTTTTCCCATCCAAAGTTTGATATCTAACAACAGATTCAATGCAGTCCTCTTGCAGTGCCCACATCAAGAACCAGAGAAGACCAACAGGGTGAAAACTGACCAAAAAAAAAAAAAACACCACTGACACCACAGGAGCTTGGTACACTAAATTTAATATAGAAAATAATTCCCCAAATTGTCAAAAGTTGTATCCACTTCAGCAACCTTTCAGTGTAAGGCAAGTAGTCTTGACAGAAAATGTCGCTTCACATCATCCAGAACGAAAAGAGAAGTTAGTTTTCCAGGACATTTTTCAACCAAAACGCCTTTAAATCAATATAGAAAGCAGTATAACATTATGGTACATAAACGAGGAAAGTTCATATTCTTCCAACTTTGTAAAGAGAAGTTTGGATTTTGAAATGGACATTGCAACATAATCTTTGTCTAGCAAAGGTTCATATTTGTGGTTTACAGACTTACTCGGCAAAGAACTTAAGTAGAAAGTTAACTTAAGGATATCAGAAGAAATTGAATCCATAAGTATTTCAAGAGATTGTACAAAATCTGAGCATTCCAAATTGGGCCTGTTTGGTACACTTCATGACAATATGGCCAGAATACTTTTCCATCACATTCCATACAAGACAGTTTGGAAGACCGATATTTTCTTCTTCCCATGGATCATGTCTTAATAGCTGCCTTCCCTTCATTATTTGGAAGATATCACTCAAAGCAAAGTAAAACAAGGCTAGTCTAATCCTGGTAGCTTCTTGTTAACCAAGAGGGCTGGGGTCCTTTTTGTTAATGAATCTGATCATTATTCCACCGTGACAATTGCCTTTAAAAATTCCTTACTGACATATCATTAGGGCAAGGTTTTTCATCCCAGATTCAATATTGTGAATATCACATCCTGAAAGATATTTTGTTTCCTACCAGCTGCTCCTTTTCCAGACGTTTAAAATATAAAGGAAGCTAGGATGCCTAATAAGGACAAGAAAAATTTACATTCAAAAGGACATGTGATTTGTTTTCTAGTCTGTAGTACAAGGTATATAGGCCTTGATGTGCCTAACACCAAAGTTATTAGACTTTTTGTGTCACTTATAAGTCAGAGTTTGTTCATTATTTACTACATGTATACAAACTGCCCTAGTTACAGGAGTGCAGTTCTGTATTAACTCCCTTTAAAAAGTGTTTTCACTTAAGACCACCAAGAAGATATATCAATCCCCTCCCACATTTGAACATTATGTTGAAGAAGCTGACTTTTCCCGTCTTTGAACATGCAGATACATCAGACTTAAAATGTGTCATGGAAAGCACCTTTTTTGTTTGCCGTTACCTATGACAGAACCATTGGTGAGTTAACAAACTCTCTTGTTTAAGCAGCTTACCTGGTATTTCATAATGTTTCACAGTAAGTTTGACAGTAGTTCTTCAGTACAAAGTTATATCTTCAGTTTTTCTGAATCAGTCTGTACAACCTCCATTCTTTTACCCAAACTGCCAGAATGAAGTGGACATACCTGACTTAATTAATAAGCTATTACAGTAGATGAGAGAAACTGCTAAGCTTTTTGGGTTATGTATGAAACGGAAAGGAGTAGTACCAGTCAGAAGAACACACTCTCTCCCTCTCTAAGTGGTTGGTGTACTGCATTGCCTTTTGCTATGACAAGTGTAATAAAACTGTGCAAGGCACAATAAAACAACATTCCCGTAGGACAGCTGCTACATTTACAACATATTTCATGAATGCTTCTGCAGAAGAAATACTAAAGGCTGCCTCATAGACTACTACCTATACCTGTATAGAACAATACAAACTGGAAGCATGGTCCAGGGGTAGGGTAGGTTTTGTTTTGGCTGTGGTACAGGTAGGTGATCTTGTAACTGTCTACCCCTCATGGTATGCTTGGGAATTTTCTCTGATGGCATGATTTGGTGTTACGCCGACCCTCCCAAATGAATGTAATATAGTTGGATGTACAGCACATAACATAACAGTAGGTTAGCAAAGAGAGGCCACTGTAACTGCAATTCTACCCTCCCTTCAGCCCCTTGTGAATAGTGTGCACTGTTTTATTATAATAATAGGTTAAATACTTACTGTCATTAATAATTACAGTAATATTTTATAGACAAATGACGGTGGCTTACACCACCACTGAGAGAACTAGAAGAGGTTTGAAAAACAGAAGAAGGTTGCTAACAATGCTGGCGGTATATCAATTATTCAAACAACCTATTAAAGTTCCACAGAATGATAGCCTGAGACCAGCATTGCCTTTCACACGGAGAAGGGATGACCTGATAAAACAATCACAGATGGTGGAGAAACCCAAATATTATGATATACTGTTACAGTTGCCTCGTCTATGTTGTACTGTTGCAGGGGATCCTGACAGTTTGACAAAAGGAATTTCAGCAACTCTTTTTTCAGTAAAATGGCTATGCTGAAAAAAAGCTTTTAGTTCCATTGAATTTTGCATTTCATCATTTATTTCTAACTGTATAAGCTAAGATAGTGTGAGGTCCTCCCTTGTAGAGGATGTTGGGTAACACGCCACACCTTGCAAAGAAATTGGTTTTCAGCATGAGCAGTTCAGTATGTTGGCACTTACTAAAACACAGATATGAAAAGTACCTTGTCTGCAACATTACTTTCTCCATGTTTTGTCATGTGATTCACTGTAGTGTAGTGCATTGGCTAAGTATATAGTCATGTAGATGGACATACTTATATTTTAAATGTTTTGTATATTTTCAATTGTTTTTCTATGAAGGCAGATCGTAAAAAGTTCAGGAAACTGCAAATTAATGAAGTTATAAAACATTTAAAAGGGGCAAAATTTAGGTGTAAAAGTGTTATTTATGTTTTCAAAGTTCATTTTGTACAACTTATAATGTACAAAAATATGTTCTCAGCCTGAAACAATGAAATATCTATGGATTCAGGACAAATGATAATAAAAGTTTCATATCAATCCTTAATATTCTTCTGAGCTTGATTGCTATAAGCTTGCTTATGTTTTTTTTTTTTTTTATACGAAAAATACTTTTTTTTTTCAGTACATTGTTGATTTTTGGAAGAGGAAAGTAGTGCCCCTATTTTTCTTTGCTTCTAAAGGGGTAAAAAATTAGATTTATGATGATAAATCTTATGAAATAATCGGTTAAAGTCAATTTACAACACACAGAAGACCATTGCTGTAGGATGCAGGTGATCTGATTCAAGGGAAATGGGGTGCCATGAAATGATGGAGTCTTTCTTTCTTCACCAGTAGTGCATCATCCACATTTACCCAAACTTTTAGCAGCATTGTGTAAGTTTGTTTATCATGATCTAGAGAAATTGCTAAGGACTTACACATTTTTATTTAGAGTTTAGAAGATGTCATAAGATTAAGGTTGTTAGTTCATAGCTGATGTTTTTGATATAGAAAATGAAGAGGGTAACGTTACTGTCTCAAGACCTATGTTGCTGCTGACTGTTATCTGCAAGATGTCTTCACATGACCACTATTCCTCCTCAGTAGAAATACGATGCCAGTACTCAATCTTTAAAGTTGTATTCAATAAATCTCAGTTGTAAACATTTTATTCAATGGATCTATGAGAACTGATGTCTTATTTCTCTAGGAGGAGGAATGACTCTGTGAATACATTCAATCGCTAACCGTCATGAGCACCAGAGGTCCTAAAGTTGTAAATTATCCTGTTCATCTTAAATTTATTTAGTCCTGCTCCTCACACAAGGTTGGATAACAGTGACTGCATCATTTACATTCTATTGGTTTTATATTTTTGATATAGAATACGTGGCTATGGCCTCTGTTAAGTGTTAGAAAGTGAGAATGACATGTTTAGGAAAAGGGCATGAGTCATATATTCTGCAGTTTTCAAGTTAACTTTCATTTTTTAACTTTTAGATGCTAGTCTGACACTATTTTATGGAATTAAAAAATTCTTCCTGGCTTTTCCTCAGAAAGAGGGACTGTATACTAGTTTTCATGTCTGTAGCAACTTACTCCATGGTTATAAGGCACGCTTGATGTAAGAGATGGCCTTATTTTACTTATTTAGATTTCTTATTCTGAAGTGTCTAGCTGGGAGAATCCCCTTTATCACTGGAGTCCCAGGAAGAAAAGCTCCAAAATATACAAATAGGTAGGGAAGTACGCATAAAAAAGTTATTATTAAGAGTACATTTAGACCATCTGAGGAAAAAAGTAGGATAGTTAACTGTTTAGGTTTATTATCAAAATTGCCACCAACAAAACAAAAAATGGTCAATACAACAAAAAACAACACTGAACACGGAACACTGAAGAAGTCACTATGTCGAATCACATGCTGATTATTCAATTCGGCATTATTCGACATACTGTTTCCCCTGTACCTGTCAGAACAGGAACTACAGTTCTGGTTTTCAGCAGTATGGCCATATTACACAACACTAAACTTTGTTTTTTTACAGGGGGCAAGCCCCCCCTGCACCCCCCACACCCCCCTGCAAATTATATATTCCAACTCCGAGTTTGCACTACAGTGGGGAAAAGGGTAAAGTTCCTGATTTGCACTGTACCACAATCTTTACTAATATGCGCAAATAAAGATAACACAGATGGTAACAACCGTCAGCTATGTTGAATTAGGCAGCGATAAGACACCGGACTGTATAAAATCTTTAATAAAACACTTCCAAAACTTTGAAATAACCACGTTAAGCGCTTTCATCTGCTAAACATGCAGACTTCATCAGAACAAATAACTTTGTATCAATACGCTCATTTAAAAACTTTTTGGCGCAAAATATGCTTCACAAATTTAAAGTGCAAGTGCTTATATTTCACATTTATCATTTAAATAAATGAACAATAAAAATATAAAAATGTAAGGTATATATAAACAATAATATACCTAACATACTTGATCTAATTCATCTATTTACAACTTGTATATATATATATATATATATATATATATATATATATATATATACAAAAATACTTTGCTATTTGATGCATTATTATATAAAATTTATATTATTCCTACAATAAAAAAAAAAAAGACTTGACTATGACATCAATTGTGACTTCACGTATATATACTACCCTGTCAGTACCTACAAAATACAATGTGAGTCACATATTTATACTAATGGTACTGTGTTATCTATGATTGTATGCATAAACTTATTTATATATATCTATATCTGGAAAATAATACTAACATATAATGATAAGGGATGAAAAAGAATAAAACCTCATACAATTATTTCATATCATATATAATTGTTACACAACAAGGAACCATTTTTTACACCTACCCTTACTGTAATTCCAGAAAAGGTTTTATAGATATGTACTCATTTAAACCTTATTCCCTCGTTGCATCTGTCCTTATTTTCCAGACAGTCTCCCTTTTACTTAATACAGCCTTTAGATTTCCTCCCCTAGTAGAATTGTACACCTGATCTATAATTCCAAATCAAAAACTATGTCTCTCATTATATTTTTTTATGTGTCTGTAAAGTGCATTTTTTGTATCCTTAGTTTTTATTTTATATAGGTGATCATAAATCCGCCTACGGAGCTGCCTCTCCGTCTTCCCTATATAAAATGCGGAACATAATACACATTTTGCCAAATATATGATATTTTTTGTGTTACAATTTCCCCTTTTAAACTTAATGTATGTTTTATTGATGTCGTTCAATTTACATCCATCACTTTCATTAATCACATAGCACTGCTTCCATGACCCACATTTCTTAGTTGCCTCATTTTTATTAATATTCATTTTGTCTCCCGAACCATACTGCAGATATTTTCTTATATTCATACCCATCTTATATACAAAACTGGGTTTTGGGCCCACTATATCTTTTACCTCATCTTCCACTATTAATGAATTCCAATGTTTAATAATAATATTCTTAATTTCATTACTATACGGTGAATACATCAAAACACATACTCTATTAAGGGAATTTGTGTCACTTGTAACTTTGTTCACATTCTTTTTACTGAATTCCACACCTAAAATAGGGGGGTATTTTTTACCCCATTCATTTCTGACATAGTTAGATACGTCTTCTAATAACCATCTAGGGTAACCCCTATTTGCAAACATAGAGGTGACAAATTCCATCTCCTTTTCCATCACTTCTAAATTAGAAGACATTCTTGCTACCCTTATGCATTGTCCTTTAAATATATTTTTTAATATATACGTTTTGGATGATTACTGGAATATTCCAGGTATCCGTTTGAAAATGTTTCTTTCCGATATATTTCAGACTGGAAGCCATTCATAGTATGTCTTATAAATGTATCTAAGTAAGCTATCCCATCTTTACTGATGTTATATGTAAACTTTAAAAATTCACTAGTCTGATTAATATATTCACTAAACTCTTTAATAACCTCATCTGGTCCATTCCATAACATAAACATATCGTCCAGAAATCTGGAATAATAAGATATATACTTATAATACTCACTCTGAAATAAATATGTATTTTCCCATTCCAACATAACCATGTTTGCAAATATGGGGGCACATGATGCCCCCATTGCTACACCTCTTGTTTGTTTATAGTACTCCCCTTCAAAGTATATAAAATTATAAAATTATTATCCAATACAATTCCCATCATATCAGTGATAAGATTAATACGATCCCAAGTCATATTAGAATGTTTCCTTAGACTACTACAAAAATCTTCCAGTCCTTCATCCCTTGGGATACTTGAAAATAAATCAACCACATCAGTAGTTATATAGGTCACATTTTCTCTCCATATATCTGATGTAAGATGTGATAAAAACATCCAAGAATCCTTTACCAAATGTGGGATGTTGTTATATATCGGTTTAATCCATCTATCAACTACCACTCCTATTTGGAATGTTTTTGATTTACTACCAGATATGATGGGTCGGAAAGGTGGCTTAACTATATTCTTATGTACTTTGGGGATACCTGCAATAGTAGCCAAAATGGGAAATTCGACCTTCATGAAATTATATATATCTTCAGTTATTCTTTGATCAATTAAATATTCATCTAATGCCAAGTCTATCTTCTTATAACTTATATTAATCTCATTCAAAGAAGTAATATCATAATTACCTGACTCAATCAATATTTTTTGCATTTCATTTATGTAATCAATCGAATTGTACAGTACTATACCCCCGCCCTTGTCTGGTTTCATAACTCTTATGTTCTTATTGCTAGCCAGCTCCACCAGACTCTGCCTCTCCTTTATACTTAAATTATCATTGGTCAAATGTTTGTCTCTTAATTTTTTAAAAAACTGAATATCAAAACAAACCAATTCCTCAAAATTAGACACCTTTTTATGGCTAGGGGGAATATAAGTACTTTTTTTCCTACGTACATTTCTATTACTATTAATCATATTCGTAGACTTATTATCATTGTTGGTAAATAATAAGGCTAAGTTTAGCCTTCTACACTATAATTTAAATTCAGTTATTATATCAACTACATCAAAACCAACAGTGGGTATGAATTTCATTCCTTTCATGAATAGTGAACCATGTTCTTCTCTAATAGTACTACTGGTGTAATTATAAATCTTTAAATCATTATATTGATAAACAATTCTTTCTTTTTCATCAGTGCATATTAATCTATCATATACTTCCTCATGTGTATCTGATATTAATGATTCATCATAATAATGAATGTCATTATTTGAAAACTCATTTTCTACCATCGATTTCTTCGATTTCTCTGATGATGATTCTGCTTTTTGTGTGGTGTATAAAAACATCCACCTTGAAAATTTGTACCCCTTTCCTCTTGTAACTCATCATTAACATCCCTTATCTTATTGTTCTCATAGTTATTATATGTATACTTCCAAATATATGCTTTATTGTCCTTATATTGTTCCATATCTCGTAAAATCTTTTTATTTTTTCTCTCATATATTTTACCTGCTTTAATATCAGCTAATTTAAATTGTTTATCATACATTTCACTCCATTGGGGAAACAGTAAATCATTCATTATATCCTTATTCAATTTTTCCAAATCTATAACCATTCTACTCAATTTCTCATCATTCTTCTTAATTAATAACTTCATATAATTTATACCACATGTATTAAATAAAGTATTAAATTCAGCCTTGGTATCATTGTCTAAGTTGACACCCATTGGTAACTTAAAAAACCTTAACCCCATGGGTACAATTCCCAGGGATATACATTTCATAAGATCGGCATTATCAATTTTAATACTTTTAAAATTCAACAATTATTTTGCCATTAAATATATCATGTCCTTCAAAGTACCATAATTCACACTTTTCTTCTCTGTTGTGGACCACTTTTACTATGGACACTACTAGTAGTAAATTCAAAGTCATTCAATAAAAAATTATCTAATTTATTAACTCCACAGTCTTTATTATGAACTTGCGCTGTATTGTCCCTTGGACTAGAAGAATTATATACAGTACCTTTTTCAATACCAGATTTTGATTTAGTTGTTGCTGCATAAGTCTTAACTGGCAACGCACGTTTGGGCCGAGCTCCTATACGTTCAAACTCATCATCCACTTTAAAAAGTGAGAAATCAAAAGTGAGCTCATTGTCAAACATAACAGTTGCATTGTTTATAGTGTTCCGATGGACAGGCAATTCATTTGGTAATTCATTTGATAACATATCCCTCCTCGGTACTTCTCCCTGACCATTGGGTATCTCGTACTGAGTAGATGTCTGTGTAGAAACCCCACAGCCAGATGGAACACTTTCCTTCCTCTCCACAGTTCCATTTTGCATGATACCGGCATTGCCTTGCATCCGCCCCACCAATTCAAGTAAACGGGACACTTCAGTTCGCAAGGAATTCACTTCACATCTCAAAGAAACAGGATCTTCTTGGTCCAATAAAGCCTCTGTCTCTCCGCATACACTATCCATAGCCTCTGACATACTCGAACATCAAATGCTAAACAACACCAGAAATAAAGATAACACAGACGGTGACAACCGTCCGCTATGTTGAATTAGGCAGCGATAAGACACCGGCTCGGACTGTATAAAATCTTTAATAAAACACTTCCAAAACTTTGAAATAACCACGTTAAGCGCTTTCATCTGCTAAACATGCAGACTTCATCAGAACAAATAACTTTGTATCAATACGGTCATTTAAAAACTTTTTGGCGCCAAATATGCTTCACAAATTTAAAGTGCAAGTGCTTATATTTCACATTTATCATTTAAATAAATGAATAATAAAAATATAAAAATGTAAGGTATATGTAAACTATCTTTTATTATTTTATTTATTATTATCTGGTGTTGTTTAGCATTTGACGTTCGAGTAATATGCGCAAATGCACAGTGCATTCGCTGAACTCGCACACTTGAAGATTCAACAACACAGGATTCAGCCAACCGGAATTCGACATCCCGTGGTCACCAAACCTTCACTCGTAATTTTCATGGTAAACCAAATAAGTAGGGAATTATGCATAAAGAAGTTATTATTAAGAGTACATTCAGAGCAGGTGAGGGAAAAAAGTAGGATAGTTAACTGTTTAGATACATAAACAATGCAAGGAACAGTCTGTGGAATCTAGCCAAGCTGGTATACTGACTAAAAAGTATTTGGATTATACATTCAATGAAGATCCTTCATTTCATTTAGATAAAAGTAATAAACTGAAATAAAACATCATTGTTTTATTTATTTAGTTATTTATTTTCTTGGATAACTGGTATAGTGGATTGCCACAACCTGGGAATTACAACAGAAATTGAGAGAGAAGATATGGTCTTATTTTAGAAGTGATGAACAGGAAACAAACTTAAATTACACAAGGATTATATTTCCACTGCTTTGAAATCTGTTTTTTTAATACACACATAAAATGGGTTTCCCCATGTCCTCAAGTTTTACTTTAGGTCAACAAGTTTATCACTTTATTCAGGAATCATTGTAATTGACAAATGTTTTGTTGGAATCATCTCCATAGTTAAATTTATCATCAATATTACTTTTGGAAGAATATGCATTATCAGAAATGATTAGTAAATAGGACATACAAAATGGTAAGGGAATAAAATTTAAGCATGTGGATACATTGCTGAAATAATGGGTTAAAATAACATGGTGTGATATACATGTAATGGGAAGATATGCTACAAAGTCATATTTCTGTATGCTGCAAAGAATGAAAAAGTTTTATGTCACAAAGTTTGGGGATGATGTTTCCAAATGTGAAAATACATTGTTGGAGGTATGAGGAGGGAGTTTTAAAAATGTGGGAACTCATTTTTGGTCATGTTCAAATTTGGTAAGCTTTAGGAATGATTTAGAGTAGATGATACCTGGGTTATTGAAGGAAGACATATAGGTAACAAAAACGTTTATGTTGCTAAGATATGGCAATGCAGTTCACTATAATGATACTGTTGAAGACTGATGGGCTAAGTAAGAGAAGCCAATGAGCTATTCAGGTTCATAGGTGTGTGTTTACTAGGCTAACAACAACAACAGCCTTTTAAGCCTAGCCACGCATCCCAAATCTCTGAAAAGTTCTGATACCCTTGATGAGTGTAAGCAGGGGTTTGGGAGATGAAACATTTACACGCAGGGGAACTGTGGACCAAAAGTGAGAATGTAAATGTGATGATAGGTGCATTTAATTATACCACTGTAGTTATGTAAATAGTCCAGGTTCATATCCAAGTGCTACACATTTGATTGTCAGACTAAATACAGTTTTTGCATTCAAAAAAATGCTGAGCGTCCTTCTTTTTGACAAAGTTACATCATGCTGTTCAGTGGGTTTAAAAGGGGTCTCCTGTACTTCCCATTATATCATTATAGTCGAGAAAGTTGTCATAAAAGACAGAAGGAAGAAGGTTACATTTATTTTGGTAAGCACTGTTTTGGCCAAAATAAATCACGGTGCTCCTGTCTTTTGCCAGCATGCATTTCAATATATATTTAATTTCTCAGTGAAGATCTGCTGTTTCAACAGAAGGGTATATTTCTGCTTCCAGTCCTACAGTTTCTTCCAGTTCATTCTGACTTTCAAGTAACAGAGGAAGAATTTTGACTGAAACTAGAGATCTGTCAGTTAACAAATTCTAATTATCAGAACAGAAAGTAAAAGCAGTATTATGTTGTGGTGTCAGTCTCAGTGAGTTCATCCATTACAAGTAATATTGTTGGTGCACTTGGATTATTTGTCTCAAAGTTTCAGCAATGGTTGACATTAATCAGTGAGGCTTCACTTTTTGGTTCTTTGTACTTATTGGCATATGCACTAGCTTCTCCGTTACCTGTTAATTCAACCCCTTTAAAATGTGTAACTTGTAAAAGAGATTTGTATTTGATTTTACTGTCACCAGGAGAGTTTCAGGAACATCAAAATTTTAAGCTATGTTAGCGTTTTACAGTGTTCTTTAAATACATTGTTTCATGTTAGCTGCTTTATGGTCAAGGTTATAAGCAAAAAAAAATGGATACAAGAAACTAAAATGGAAAAAAATAAAATCCATTTATCCAGGGGAAAGAAGTTTTGGATAAAGTGAGTAATTTAACACAAGTTACAGTTTTATTTCAGTCCCATTAGGGATAGACAAATTTGTAACATTATGGAAACTTTGTAAAGTATACTTGCAGTCTTTTAGAGATTATGTTATTCAGAAAACATATACTATCAGGATTACTGAATTCCATCCAAAATGGGGTGGGTACATAAACCATATCCATGCCAGCATTTCTTAGTTTTATTTGGACAATCACAACATACATGGTGGCCCTATCCTGCAATGTACTCCTGGTAGGAGAAAACTTTCTTCAGTAAGAAATCTTTTTTCACTTTTTTCTAAATATTCAAATATTTAGATTTTGTGCAGAATACAAAATGCTGGAATGTACTGCTATGATATCAGCTATATTCAATATGGCCACAAAAGTATCATATTAGACATTTGGAAGTAACTTATTCAATAGAGTTATAAATTCCCAATTGGTTAATGGTGAGATATTTTAAGTATTACATGAAATCTGAAAAAAATTAATGTGATGTTAGAATGTAGCTTTAGTCTACAGAAAAGACAGCATTTTTATAAAACAGAAGGTAGAAAAAAGAGGCAAGGGACAAGTGATAAGGAAGAAATCAAAATTGAATGTAGAAGGATTGACGAACATTACTGTAAAAAAAAAGATGAGAGGCAAACGTTGATAACATGGCTCAAGCTGTGGGTGTACAAAACCAACCAAATAAGAATTGTATGCTTGCAAATGTAATGTGCAATGAAAACAGTGGGATTAATAAGACTAATGGTGATGAAGAGTATGTCCTCTAGGGACAAAGCCTGGAAAGCCTGACTAAAAAACAAAACCCCTTCCAACCTCACACAATATAAACAACTTCGCAACCATGCCAAATGATTAGTACTGAAAAACAAAAAAGAATACTTCCAAACCCTCCAAAACCAACATAAGAAAAACCCCAATAAATTTTGGGGAGCACTCAACTCCTTACTCCATCCTAGAACTAACCATAATCCTTGCCCAAACCCAGAAAATACTCCCTCTGAGTTAGCCTCACTCTTTAACTCTTATTTCATTGACACCGTTGCTAAACTTACTACCACCTTCCCACCCATCACCACAGACCCATTAAACCCTACACTAGTACATACCCCATCTACCACAATACTCACTTTCACACTCTCTCCCATACCTACCTCAACAATACAAAAGCTTCTTCATAAACTAAAACCATATACCAATGCCCCAGACAACCTATCTGCAGAATTCTTACAACTGTCAGCCTCCTCCATAGCTTACCCCATCAGCATTCTCATCAATAGGTCCATTCAGGAATCAAGAATACCTGATATCTGGAAAAAAGCATTTGTTCTCCCACTTCATAAAGGTGGAAACAACTATGACATCTCTAACTTCTGACCTATCACCATTCTTTCCCCATCTCAAAAATACTTGAGAAGTGCATTCACACCCAGCTCCTTAGTCATCTGATTAAACACCAACTCCTTTCCTCTACTCAACATAGCTTTAGGCCAGGACATAGCACCAATACCACCCTCATTTCCTTCCTGGACACAGTAAGTAGAGCTCAGGATGCTAGATCCATAGTTCCTGCACTCTTTCTTGATCTATCAAAAGCATTCAACACAGTTTCTCACTCCCTTCTGCTTAATAAACTCTCCAACCTTGGCATCTCTCCTTCCACCCTTCATTGGTTCCATAACTATCTTAGTAATAGGCAACAATCTACTATTTGGCAGCACTCCTCCTCCCTTTTCATCAGTACTAATACAGGGATACCCCAGGGTTCTATACTGGGTCCCCTTTTATTTAGTATATTCATCAGTGACTTCCACACTACTCTCACCCATAGTATTGTTATCCAATACATAGATGACTCCACTATAATCTGCCTCTGTACTACAGCAACTTACCCAAGAAGCGTTTACCTCAACTGAATCCTGGATGTCACAAAACCATCTCGCCCTTAATCCCAATAAAACTAAACTCTTAATATTTACTCCCTAGAAATCCAGGCAAGTTGACAAATCCGAAGTCTCAGTTCATTCACAAAATAGTACTATTATTGAAGTCATTCCCAGTATAAAATTGCTCAATGTCATCATTGACGATAACTTAACCTTTGACTTTCATAGCTATAATAACATAAAAAAAACATCAAAAACTAGGAGCCCTTTATAGTCACAACTACTTTCTCAGCTACTCTGCTAAAAAGGCTCTTGCTTCATCATTCTTGCTTCCAGCTCTCCTATATGGTGCCTCCATCCTCACCAATATTCAGTCATCTCTAAAAATAAAACTCAAGTCATGCTACAACAAAGTTGCCAAATTTGCTGCAAATGCTAAATACTCCATGAATGACTGTTCCACACTACACCAACTAAATTGGCTTGAGTTCCCCCATCACCTCACTTATTTGCAGTTAACTACTGCCCATAAACTTATTTACTATCCCAGCAGCCTGCTCATCCCTCTCCCACATTCTGACTGACCATGTACCATCCTAATTGATACCTAAGGTCAGAAAACAAAATGCTATTGAACATTGATAAATCTAAGCTCTCAGCCGGCCATATGCTGCATTCTTTTACTGTCTTCAATCTATGAAATAATCTCCTTGCCTCACTCAGGGCTATCAGTAATCCCACTACCTTTAAAAAATCCCTTAAACTGCATCTCTCTTCACACTAGATATGCACCTGCACCCCTACTGACAACCCCAAAACCTGACCTTCTCTCAGAATCCTTGCTCTGTTGCACTCTATAACTAGTCTATCTTCCCCTTCCCTCAATCCTACCAATTATTTCTGCTGTCACTTTAGCCTGCGCCATCCCCACCTTTGCCTTCTGTCTCCTTCTTTCACCCTTTAGGCTAAATTCTTCTCCTTGCTAATAATCTTACTTATGTATGTAAACTTTTCCATTCTTACAGTCACACCAGAGTATTAAATAATTCTTCACTGTTATCAAATTATTCTATGTAGTTATCCTTTATTTTATGTGCTACTACTGTCTTATATACACTGTATTGTTGCGTAACATTTTCTTCGTATGTAATTAAATGTGGAGCGTTTCTCCACGAGCTTCCACTGAAAATGGGCTCTTCTCAGGCCCAGTGGACATTCCTGGTAAACAAATGCAATAAATAAATAAATAAGCTCATTCTTTGTAACAACTGATAGAGCAGATATTACTGAATTAGAAGTTGAAGATTCTTCAGAGCTGGTCAGCAAAGATATGCTTGTAATTTGCGGTTCATTTATTAGAGGAACTGATACTTAAATTTGTAGAGAAGATAATGAACATCGAATAACGTTATGGTTGCCAGAAGCAAAACTAGATGATGTCAGACAAGCCTTAAAACACCTTAATGTAAGGAAATACAGATCTCTATTCATGTCAGTACAAACAACCTCATCCACATCCCTCTTAGATAGTATAGCTTGTAATGACATTAGGATGTATTTTCGCAAATCACATGTAGAAAGGAGAGTCATGTCACCATGAGTGAACAGATTTTGGAGTAAATACCTACATGAAAAAATGTCCCATTTTAAAAAATGGAAATGTGTAAAGCATCCAAACCTAATTTGGGGCACACATGTTCAGACAGGATGGCATGCATTTGTCAAAATCAGGGAAAAGATTTTTTTGTGGCAGATATTTTGCAAGATTTGACAAACACAAGGCAGGATTTTTGCCAGGTTAAAAATTTAACATTTCATAGATAGCAAAATTTGATGCGTCTCTGATTGTTGTTGATATATTAATAATACAGTTTTTTATTGTAAAATTTGCTATATTCCCACAAGTTTGATCCTGTTATTGTTTGTGAAATATAGTTAATGGTTATTTTAAAAATTGCCAGAGTAATTCTTTATAGTTATATATTACAATATAATTATATACTGCAATATAAAGACTTACTCTGACAATTTAGATTTAATGCCTTCACCTACCTGGGTTAACTGATTATGTCTCCATGAAGCCAGTTTTGAAACATAGACATCAAAGTTGTAGAAAGACATTTCTTTCCCTATGCCCTTCTCTAAATTGTTTCTAAATGCAATGGTGTCTAGTTGTCCTTTTAAATATTTTGATTTATACATCTAATGACAAAACTCAGGCATATATTACTTATTTTACTATTTATGAGTATTGCTTTTAAGTTATTCATAGTAATTCATTAATATTTAACATTCATTTATTTTTCAACATTTTAATGTTTTTTTAGGGAACTATTTTTGAAGTAGCAAGAGTAGAAATCATTTGTCCATGCTATCATTTGGTTATGGATGGTATGTTTCTTTGAGAGCAGATTTACACTTGTGGTTTGAATTTAAACTTTTTTTAATTGATGGCACTATTTAATATGAATAATTTGTACTGAAGCTTCATTCTGATGAAGCTCTGAAGGTAACAGGGCAAAAGCACTTAATTTTTTTTTGTTTTACTAATAAACTTGACTTGGTACTATACTCGGATTCCTCCATTTGTGTGTAGCCCACTTCCCTGCCTGGCCACTTGTTTTTCTATGTAAATGTTTTTACTGTAACAGACATTCTAACAAAAAATTAGGTGGAGGTGTTATGATAGCGATTAAAGGTAGTTATGAGGCCTGCGATTATTACATGTTCAATGATAACACCAATTCTATACACTGTGCAACTGTGACAATAATGACAACCCTGGAACGTATAACAATTGTTGGAGTGTACAGACCTCCAAAGTCAAGTGCAGATAACCTAGAGGAATTTGTACAGTTCTTACATGAAACACAGGAGGGAAGAATAATATTAGCTGAGGACTTAAATTTACCAGAAACAGACTAGAATAATATTGATTCAACAATGTTAGTAAAGAAATTATTCACAGAGTATATTCAGGAACAATTGCTTCAGATTGTAAAAAATAAACTACTATGGAATGGAACAGTCCTAAAGAAATTAGTTTTACTTCATGTCAAGTTTTACCACCGTTGATGTGCAGTGATCATGGGGCTAGAACGGTTAATTTGTTGCCAGATAATTATGCCAGTCTGAAATCTAAACCAAAGCACAGAAGATTCATTACAGATTTTATGGAAGCAAAATTCTCACTGTGTAAAACTAATTGGAGTGATGCATTTAGTGGAAAAACTGCAGAAGGAATGTGGAAAGTTTTGAAAGAGAAAGGTATGAATGCAAAAAATCCAAAAAAAGTTTAATATCAGGATCTAGGCATACAACATCAGGAGGATACATTTCCATAAGATAAGAGACAAAAAAATATAAGAAATGGAAAAGAGGTCAAACTACAACTTTGAAGACTGAAATAAACAAGCTAGACAAACAGATTAAGCAGTGTGTGAAACAAGATCAAGAAAAACCAAAGAAAACTTGTATAAAGATACTGAGCATAACACAAAATCATTTTATAGATACATATGGTGTGGAAGGAGTAAAGACATAGAAATTGATAAACTGTGTGTAGATTCTAAAATGTATTCTCAGATATAACAGATTATACATATATTTACAAAATCACATGCAAAACAGTTTGGCTCCACAAAGGGGCTGATAAGTTGTTCTAGTGACATCCAGATAACGTCAAATACTAGAATCAAATTAGATTATATTAAAAAAGAACTGTACAAAATGAATCCAAACAAAGCACATGAGACAGAAACTTCATCAAGAACTTATAGTACCACTTTATCTGTTATTTACTAGGTTAGATCAGTATGGGGACATTCCTCAAGATTGAAGAAATGCACTTATTAAACCTGTCTTTAATGCAAAGGGGAGAATGACAAACCCAGAATCATACAGACCCTTAACTCTCGTTTCATGTTGTAGAAAAATAATGGAGAAGGTAATATTGGATAAGTTATTGTCAGAAAAGGAAAAGCTGGGACATGAAACCATATATAAGCATGTATATGTTGAAAATGGGTCTATATTAGATTTTCAAAAGTTTCATAGAGCGAATCACTATAGGTCGACACCTAGTTATTGATCTATGAAGTAATCAAAAATCTAAAAAAAAAAAATAAAAACACACAAACATAAAGTAAAGGGTGTAGGCAGGGGGGCAAGCCCCCCTGCACCCCCCACCCCCCCGCTACTTAAATATACCAACTCCGAGATCGCACTTCAGTGCAATACAGTGTGGAAATGGAAGATTTCCATTTCCTACACTGTAGCGCGATCTCGTAGTTGGTATATTTAAGTAGCGGGGGGTGTGGGGGCCGCAGGGGGGCTTGCCGACCTGCCTACACCCTTTACTTTATGTTTCTGTGTTTTAAATTTTTTTTTTAGATTTTTGATTATTTTGTAGATCGATCACTAGGTGTCAAGCTATAGTGATTTGCTCTATGAAATTTTCGAAAATTTAATATAGACCCGTTGAAAATATATGTGTTACCTATTGTAACATAATGTCTGTATGCAGATGACCTGAAATTGGATAAACTGATTACACATGTTTGCAAAAGGACTTTAAACTGACCATTTGGGCACAGATGTATAATATGCTGATAAATACATCAAAAACTAAGCATATGAGATTTGGGAGACATAAACTGAAAGGGGAATATTTAATACCGCACACAGTGATTGAAACTGTAGATTCAATTAAGGACTTGTGTATATGGATAGATACAGCTTTGAGTTTTTCTAAGCATGTCAACTAATTGGTTAATGATTGTTATAAGGTCTATATTAGATCACCAAAAGCTTAAAAAAGTGAACGGTGATTAATTGACCCTATGTAAGCCAAAGCTTACAAATTCGAACTGTCAGAACAGCGATTTTTAATCGCTGTTCCAAGAAAAAAAAATAATAAAACACTTTAAACATTACATTAAGTGGGGGGCTTCATCCCCCACACCCGCCTACTTAAATAACTACGAGACCGCACTACAGTGCCGAAAATGGCATAGTAACAAAGCAGCCAAGCGAATTCTATCCCAGGGAAAGAATTCGCTTAAAAGCCGCTTTGATATTTTGCCGTTTCAGGCTTTTGAGTTTGACCAAGACGTATTCGAAAGAATGCATCTTCAGTCTTCTAATAGGGAACCTTGTTGTAGAACTATAGGTTGTATAAAAAAATTTATAAAGCCTAGGAAATCATAAATGACAAAGTCATTGTTAGTTACATTAGACCCAAGCTTAAATATGAAGTAACCATATGGAAACCTTATAAGAAAACAAGCATGAGAAAACTGAAAAGAGTACAGCGGAACTATATCAAGTACTTCCATGGATGTGAAAATTTAAGTTATTATAAAAGACTAAAATATCTGAACTTGTACAGCATCTTATATGAATATTTAAGAGATCTTATTCAGGTATATGTGGCATTTAGAGACAACTTCCTCAAGGAATGTTGGGGTTATCAAAAAGTAGTTGCTAATTATCAGACAACCTAAATAGAAGATTCTATAGGAATGAGAAGTGTACTAATTGGCTCTGTGAGAGAGCAGCTGATGCATGGAACAGATTACCAAATTACATTAAAGCAAACACTAGTTTAGGTATTTTTAGGAATAGCCAGGACACTTATTATGGCAGCAACTGTTTTATTATATGGGCATGCTAGAAGAGCATTAATGCCTGTGCTTGAAATATTTGTATGTCTGTATGTATGTATGGAAGGATTAGGATTTTATTTTTCTTTCAAGGTGATATGAGTAGGAGGCAGGGAGATTGTGGGATGGATTGCAAAAAATATATTTTTTTATAAAGCTTTGTGAAATTATTGAAAAATTTATTGTGGTCTATAAAATAGTTTACTATCAAAATTGCAAACGACAAAAGAAATGCCGTTTGCAACTCCAAAGCAAAACAACAAAAACAAAATCACTACCATGGCACAATGTCGAATCAGCTGATTGAAGTCAGCAGATTCGACACTGTGTCCTAAAAGATCACGTGACATCTGTATAGGAGCTCACGTACATGAAACTCCTATACCTCAAGCCCCCCTGTACCCTTGCTGTGGGCGCACCCCCCCCCCGCAACCCCCTGCAAACTATATATTCCAAATCTGAGATCGCACTACAGTGAGGAAATGGATGAGTTTCCAAACTGCACTGTACCACAATCTCTGTACAGTACATCAAGTTTATATCAGCGAATGTACAGTGCATTCGCTGATATAAACTTTCGAGCAGGAGATGTTCTGCAAGATGGAATTTCGAACATGTCAGTTTTGGATTATCCATCTGCAGAGCATCTCCATTCGCAAAATTGATAGTAAACCCTATAAAACTAAGAAATAAATACTAAAAAGGGGATAATGTGTAAAAGTCTGATATTCACTGAAAACCACTGTTTTACTGTGTAACTGTTTATCTTAAATTATCTTTCCAGGTCTGTCAGACTCCTGTCTGAAACATAGGTTCATAGGTGTGTACTATGCTAATAACCCTGGAACCTTTACAAGCCTAGCCCATAGAAGTGCCCTGGCATTGTGCTGCCTGATGCTAGTTCCCAGTTCCTCTAGCAATTAGAGCCACTGGAGTGATCCCTGGGGTGAACTTTCTATTTCATATCCACTCATCAAGATTTCTCTTGAAGAGAGCCAGTGAGGTGCTCTGCTTGACATGTATGGGAAGTCCATTCCAGAGCATGGGCAGTCTCTGGGTTATGATCCTGTCCCTGCAGCGTGTTCTGTTGATTGTGATAATGTGGTTGAGGTCTCTGGAGCATGTGGTGTGGAGGGACTGGGACTTCTTTAGATGTAGCATTTCTAACAGAGCTGGGCCAGACATGGCTTTGTAAGTCAAGCAGAGATCGCCTCTTAGTAGACAATATGAGACAGAGTATAGCTGGAGTTTTTTGGGTCCGTCCATTTAGGACATGTATTTAAGGCCTAGGATCCTCTTTGTGAGGTACTTTTTTGGCCTCTCCAGCTGTCGCAGATGTCTAGTGAGGTACATGCCAGATGGGGCAGTATACTCGATGAATGACCTAATGAGGGAAGAGTAGAGGCAGATGATGACCTCTTTTTTCCTGGATGCAAAACCCTTGGTAATGAGATGTGCCACATAGAAGGACTTTCTGACCACAGTGGCAATGTGGTGGTCGAAGGAAAGGTTGCTGTCAACCTGTGTCCCCAGATCTCTTATAACACCTTCAGTGTTCAATGGGCTCCCATCAGTGTAGTAATTAGTGGGAACTTAGTTTTTCCCAAAAAGGGGATGATGACGCATTTTTTGGTATTAAGCTTAAGGCCATGGTTTCGACACCAGTCACTGGTGTCAGTGACGCCTTTTTGTAGTACGTCTGCATCACTTGGGGAGTTAATAATGGCTTCCAGCTTGCAGTCGTCTGTGAACTTGGTCAGCCAGAGTCCCTCCGTGTTGGTCTGGGCTTCTGAGAAATAGATGCCAAACAGGAGAGGACCCAGGACCAATACTTGTGGGACTCCACTCATGACTGGTTGCCAGTCTGACTTAGAGTCCACTACTTTCACACTGTGGGTTCTGTCTGTGAGCCAGTTTGCAACTCACCTAACGATATAGGGATTGATGCCTTGATTGGTGAGTTTATCAATAATTCCTGACTGAGGAATGGTATCAGAGTCCTTTTCCAGATCAAGGTAGGCTGCATGAACTGCCCTACCTTCATCCACAGCTGTGATGACTGACTCAAAGAAGTCAACCATTTTGAGCAGGCATAATCTACCTTTCAGAAAAGCAAATTGCGTGGGA
Source organism: Protopterus annectens (assembly GCF_019279795.1). Lineage (NCBI taxonomy): Eukaryota > Metazoa > Chordata > Ceratodontiformes > Protopteridae > Protopterus > Protopterus annectens. Next base: position 136,178,506 of record NC_056744.1, read on the forward strand.
TCTAGATTTTGGAGAATCCTTGGATCCTTGTTAATTAGGTCCATGATGATACACTCCATAGCCTTACATATCAAATTCATCAGGCTAATGGGGCGATAGTTTCCAGGGTCTGTAGTCACTCCTCCTTTATGGAGAGGGATGACTGTAGCAGTACCCCATTCAGTAGGGACAAAGCCTGAGGTGAGGCTGTGATTGAACAGGGTACAGAGATGTGGTACCAGTTCACTTTGTAGTTCATGTAGAACACATCCAGGGATATTGTCGGGTCCCATAGAAGCTGTATTCTTGGCCTTGGGCAATGCAGCTTTAACCTGTGATGCAGTAATTCTGGGTGCCTGGTATTTTTCCAGTATTGAGATTGGTCCTTTAGGGGGGAGAGAGGGGTAAAGTTGGTACTGAATCTGTCGGCCAGTATGTTGGCAGTATCTGTTTGCTCAGTACCATTGTGCAGTAACTCAGAGCAAATCTGGATATTGCAATAAACTTTTCCATGTTAGCAGTTCACTTCCCTTTTACCTCTTCCCTGAGTCTGTGGCTCCATAAAAGGGAAAACATTTAACAAATATGAAACACCCAGATATCAGCAGCTGAGACTTGTCAGGCTAGAATTTTCCTTGAGTCTCATTTATTTTCTACTAAGTATGAACTCAAAATAAATTTTTCACACTACGTATTTAGGAAAGAAAAATTTGGCTGATTTGTTTTCATTACAAGCAATTATGACAATATTGTTTATATCTTTTACATAGTACAGCTGTGCAAGGGTGTTTAAGTTCAGTTTCTGCAATAAAACTGATTGCTCTTTCGGAAAAAAAACTGAATCAAGAAAAACAAGACAAACCCTAGAACTCCAAAAATTACAAATCCACAAAGTAAATCACCTGGATGCCCGAAAGACTCTCTAACGAATCATGTTTAATCAAATAAAAACACTTAAAACAAAAACATTAAAAGCCAGCAAAAAGCTGCTACACTCTACTATTCACCACAGTTAAGCGCTTTTGTCATAATGTAAAGAACTCCTCAGAACTGTGAATGAAGTGAAGAAAGTTGCATTAAAATACACGAATGAAATCAAGAAAAGTACCGCCAACCCCCCTGTACATCCAGCTATATCCTTATATGAAACGGTTTGTGAGAAGGAGATTTGTGCTTTACTGGGTCAGGAAAGACAAGCTAGGTTTTATAATTTAACTAAGGAGGAGAAATCAACCCTCCTTGCTATGATGGAAGACAAAAGCATCAGATGTATGTAGCTCAATAAGGGGGGGGGGGTTGGCTGAATGTGATGAACTGTGTAGATTGCAATGCACACCTTTTGAAACTATTGTGCAATGACCAGGTGTATAATGTAGTGTCCTAAAAATGAGATTGTTTCATATAGAGCTATCAAAGTGGCCCTGGATGAATTGTTATTATATGGCATCATCCCCCAAGGACTGCACGATTATCTAAGAGTTGGACATCCGAAGATTCCTAGGATTTTTGGAATCCTCAAGATTCATTCCAACATGTTGGACCCCCCTCTACACACTATTGTATCTGCTCATGGCTCAGTGAAGGAACCGTTAGCTAAGTTTATAGACTATAAATTTAGCTCACCTCAAATTTGACCATATCATCTGTAATTCATGGGATCTATTGGATAAACTGAGAAGTAAGAATTTGGATTGTGAATATGTTTTTGTCACCTGTGACATTTGCAGTCTCTATACAGTAATTCTGCAAGTTGAAGGACTTCAATGGTTCAGTGAAATAGTTTCGAAATATGAGGTACTATCTGAGGTTGACTTGGGACTCTTGACAAACTTTATGGACATGGTGCTTCACAATAATTATTTGACATTTGAAGAGGGGGTTCTTCAAGCAACATTCTGGAGTTGCGATGGGCACAGCTTTCGCTCCATTGTTTGCAAATGAGGTGCTTTTCCATTGGGAGCTGGAATGTGTATTCAAGCTACCAGGTTTTGTAAACTGCCTAGGTTATTTTAGATACTTAGATGATTTGTTAATCATCTGGAAGGATTCCGTAGAGGAAGGTGAAAAATTCTTTATGGTACTACAGAATTGCCACCACGTTTCTCAGGTTTACTAAATGCATCAATAAGGACTACATTAATTTTTTGGATATTGAGTTAATGAAGCAACCTAATGGTAAGTTGACTACACAGATACCTTTCTGTCTTTTTCGAGCTGTCACCCTTTTCATCAAAAGAAGGGTATAATAAAGGGTCAACTTATTCATATTTCTAGATTGACATCTGATGACTTTAAATGTTTGAAGTGTTTTGAACAGTCAAAAGCTATGTTGTTGGAATGAGAATACCCCCTCCCCTTCTTTAGAGAATGCAAGAGACGATTTAGGCAGGTAGGAAGGACATATATGCCCCTATCATTTTGAGCAGGATTATGGAACCTACAAGTCATGAAAAAGATCCTGACTTTCAGACCAATATAGTATTTCACTTTTCCTTAGATGCTAGGGAGATTCAGGGCATATTGAAGAAAAATTGTTTGTTACAACAGGATAATGAGACCACAAAGCCTTTCTATATAGGACCAGCGTTCACTTTTAAAAATAAAAAGAAAGTCAAACAACTACTTGAAATGCCAAGTAAGTCTGTGAGTAGTATTCCAATAACCACAAAATGCAGACATTGTAGACAGTGTCATTTTTTATTAATGTAAATCCTGATGCTTCGTGGCTGAGGAGACTTGAAGGTATTTGTAAAGGGGGCAAGTTCAGTTTCCTGTCTGAACGGGTGGCATATTTGGCCACCTATGACTTATGCAGTGCTTTCTATGTTGGGAAGACCCAGAAAGCATTGAATAAGAGGATGTATCAACATGATTAAAGTATTAGGCACAATGATTGTAAGAGTGCCTTGACTAGTCACGTCAGTAAATGTGTGAATTTTAAAAAGTTCAGCTTCCTGGTTTTGGAAGAAGTGCATGTGGGAGTATACCCTGGTGATTGGAGGAACGAGTTGCTACATCGTGAAATGAAGTTTGCAACTTGAACAATAATATTTCAATTGCAAGTGAACTGAAACTAAGCAGCATGTGTATAATTTTACACAGTGAAAGTAGTTTTAAGATTCGATACACATAATGGATTAGCTTTGCTTTTTGACAAGTATCTTTGTTTTTATTTTTCAGTACATAGTTGACAATTTGTTCATGTTACTTTAAATGAAGACTGACAGCTGATTGTTGTATTGAGGATGTAATACGAACAGCTGATTTCATTTATGTATTTTAATGCAGCTTGCTTCAATTCCTTCGCAGTTCTGAAGAGGTCTTTACATTATGATGAAAGCACTTAAATGTGGTGAATAGAGTGTGGCGGCTTTTTTGTTGGCTTTTAATGTTTTTGTTCTAAGTGTTTTTCTTTGATTAAATGTGGCTCGTTAAAGAGTTTTTTGGGAGTGTTCTGTTGCTTTACTTTGTGAATTTGTAATTTCTGAAAAACTGTATCACCTTGCTTTAATTTGCTCTTTTTTTCTTTATCATTTTGCTTGCTACTATACATAGTATTTTTTTTTCTGACTTCCTTAAATGTCAGGTTAGTTGATGTTTTCCTGTTGTGGAATGCACTGTACTTTTGTTTCCTTTGACACAGTTAATACTTGTTATATACTCCCAAATGTTCGCCATCTTCGTACTCTGCTTGGGCTCCTAGTGGAGTTATCTTTTTTTTAATTTGTCCACATCTTTTGGGTTTCTAATACCATGACGGGAATGGACCCCATCACTAAGTCAAAGTATGATTAAAGTTCATGAAATTAGCATTGTTTCACTTTTTGATTTCAGCCAAAAGTGCTCTTCGCAGCACCTGCAGTGTGCCCAGTAATGACTCCTCCTGCAGTTTGTATGGCATTGCACGTCTAAATACGATTGTAGATTCTTTTTTACTCTTCTATAATGTATTCCTGATTGGTCACAAGGTCGACTAAATTCGAAGATGAGCCATTATCAGTTCCAATGGAAGTTGGGGTGTTAAATGTAGAGAACATCTTGTCTAAGACAAGAATCACAATGTTTTATGGCATAGATGTTGCATGATGTACAATGAGGAATATAGAATACTCATCTTGGTAGTGCCACAATGTGACTTACTTTATTAATTAGACAATAAACTTCAAAATAGTTGTGCATGCAGTGTACTTTTTACTACAGAGATGCTAGCATTTTGTAGCATATTAGTTGGGAAATGTTAACAGCCTTTTAGCAGTTTGTATATCATATTTAGTTATTGAGATTTGTTTACCACGAGTATCAGACTGGATAATTTTATCCAATTTTAGTGGAGGCCTGGAGACAAAAGCTCCACAAATAAAAAAAAAAAAAACAGAAAATACATTTACGTATGTGGAAATTGACATAAAGGTTTGATATAGTATAAATACATAGATTAATATAAACATATCACATAAAATAATACACATATACTGTCATTAAAACAAGATAGATACAATAGCATGTAGCACTGAAACATGTTGGCATATTTGAAGTGCAAGAGTTTATTACTCACTCATAATGCAAATCTTAAAGTGGGACATTCAAGCAGTGGATGAGGGAGGTGGACAGGAAGAGAGGGGAGAGCGAGAAATAAGTATTTGTTTGAGATAATAAGGGGAGTAGATATGGGAGCCAGCAGAATTAGAGTACAAGCAAGAGTAAGAGAAATAAAAACAAGGAAAAGGAGAGAGAAGGGTGTTTGTAAGTATTAGAGGAGACGGACCTGAAATTATTATCCAGGAGAGCAGCAAGTGCAAAGCCAGCAGTCGTAGAATAATTCTGTTAGTTTAAGTACATGAATGTTCTGAATTGCCTTGATTGTTGCAGAGATCATATTCCAGACCTTCCCTACACAGTGAGCACAGACTTTGACTGCAGTTTTTGTAAGACTTATAAATGTCAAGTAGATTTTTGTCAGAAGGTCAAAGGTGTAGATTTGGGAGGTAGTGGTGGAGAATTGCACCTATAGTTGGCAGGAGGTGGGACTAAATATAATTTTGTATGTTAAGAGAACTTGGGCATAATTTAGGTGGTAGGATAATTCTAGCCAATTTTGAGTTTAGTGCAGAACATGGATATGTTCTGTGACTTGTACGAAGTACTAATGTAGTTACATTGTTGTAACACTGTTCTAGTTTAGATTTCAGGGTGGTCTGAAGGTTCGTCAAGATGGGGGAGCCATACAATAGCAAGGAGAGTAGGTATGTAGTGACAATAGTGGCTGGTGGATGCAGTAAGGAATTTTTTGGCTCTTTGTAGTATTTCTAGTTTTTTTGTGAATTTTTTTGTATTGCTCAGTATGTGGAGGTTGTATTTCAGGCTGTCATGTATTGTTACCCCCAGCAGTTTTGTATAGTGCACTACTTTAATCGGCATATTGTTTAGGGATGTCATTTTAAAGTTACGTTTCTCATGGGTGAGTGAGTTGGGGAAAAAAGGATTAAGAAGTAGTTGGTGGTTATAATGGCAGTTTTCAGTTGCGTTAAAGGTATGTTCTTCAGTCTTTTCACAATAGAAGAGATTTTAAAGTTACGTTTCTCATGGGTGAGTGAGTTGGGGATAAAAGGATTAAGAAGTAGCTGGTGGTTATAATGGCAGTTTCCAGTTGCGTTAAAGTTATGTTCTTCAGTCTTTTCACAATAGAAAAGAATCAGTGGTAAAGCCTTGTGGGACACGTGTAATGATGGGTATAGAAAGGAAAAGGGCAGAATTCCATTCGACTGCAAGTAATTATTAAACCACTGAAGAGGAAGTTGTATCTGTTATCTGTAAAAGGTAGGAGGGCAGTTGTGCAAGAGGCAGGTCTAAAACCATGTTGAATATTGTTTAGTAATTTCTCCTTTAAGAGATGCTGGAGTAGTTGTTTATAGACACATTCTTCTAACATTTTTGAGAGGGAGGTAAGATGGAAATGATTTGAAATTATATATCTTGGTGTAAGTGGCGCCTATGTGGAGAGTGATGCTATGACATTTTTCCAGGTGGTAGGAATTCCTGTATTGCCCTGTTTATAAGAATGGAGAATGGGTCTGCCGTAATGTTAACAGCAATTTAGAGGGATTTTGCAGGAAGGTTATCAGCAGAGGATGAGCAGGGTTTAAGTTTGAATAGTTTTTCATGAAGAAGGTGGCAACTGGTTTTAGTGTGAGGGTGGCATGTTAGTGGATGGGGATGAGTGAGGGGAGTCAGGAAAGGATTTATTGGTGAGGACAGCTGTGCTGTCAATGCAGTACAAGTTAAACTTGGTGGCTGTTTCAAAGGGGGAATTACTAGGTCAATGACATTGTTAGTTCCTGGATGTAAAATTTGGTTAATGGCTGGCCAGAATTTATTTTGGTTATATCTATGGTTATTGTGCAAATCATTACAGTATTATTTCTTATCAAAGTTGACTTGCTTACAGAAGTTCTTTAAAGTCCTGTAGGTGTTGTGGGGTGTTTTAAGTTTCTACCACTCTTTCCATAAGACTGATTAGTAAGCCTTTGATTTTGCTCACTTCCTGCATAGTAGTGCAAAGTTTTGTGTGTGTGTGTGTGTGTGTGTGTGTGTGTGTGTGTGTGTGTGTGTGTGTGTGTGTATGTATGTATGTGTGTGTGTGTGTGTGTGTGTGTGTGTGTGTGTGTATGTATGTATGTGTATGTATATATATATATATATATATATATATATATATATATATATATATATATATATATATATATATATATATATAAAAAACATTTTATTTATTTGTTTTTTATTTTACATTTGCTGACCGAGATAGTCTGATTGGATACATGTCCATTTTCAGAGGAGACCCGGAGAGAAAAGCTCCAAGGTAGAACATGCAGTAAAAAAAATCACAAAATGACTACGAGTTGCACACAGTTTACAGGCTCCAGCTGAGAAAGCAGGTAATATAATCATACATTTTTAAAACAGTGTTGACAAATTAACTAGGCAATATAACATAATTACAGACTATAGAGGAGGATCTAGTCGGGTTTTGAACAAGGACATAGCCAGTAAGTTTTAAAGCATAGCTTGAGGATTTTTTTTTGAATTGAGTAAGAGAGGGTTCAAGAGTAAGATCAGCAGGAAGAGAGTTCCAAGTTTTGCCAACAGAGTTAGCAAACAGAGAGTCCCCAGCAGAGTTGTTGATTTTGGATGTTTGAACCAGTACTTTATTAGAAGAGCGAAGTGACCTGAGGTTGCTATAAGGTTTGATGATATTTTTAAAGTGCAGGCATATTATCAGGGTGGTTGAGAGCTTTATGGGCAGTTATAAGCTTGTTGTACTGAAGTAGGCTAGGCCATTCTAGCGATTTAGGTTGTGACAGTGGTGGGTTCTATAGGCCGTGCCTGTTGCAAATCTAGAAATATGGTTATAACAGCTGGAGAGTTTGCTAAGAGTGGATTTGTTCAAATTAGTGAGTAGAGGGGAGGCATAGAGAAGAGTGGAGAGTAGATGGGAACGAGCAATAGCAGTCCTAGCAAATGGAGAAAGGTTTGATCTTATAGAGGGAGCCAAGATTTTTGTTAATGGTTTTGATAGTTTGATTGACATGGATATCATATTTAGGGTGTTGTCTATTGTGATGCCTAGGAGTTTGGTTTGCGCATGTGGGGAGATAATCGTACCATTATTAGATTTTATGGTAAAGAATAGTGAGAAAGACTTACAAGTGGGGGAGAAAGGAAGCAACTTTGTTTTGTTAGGGTTTAATATCAGCTGACGGTTAGAGAGCCAGTTTACAACTATATTGAAAGTATTCTGGGTTAATGTCATTAGATCTGTCATGGATGTGGCTAAACAAATCAAGGTGGGTCATCCTCATATTGGACACAAGTAGCATTTGGGATGACAGTAGGAAGGTCATTAATAAAGAGAGAGAAAAGAAGGGGTCCTACTGTGGAGCCCTGGGGGACACCTAGGGTGACAGGTAGAAGGGTTGCCATAGGACTGCTTGTTGTCTACCACACAGGTAAGATTGGAACCATTGACGTGCACAGCTGTTTAATGAGAATGCCTTAAGGGTGTGCATGAGTATTTGGTGGTTGACCATATCGAAGGCCTTGGAGAGATCTAAAAAGAGGGTTGAGGAAAGCTTGCTATTATTTCACTTATGGTTTATGGTGTTAGAGAAGGATAGGAGGGCTGAGGTGGTACTGTGGTGTGGCCTAAAACCGTGCTGAGAGTTAGCCAACAGCTTATTCTGGGTAAGATAATGCATACATTGTTTATGGACACACTTCTCCATAATTTTAGCCAGTGGTGACAGAATAGTTATGGGTCTATAATTTAACAGTTTGAAGAAGTTGCCTCCTTTATGGAGTTGTATTACATGAGATATTTTCCAAATGGAGGGGATGGTGGCTTCAGATAAGGTTCTGTTGATTATGATGGAGATGGGGTATGCTATGGCATCTGCTGCTTTTTGCAGATGCTCTGGTGAGAGGAGATCAGCTGCTAGAGTAGTTGGTTTTAATTTCTTAATTAGAGATCTGATAAGTGATGTAGAAACAGGCTGAAAGCTGAAGAAGAGTGGGGTATTAGCTAAAGAAGAGTGGGGTATTGGCTGTGGCAGAATTTGGGTTAAAGCAGCTGGGTGCCAGTTGGCTGGCTAGGGATTGGATAGTCTCTGTAAATAAACTGAAACTACTGAAGGTATTTGCAGTATCCTCTGGAGATTTATGGTTGGAAGCTGACTGGGTAGGAGTGGAGGACTATCCTGGGTGAAGAGGTTTGTTGTGATGTTTTTGTTCAAGATGTTAGTAGAAGTTGTTTTTTGTCTAGTATAATAGATTTTTTGTGTGATTCCTTAGCTGTCAGTATCTGAGTTGATATAGTGGGTCTTTTGTGGTACTCCATTTGTCCCATGCCTTATTTCTAGCTATGATTTTAGATTTGGTCTCTCTTGAGAGCCACGGGGCAGTTTTTGTTTTACTTCTAATGGAGCGAGCAGGAGCATGAGAATCAAGATTAGTAAGGAATATGGAATTAAAGTATTTACCCCACCGCATCGCCCAGTGAAAGGTGCTTTAGGACTGACCAATTCCAAGCTTTAAGTTCATTTTGAAAATTGGTGGAGTTTACATTCTTATTATTTCCGATGGTTTTAAAGGTGGTCTGATGGAGGTTGTCCACCTTGTGCTTGATAATGTACATAAGTAAGTGGTCACTTAGGTCATCTGGGAGTGTCCCTGACTTGTACATATAGGGGTGGCTGTTGATAAGTATCCAATCTAGGATACTGTCTTTGTTATTGGGTTTGCCTATCCTGGTGGGGGGATATGAGCTTCGTAAAACCATGTAGATTGACATTAGTTGTAGGAGATTCTGAGAAACAGGTGTTCCAATCAATGTTAAAATCTCCAAGCACCATAGTTTCTTGGGGGGTACGTACTGGATAACCAGTGGAGGATGTCCTCTAGGGTGTTTGTATTATTACCTTTGGAATGTAAATGCAGACAATGTTTATGCATTTGTTATTGTTAATCTGTAGTTTGGTAATAAGAATTTCTGCATTATTAAACTGGGGTGGTTGTAGGGAGACCATAGTAACATCTAGTATATTTTTATAGAGTACAGCTACCCCACCACCCTTCCTAGTAGTACGCTCTAATCTAAGTATGTCATACCCTGGTGGTATTATCTCATTGCCTTTAGTTACCGGTTTTAGCCAGGTCTCTATAAGACATAATATATCGGGGGAGTAAACTGCTAAGAGGGTATGCAGATTATGGACCTTATTGTTTATGTTTCTGATATTTAGTTGGCAAGTAAGGAGAGAATTTGGGGGCTTATTTGCCAGTGTTATGTTTGAAGGAATATTAGTTTGGGAACTGGAATAAGCAGGTGAGGATGGGCCAGGGTTTGGGTGGATGTCTCCATCCATTGTCAGGCTATAATGTAAGCTAACTATGAGTTTCATAATTTTCTTTATAAATTTGTGTAAATGTTTAGTTTTGGGGCTGATATACCTGGGTCTAATCGGGTGATAGTTCTTAGGAATGGTGGGGTCAGGTATGTGGGGAATTATGAAGTGGTCAATATTGTTTGATATTGATGTAGTGATAGTTTGAGATTTTGGGTAGTGGAAACTTAGGTAGGGCTGATTTTCATAGGTGCAGAGGAGATATGGAATGAGTAACAGTGGTAACAGTGAAAATTGTAGCAGTATTTTGAGGGATAACATATGTGTGTATATATACATATACATATATATATATATATATATATATATATATATATATATAGGTCTAGAGCACTGGAGTGAACGTCCAGTGCCCTGACAAATAGTAGGTTGACATCCGAATGTCAATACCACCTATATCAACACATTCTGTACATGCTGCAGTTATTACCACTGAGTGAACTAAACCAGCAGTAAGTGTTGTTGCAGGCAGGCAAGCCCCCCTGCACCCCCTGCTTATTATACTAACTCAGAGATTGCAGAATCAGCAGAGAGAGGCAATATTCCCCTACTCAAGGATTGTTGATTTCGCATCCCTGTTGATTTCCTCTCTGTGTTTACCAAATGGCGTTGACCTACTGTGTCAGGGCATTGGACATTAACTCCAGTGCCATAGATCCATATATATGCATACATGTATATATATATATATATATATATGTAGTTATGAACCATATCCTCTGACTAAATGGGCCTTTGTGCTTATAACTCCTAGATGAACAGTTTTGCTCAGTCTGTGGAAACCTTTTGTAATGTTTTGGCATTACTAAATTTGAACTCCTGGAAGATAATTACCATCTGCAGAAACTGTAATTTCTTTGAATTGCTCACTTTTTGACATTGTCATCATCTGTAACACATTTAATGTTCTTGCATTATGTACTGTCATACAGATGTCCTAAAAATGCTTTCCCTTATTGCAATACACAAAGTCTATTTCATTCTCTTATTCTGTTTTTAATGTCACTAGTAGTACACATTTCATTATCATTTTGTATAGCTTTTTCTGCTTTACTGCATCTTTCTGATGTCTTGTATAGTTTGGATGTTTTGACATATAATCTGGCTTATCTTTTCTACCTGTTTTAAATTGAACAGTGGAGTGATAGCACTGTTGTTTGGTTCATAGCTGATTACTAGGCTAATGACCCCAGAGCCTTTTTTTAAGCTTAGCCATGCTTCACAACATGAGAATCAAACCGTGCACCCTGTGTCTATAAGGTAAACACCTTAGCCATTATGCTAACCCCCCCCCCCCAATGCCTGACATCTTTCAGTTTTGATAGCATTGATTTGGTGCATTTAAAATGGATTTGTGTGAGTTATGATTTGATAAAAACAGGTACTGGACCACTGGATGAAGACACTCCAAAGATTTATTAGAATGTAAAGCGCTTTTTGTCTTCCGTATTAGGAAGACTTCTTCAGACAAAGTAAAAATCCATTCAACACAATTTAAAGATAAAAAGGCGCCAAAGTAGTGCAACACTAATTACATACAGCTGCCATCAATTAAAACACATTCTCTACGTGCTGGTCATCAATGCAATTGAAGAAGGCAAAGTGGTACACACCGCATAACTCAAACTGGCCAAAGCTTTCGATACAGTTCCCCACTCAGGCATAGTACTAAAGCTAAATAAATTGGGAATAAACCCATATATCACCCACTGGATTGCCAACTGTCTGACAGATAGGACACAGAAAATCAAAATAGGGGAAGTTGCATCGACAAAGAGATGAGTTACCAGTGGAGTTCTCCAGGGTTCTGTGCTGGGACTTCTCCGGTTTGGCATCAACTTTTCTGAAAGCCAATACCAAAGGGCTCTGCCTGACTGTAAGCTAGATACAGTCATTGAATCCTCAAATGACTTAGCCAACCCACAGGAAGATTTGTCCCAAATAAACAAGTGCCGAAATCAGGGATGAAGCTAAATGACAAAAAATGCATTAATGTATCCTTTGGGAAGTCATCTACCCCAGACAACTACTATATTAACAATACGGTCCTAAGAGCTGATCCAGTTGTTCTAGATTTTGGAACGGTACTTGCGTATTATCGCAACCAGATTTTGCGACCTCTTTTACTTTCTTCACTTTTACTGAAATGGCCTCACTGAAGTGTGATATCGAAGGGTAGACTGGCAAAAGGTCTGTTGAGGATATCGGTAGGGGTTTTAAAAACCTAGTAAGACATAATTTTGAGGTGTGTGGGTAGCATCCTTTAAAGACGTCCAGCATTGAATTCAGCGATCGCAGTGGTTGCGTGTGTGTACGTGTGTTGGGGCTGAAAAGAATGCAGGAGTTAGCGTATGATCTGTGGAATGGATTACTTTGTACTGCAGTTCCTTTTGGTGAAGGGCTACTACTTCTTCGGCTTTACCTTTTTTTTGGATCATGTAAGACAGTATTATGAAGGTTAGAAACAGGTTTGGTGGACTTAGGTAGCTTCATCATTGAAACGGCTGATAAATAATGCAGGTTTGAAAACAGAGATTTCCTACTTCACTGACTACAACATGTGGAAGGAACACGTTCGCAGTAGAATGGGACTCACTTAACTGACAGGAGATGCTGGCGGCAAAAGGGGAAACCTGTTTTTGAACCTTATCTTATGAGCTGTTTCAATGACAAAGCTTCCTAAAAGTACAAAAACATTACAGAACACATGTCTCTAACCTTCATAACACTGCAGTGCTACCATTTGACCTAAACAGAAGCAACCAGCTTTAGCGCAAAAATCTGGTTGCGATAATACGCAAGTACCTTTGGAACTTATGTGGACAGTGACCTAACTTTTGTCCAACATGTGTCCATTGTTGTAAGAAATCCCTTCTATATTGCACAACTTATAAACAAAAGCCTTAAATCTAGGGATGTCATTGTTCCCCTTTACTTAGCCCTCATTAGGCCAGTCATTTAATATCATGCCCCTTTGGCATGTATCCGTCAGGACACATATAACAATTGGAATGTCCACAGAGATATCTTACTAAAAGGATACAAGGCCAAAACAGCATGTCCTACAGGGACCAACTCAAAGCCCTGTCACTATTACAGACTGTTAAGAATTGACCTGTAGCTGGCATATGAGGCATACTCTGACTAAATACTGATGGATTTACTGTACATCAGCAAGTCAAATGGCTTTAGAAATACTCAGTCCAGGGATCTTCTGCAACATTAACAGAATAGTTTGGAGGGACACGTATATCTCACATAGGATACTGCTGCTCTGGAACAGATTCCTCATGCACCTACAACAAAGTTCATCCCTGTCCTTATGCAAGTGCAACTTAGATCTATAGCTGGGAAGCAAAAAATTACCCAAGGACTGTCCTCTGTACTACTAATGGACAGATGCAGCTCCTAAATGATTTATCCTATGTCTCATTAGGGGTAATATTTAATTATCAACCATGGGATGGGTAAGGCCAATCTCTAACCAAATTGGCTAGGTTAACTTGTGCACATAAAGGGAAATTGGCTAGGCTTAAAATGTCCCTCAAGGGCAGCTACCCTAATAATTACCTATGAAACTATACCAAAGCTAATTTATTTAGCCAGTTTTTAAACTGATGTGCTTTCATAAACAAATATTCCCACCAGTAAAGGAATAATTTCACTAAGTACACAATTATCTCTACTTTCCAGATATTCAACAATGTCTAGTATAGAATTCTTCATGTGGTTTAATGGAGTGTGACGCAAATGATGTACTGACTAATAAACATCTTACACTTTGAGGAGAACTTATGATTGACAGCATTTATGTCAATAGGTTTCAAGCCAAGAAAGAAAGCAAAAGCATTACTGAAGTACAACTGCTATGCCCAGTACAGCTGGGTTTTTTTCCTAAATTTAAAAATGTTTCCATTAAGAATTTTGAATGCAGTAGTGGAACTGTTTATACGGAACTGTTGTGCAATGCACACTCTTATTCCAAGTAGTAGCACATTTATATTGTGTGAAAACATTCCATTCTGTGCAGCAATATATATCAGTCTTTTCAGATTAAACAAAAAAAGTTATTATTACATTTTTCATTTCTTTAAAGTGTGTGGGTTTTGTATTTTGACTGGACTAAAATTATTCTACTTTCACAAGCATTTCCCAATGTGTGTTTTGAGTTCATTGTACTTTGTTATATGACTCTTGATAACTGTTTTTCCAGTTGCAGAATTTTTTCCTTTTATTCCTTTGCTTTGTCTTTTGTGCCAGCCCCATTATTGATGCCAAGTGTGTATTACAAGGATTAATTAAAAGGAAACCATGGTTTATGTTTTTGTATCTTATTTATAATGAAAAATTTGCTTTGTATGATGGAGTACAGTAATAGCATCCTGATGCCACCACATGGGTGTGTAGAAACAGACAAGGAAAGTTGTCCAAGTGGTGAGCTGTAGCCTGTTCTTCAGATCTGTTGTGGCTTTGTATTTCTTCCACACCCACAGCTTGTTTATTTTCACTTGTCAGACACTTAAAATCTTCTCATACTGTTATAAAAAATGCCCTGAATTTATCTGACTGTGAAAGTCTCTTATTTATTTACTTTATTTTATTTAAAATAAAAACGCTATTAATAGTTCGAGCATCCAATTAAAAATAATACACATGCATAATTCAGCTTGTTACTGTATACTTCCTTTTCATTTTTTTTGTTCCTTTTTACTACATATTTTAATTTAAATATGTTCTTTCATAAACCACAATATTGGTTCCTTAAAATTCGTCTGTGTACTTGACATTAATCATTTGCAACTAAAAAAGAAGTGTTTGCGAACAGTCACTGAGTGAATCAATTGTTTATTTTAGCTACAGAATGTAATAGAAACTTGAGAGCTGTGATTCATATACTTAAAGTTAAGAAAAAGAAAAACACACAGAATGCCTTTTTCATCAAAATTCCTATAGAGCCCAAAAACAGGGTAACAGTTATTTCTAAAAGGCAAAACTCTCAGTCCAGAACTTACAGGAGTTCTCCTGCAGAATCTGTTCCATGGATTCCTTCACCGAAAGATGTCCAGATCTTCACAGAAAAATCCACAGCAGTTCTTCTTTAATGCAGCATAGCAACCACAGTTGGTGTTCCTGGCAACCATTTCCCTTCTATGAGAGAGGCCAACTTCTCTGGTTGTTTAGGACTACAGCCTTCTCTTTTAGTAACCATTTATTTAGTAATTGGTTCTATTAATTGAGTCAACAGTTCTAGTATTGTTTGCATTATGTTTTAAAGTAATAGTTGTATTTACAATTACTTACACCATTTCTGTAGAAGGAACCTCTACACTTTTTGCAGAAGCCCTCCCCCAAGCTTGAAGCCCTTAGTTTCATGCCCAGTAGATGGAGGGTGAGTCCTAGGTAGGCCGTTTGCATTACTGTAGGTTGAGCCCATACTGTTTCATTGTGAATCTTAGAGGCTTCAAGGAAACTGCCTGCCCATTGGATTTTGTCTTCATACCTGTTCAGTCACAAAATGAGTAGCAGTGACATTACGTCTTATGAATAAGTAGGCATTGCAGTGAAATGTCTGTTGTTGTCTGAAAGTGTAAAACACCAAGTCAGATTTGCATGCAACAAGGTCTAGTTGTAAGCCTTCACATACGTATGTTCATAAGTTCATAGGTATATACTAGGCTAACAATCACCAGGTTGTTAGCCCCCACCAGGGCCTTTATAAGCCTAGCCATGCAATCCAAACTAGTTGTGTCCCTATGTGTCACGCTTGTTTGCTAGGAGGGGGTGTATTAGTTAGGTAGTTTCCAGAGGTTATGTGGGGATATGTTAGTTTGGGCATTACTGTCTGCATCTATCTATCAGAGGTATGGGGTTACATTTATAGGTTCATAGGTTCATACTAGGCTATCTGCCCTAGGGCATTTATAAGCCTAGCCAGAGTGTGTTTGGCTTTCACCACCCATTTTAAATTAATTTTGCTATGCCCTTTTTCGAGGTTAGTATACTGTGCCTCTGTCTAACAGTGACACAGAAGTGATACCCGGGGTAAAAGTACGATCTCCTATCCACTCATCAAGATTCCTCTTGAAGAGAGTCAATGAGGGACTCTGCCTAACCTGGACTGGGATTTTATTCCAGAGTGAATGGAGCCTCTGGGTTATGAATCTGTCCCTCCAGCATGTCCTATTTATTTCAGTGCTGAGGTTCAAGTCTCTCGAGTGCGTAGCTCAATGGGATCTGGATTTTCTGAGGTGCAGCATGTCCATTAATTCCGGGTTGGACATGGCTTTATACGTCAGGCACAGATCGCCTCTGAGCAGGCAGTATGCTACTGAATAGAGCTGGGGTTTCTTTAACTGGGCAGCATATGGCATCTGTTTGAGTCCTTTGATCCTCTTGGTGAGGTACTTTTGGGGTCTTTCCAGTTGCTGCAGGTGTCTGGTAAGGTACATCCCAAAATGGGCATTGTACTCAATTATGGGCCTGATGAGGGATGAGTAAAGAGGCACAATGACCTCCCCTGATCTAGATGTGAATCCCTTCATTATTAGGTGGGCTATATAAAATGTTTTTCTAACCACTTTGGCCATGTGGTTGTCAAATGAGAGATTGCTATCAACTTGTGTCCCCAGGTCCCTAATTACTTCTTCTGTACTTAATGGATTACCACCTATGTGGTAATTTGTGGGCACTTTGTTTTTGCCAAAGGGGATGACTATACACTTTTTGGCGTTTAGCTTGAGGCCATGGCTGTGGCACCAGTTGTCTGTTTCTATGAGGCCCTTTTGGAGCATGCTTGTGTCGGCTGGAGAGTCGATTATGGCACCCAGTTTGCAGTCATCTGCGAACTTGGTCAGCCACAGTCCTTCCGTGTTGGCCTGTACCTCCGAGAAATATATACCGAACAAGAGAGGTCCCAGGACTGAGCCTTGTGGGACGCCACTTGTAACTGGTTTGGATTCTGACATGGCTCCAGCAATTCTAACCATGTGGGTTCTGTCCTTGAGCCAGTTTGTAACCCATCTTGTGATATAGGGGTTTATATTTAAGCTGGTGAGCTTATCTATAATGCCCGAGTGGGGTATTGTATCGAAGGCTTTTGCGAGGTCCAGGTAGGCTGTGTGGACCACCTTCCCCTCATCAATGGCCTTGGTGACTGTTTCAAAGAAATCAACCAGGTTTAAGAGGCAGGATCTGCCCTTAATAAAGCCGAACTGGATAGGATCCAGTGTCTGTAGGTCCCCAATATCTTTATTTATAAGGTTCATGATGATCCTTTCCATAGCTTTGCAGACCAAGTTAGTCAGGCTTATGGGGCGATAGTTTCCAGGATCCGTTGAGGCACCACCTTTGTGGAGAGGGACCATTGTTGCTGTACGCCACTCTTTTTGGGTACATATCCTGTAGTAAGGCTGAGATTGAACAGTAGTTTTATGTTTGGGTTTAGCTCTTCTTGGAGTTCATGTAGGACGCAGCCCGGGACACCGTCTGGTCCCATTGATGCTGTGTTTTTTGCTTTGGAGAGGGCAGCTCTTACCTGAGCATCTGAGATGTCAGGGGGGCAGCACTCTGCTGGGATAGATATTTGCCCTTTTGGTGGGGAGGGGAGTTTGCGCTGAACCTGTCAGCTAGGATGTTGGCAATGTCTGTGGGTTCGGTGTATTTTTTGTCATTTTGGACTAATTCTGAGCATATCTGGGAATTCCCAATGAGGTTCCTAACATAACTAAAGAAAGCCTTGTGATTATCCTTAGTGTCCTGTGCAATTTTTCTCTCGAAGCTGGCCTTAGACGATTTTATGAGTGCCCGTAGTTTTTTGCTAATACTGATCAGAGATGCCTTCCCTTTTTGGGATTTTGCTCTGTCATATAGTAGCTTCCTCCTTCTATTGTATAGTTTGTTTATAGCTGGGGTCCACCAGACAGGTCATCTGCCTTTGGAGGATTGGGTCTTGGTTTTGTTTGGGATTGCATGATCCATGCATCCCTGAAGGTGTTCATAGAATGCGTTTATAAAGGATTCTGAGGTCTGGGCCGTATTTTCCACAGGCCCGGGGGCTTTGAAGGATTCCACCTCAGTTTTGAGGAGTGTGAAATTTGCTTTAGAGAAGTTTTTCACTGTGGTTTTCAGGGCAGGGGTTGGAGTCGGGATGTGAATATCCAGTGAGCTTAGTTTATGGTCTGATCTTACCAGTGAGGGATACACTTCTGGTCTGGAGCATAGAGTCCCCATGTTGGTGATGATCAGGTCCAGTATGTTTTCCCCTCTTATGGGAGTGGTAACAAGTTGTTCCATAGCATTTGAGTTTATAAATTCTAGGAACCTTTGGGCAAGGGTGTTGGAGCTAGAGTAATGCTCCCAGTCTATGTTTGGGTAGTTGAAGTCGCCCAATATAATGGTGTTTGGAGAGACCTTCATATTTTCCAGTGTTCTCAGGAAGGCCGAGTGGGGTTCCTGGGTTTGGGAGGGTGGTCTGTAGCAGACTATAAACTGGAAGGCAGTTTTACCCACTGTTAGTTGCACATGGATAGTCTCTGATGCTTCGTGCTGTGCCACCAACCTGGAGGTGTGGGTATCTTTGACGGAAATTGATACTCCCCCTCCTTTTGTGGTCCGGTCCAAGTTTTGGGGCCGAAAAGCATGGTATGAGTTATAACCTGGTAGTGCTGGGGTGCTCTCGGGAGCCGTGAACCAGGTTTCTGTTTCTGTTACTGCACAGATATCGATGTTCTCCATGCTAAGGAGAGTTTAGAGTGCGTGCATCTTGAGGTTGAGTAGCATTACTCTTAGTTTCTTATCCCTTGTGATACCTATGGAGGTGGGTTTGTCTTTTTAGCCTTGCCTAAAAGAGGCATTATGGGGGTAGCAAGAGCCTTTGCCAATATCCGAAAGCCCAGGGGTGACAGGTGCAAGCCGTCCCTAGCGAAGCATCGTGGCTTGCCAAGCATGTCATCCCAGACTGACAGGCATTGGATCCCCTTTGAATGACACCAGTACTTATGCCAATTGTTGAAATTGATCATCTTGTCTTCATATTGTGGCATCATTCTTGGTGAGGGTAAGATGCTACTCAAGGTCAGGGTCATACCGGCCTTGGCTACATGCTCAGAGAGCTCCTCTATGTCTCTTTTCATGTAGTCCAGGGAGGTACGTCTCAGGTCATTCACACCAGCATGGACAATGACTGAGTCATATTTGTACTTGCCTTGGAGTGACCTGAGTGCTTGTGTTATGTGGCGGATCCTAGTGCCCGACAGGCAGCTCACCGTGACCTTCTCCTTGTTCAGCCTGGTGAGCGGAACATCAGTGTGCCTGATGATAGAGTCACCTATTCAAGTGTATCAGGTGTGCTGTTTAGCCTTAAGGGCTGTGACTGTTTGGCACACTGGCTTTGTGAGCTATGTGCTGCACGTGTTTTGTTTTGGGGTAGCAGTTGCTTGGGTGTCTGCTTTGGAGGTCTCTGCTACTTAGGCAGATTTTTATTTAGAGCCTCTGAGTATGTTTTTGTGTGTTTATGTGTTTGGTTTGCTGTAATGGTAGGTCTATGTGAGACTGGAATTGTTGTGAGTGTGGTTTCCTTCTCCTCCTGACTGGTTTAGCCAGTACTGAGTTGAGAGAGCTTAGCCTCCAGTATGACTATATGGTTGCATTTCTCACATCTGTTGGAATTTGTTGGGAGGAGGAGACGGTTGTCTGTGTACATGAGGCAGTTGTAACATTGCCTCAAGATTCCCAGATTCACCAGCTGGACCGGAGAGGAGATTGACAACTGACCTTTGGACATGCTAGAATAGTATTGGGAATTCCTTTATAATTGAAAAAAAAGGGCCAATGGGGAACGAGGTACTCAAAGGGAGTTTGTGAGGTTGTAGTGCTTTTACTATTTTAGTGCTGACTTATATAATTGCTTTAGTGAGCAAGTGCCAGGTAACTTAAATGCAATGTGTTACAGGTAACTTAAATGCAAAAATGACAAACCGTAACTTTCTTTCAAGTGAAACAAGGAAATAAGTACAGTAAGCAATGCAGATATCACTAGGGATCCACAGAAGTGCTGAAAAGCCGCGTTTTAGGTGGAATTAGCTTTTCAGGGAAATAACAAGCAAACAAACAGCAAGCATACAAATAAAGCTAGATTCAGCAGGCCTGGATCTAGTCTATGCTACAGCAAACAAGGTGTACCAATTTCAGTAAAAAACAGTTCAGATATGCAGGCACTATAAGCCTTTAACCAGAAATTCCCAGCTCAGAAGGGCAGAGACCAGCCTCTCCTCCCACAAGAGCGCAGACCACGAACCTTCTTAATGTAAAATAACTGGCCTGAAATCCAAGTGCTTAAACCAGAACTGATACACTTTTAGAATAACAGACACTGAGCCCTCAATCAGCAGTTCACAACTTAGAAGGATGTAAGCTACCTGTCCTGCCACCACAGTGCAGGCCACAAACCTTCCTAATGTAAAACAACTGGTCTGAAGCCCAAGTGCTTAATCCAAAAGACTTAGAATGATAGCTACACTTTAATCAAGTTACTACCAAGCAGTAATAAATACAATTGAATACTTTAAAGAATGCCTGGATTAGTGCTCAAGTTATACAAACAAAGCTAGATTCAGCAGGCCTCGATCTAGTCTATGCTACAGCAAACAAGGTGTACCAATTTCAGTAAGAAGCAGTTCAAATATGCAGACACTATAAGCCTTTAACCAGAAATTCCCAGCTCAGAAGGGCAGAGTCCAGTCTCTCCTCCCACAAGAGTGCAGACCATGAACCCTTTTAATGTAAAATAACTGGCCTGAAGCCCAAGTGCTTAAACCAGAATTAATACACTTTTAGAATAACAGACACTGAGCCCTCAATCAGCAGTTCCCAACTTAGAACGATGTAAGCTACCTGTCCTGCCACCACAGTGCAGACCACAAACCTTTCTAATGTAAAACAACTGGTCTGAAGCCCACGTACTTAAACTAAAAGGCTTAGAATGAGTTACACCAAGCAGTAATAAATAAAATTGAGTACTTTTAAGATGATTGCAAAATAAAGTTGGAAGAAACACAAATATAGTAAAAGCAGATAATTTTTTTTTTTTTTTTTTTTTTTTGAGTGAGCAAATGAGATGGGCCCAGGAGTTACAGGACAGAAACAAGTGCAAATGTAGGCCTTCAAATCAGAAAGTTGAGAGAGCTGGAAGACTGCCTAAATGGCCAATAACTACAAATTCTGGGCCAGAACCACTCCTTATGTGGTAGACAGGTTACCTAGTGCTTACCACTCCCACTGATAAGCTAGAATGCTTCCCTCCAACACAGAAAGGCTTGGGGGCTCAGAAGCTTACAAATAGTCCTGGATACAGCAAATCAGTATCTGGAACACAAATTACAGGAAAGGTAGGAAACAAGCTTACAATTTTTTTTTTTTTTTTGAGTAAGGTTAGGGATGGGCCCTGCTTCACATCAATGGGGAGACAGTACCAGAGTGTGGGGATCCTCTGAGACACATATCTGTCTTGCAGGCATGTTTTATTTATGTCACAAGCAAAATTTTAATCATTGGATCTAGTTGTTCTGATCCAGCAAGCAAGAAAAACAAATGTTATCATCTAGGCTGATTTTGTTTTATATGTTCTAGAAAATGGCACATAGAGAAATACTGCATACATCTGTTAGTATACTAGCTAACAAGGTGTACCTAAAGGCATTCACGTGGAATGCGAACCTCTGTCAGGTTATAATGCTGAACTTTTTAACTACTTAAAGTGTAGAATTAAGGAACTTGAAGTAAGCTGAAAACAGAAGTAATGTTGATACATGGAAACAAGAGAATACCCTATAACGCAGGCAAAAAATATAAAAATAGTTCTAAGCAAAGTGGTGCACCCATAGTTAGTGGTGATGTGGTTATTGATGAAGACTGTCCTCATTTCAAAGAGTTTTCCTTTGACAATATGAGGGAAATGCCTCATCCACATATATTAGCAGGTATACATAGTCCCAGTAAAGAAAAAGGTACAGAACTAGAAGATACAAAAAAAACTAAAATTTGGCTGTGGGTGAAAGGGGTAGATAAAGACATGCTCGGTTTTACCAGGAGATTCCTATAACTAGACTACTAATAAAAGCAGTCAGTGAACTGATGGACAAGGTGAGTCTAACCAAAATATTCAAGATGTTAAAGGAATAAGAGGTCATTGTGGAAACTGGTAGGGATGAGTCTACAATTAAAAATACACCAAAGGAAGTAGGTTTAGAAAGTGAGAAAGAGATGAACAGATCTCAAACTGTAGAAAAAAAGGACGGGGAACAGCTTTTCCCTACTACACCAAAACATAGAGTCATTCAGAAATGGAAGCCAAGCTCTAAGGGTAAATAAATTCTGCAATATACTGAAACAGAGAAAGGGAAACCACTAGTACTCCTGGAAGAAAATTATTTTTGTGAGTTGCCTTTTTTTTGGAGGGTGAGTTACATGAAGGAAAACGTCCGGACTAGCACTTACAGGAAAACCGGCCATGGCCTCCATTTTACATCAGATTATTTATGAAAAAACTGACTTGGCTGACCTAGAGATAAGCCCTGTGAGTTTCAAGAAGGTTCAGATGGAAGACAATACACTAAGTGGAGCTACAGCGAATAGGGCTGGAGTAGATGGAGAGCCAAAGATACAAAGCAATACCACTTCATACCCATAATTTGAACTAAGAAATGACAAGCTGTACTGGGTAACCAAAGAGAGAGAAAGATGCTGAGCCTGATATTAGTTGCAAGATGTTTTGGAAGAGCATATCCACGTTGTGGGTAACCGGTTAGGAAAAGATAAGCTAGGACTTTAGCAAAAGTCTGCTGAACTTTTCTGCAGCGTCAACAGAATGTCTAAAGATATCCCCCTGCCCTGAGTTTAAGAAACATCTGATACCTTTGTGTAGCATTGATGTACCATTTGAATGAATACCAATACACATTTTGGGTCCGCCTGTAAAGCTGAGTAAGGGCCGTAGGTATATCCGGGTAATTATTGATTATACAACTAAATTCCCTGAGGTAGTACTCCTATGAAGAGTTAGTGCAAAATCCATAGCAAAAGAAACCAGTACTGCTTTTTTGGGGCAGGAATACCCTGATAAATTCTGTTCAAGGCATCCCATTCTTATTCAGAGTAATGCACAAGCTTTTTCATAGTGAAGCAACTAAGAATGTCTATATAACACCGTAAGACAGATGGACTGGTTAATCACATTAACAAAACTTTATAAACTCTGTGTTATAAAAGGTTATTAAACTAGTTGGGAGAAACTGGAAACAACTGTTTTTGTATTTTCTCATTACTATAGGAGAAACCTTAAGTAGATTAATTTCATTTGACCTGCTGTGTTGCTGGCATTTATTTATTTTATTTTTATGTAACCTTTGTTAATCAGGATAAAGCACTGGAGTGTTTTCTATGCTCAGGCCAGGATACAGCAGAGAGCAAGTTGTATTATGCAGAAAAAGAGATATAGCAGCCGGAATGGACAAAGTTTTTATATACCTTAATCAAGATGAGATAAAAATTAAAATAAAAAAATCTTATAAAGTGAGACAACCAATAAAAAGGAAGAAGAACCCAGAACATTTATACCACATAAATATGTTGAAACCTTGGAGAGTAATTGAAGTTTTTATAATAAGTATATTTGCAGGAGAACCTAAGGTTCCCATAGAATGTCCCGAAGTCAAAACAGGAAAATAATCTGTGCTCAAGAATAAGGACATAGTCTCAGAGTGTCCCAGTAAAAGCAATTTAATACAGCACAAAATGGAAACCATAATTGTTTGACAGTGGATTTGAAGCTGCACTGAATACCAGAAATGTAATGCCAAGAAGTTAAGGAAGAGATACAGAAAATGTTTAAACTTGGGATTACAGAACAATCCCAAAGTGTGGGAAATAGCCCCAGTTTCTGGTCCTTAAACTGATGGGTATGTAAGGTACTGCAGTACTGTCTTAAAACTGAGAGGCATATGTAAATTTGATTCATATCCTATGCTCTGATGGATGAGCTGATTGAAACATTGGGCAAAACGAAATATCTGTCCAGTTTGGACCTAACCAGAGATTACGGTTAAATTCCACTAGCCCCAGGAACACTTAGCATTTTCCACACGAGATGGACTTTCTTCAGTACATAGTCATGCATTCTGTTCTCCACAGAGCAACTGGAAAATTTCAGAGACTGTTATTGTTAGATCACATACCTGATTTGTTGCAGCCTAACGGATGATGTGGTAATATTTTCTGATGACTGGGAAAGCCGCATCTGTAAAGTTCAAGCTGTTATATAGCCCCTGAATTGAGTCTAGTTAACTCCTAGCCCAGCAAGGTAGAAGCCTGGTATTTGGGGTTAATAGGTCAAAGGAATGTAAAACTACAAGCAAAAAACAATTTAGCAGTGCAATGCTGGCCTATGCGAGCACGAGGGAACAGGTTAAGGCTTTTATTAGGACTGGCGAACTGTTGCTACCATTGCTTGCCCCCTTACCCACCTGAGCTGGAGTAAGGTTCCTTTGAAATTTAGTTGAATTGTGGAAGCAGAACAATCCTTTAAGCAACTAAAAGATATACTGTGTTCAGATCCAACACTTATAGCGCCACATTTTCATACAGTTCACAATGCACCCAGATGCCTCTGAGGTAGGCATAGGTACATTCTTATCAAATGTTTTAGATGGGGATGATTACCCCATAAGTACATAAGTACAAAACCTAACAGTGCTGTGAAACATTATTCAGCCATTGAGGGAGAATGCCTTGCTACAAAATAAGCCCTCACCTATATCTGTATCTTGGGTATGGAGTTTACCATAATCACCACGTCACCCTTCATTGGCTTTACAGACAGAAAGATTGCACTTCAGAGCTACCTAGATGGGCTTTAATCCTGCAGCCATTAAATTCAAGCTCCATTTTAATTCTGGCAGGAGTCACCTTAGTAAAGATGGGCTGTCTCAGGTTTACTGCCTATCTGGTGAGTATGGGACCAGTGGTTTTGTGCTTGGATTGGGGGCCATATGGTATAGTGGCTGCGGTAGGGGCTCTTGGTCCAGGGAAATTGAAAACCTACTAGATATTGAAATATTTGGTTTGTCATTGAGTTTCAAATGGGCAGGCAAATCTGTATAGCAACTAAGTGGGAATGTCTGCTTCTAGAGGTATATCAGGGCCACTATCCTTTAAGGAAGTACATTCAAAATCACATGGTCTAGAGATGATTATGAAGTCCAGAAGGCACTAATGTTGCAATCTGCATGATGTCAGTGAAATGCATTTTTTTTTAAAGTAACCTGAAGCCTAAAAGGTATAATAGCTGTTATTCCCATGTTTATTGCAAGCAACTAAATATTTTCATTGTCCTTGTGAAAATTCTTGCCTGAAGACTGGAAATCTGGCTGTAGAGACTTTTTTTTTACTGCAAGGCTTGAACATGTTGCTGATGTAGAGGATTATGATTGAGTCACTGACTGTAGCATATATAGCCTGTTTTGAGAAATGGATGCCAAGAAAGAAGTGTTTCCATTTGCTGGTTTCTTTCAAACTCATCTTCTACTTATTCTCATTTTTCAAGCATCAATAATGTCGCTCAAGCAAGTAGATGTTCTTCGTGTTTCACTGTTGCAGTCGTTACATTTGGATAATCTGCTGGCAGGTTGCCCTCAGTCAGCCTGAATTCCAAAGTCTTGGGTCCTGCTTCGGTTTCTGTCTCCTCTTTCATGACGTCAGGTCGTCAGGGGTATAAAACAAGCAGCCGACATCATTTTCTTTAGTCTTTCTTGCCGTGTGGTGCCTGAAGCAGAAGCATTTCAAAAGTGCCGGTTGGCCGACTCCTGAAATGAATAAGTTTGAGTTTCAGAACCGAAGTCTTCACTAAAGCTAAGTACCCCATTGGGGAAACTCTTTTCTTGCGCCATACCGATGTCAGAAAAAGTTAATAATTGTATTACTTGTGGGAATCAAATACCTCATAAGGATTTCCATTTATATTGTATTCCTTGCCTAGGCCCTGATCACAATGTGCCTGGCTGTCGGTTTTATGCTAGATTTAACCAACGCACTATTAAGCGTCAGTATAATTTTGCTCATAGTATTTTGGAAACAGATTTAACTACCCATAAATGTCGTTGGATAGCAATCCGACTACCGGAGTACATAAAAAATGCAAAGAAAAGAACAGAGAGAGACAGTTGAGGTCCAAAACTGATGATGAAGCTTCTCCTAAGCCAGTCGCCGGTACTCAGTGAGGCGCTTTTGCAGCCCCTGATACCCGTTACTTTCAAGTCATAGGCCCCTAACGACACCCATGTGGAGTCTGGCATGCCGCGAAATACTCAAAGTATTGGACCCATGGATGTATCTCCCTCAGATGGGTCCAGAGCCGTTGAGCAGGCACCGGCTTCTGAGGGTGTATTCAGGCCTCAACATTTTTGTATCAAACCGATGACAGCAGCAAAACCAAAGACAAAAGCAACTTCTAAAACTAAAAAAAAACGACTCATGAGCCATGTGCACAGGCCTCTATGCATAAAAAACAGATGATCAAAATGGCTGAAGACCTTATTACCTTATCAGGGGTTCCCACCCCCTCTAGATAAGAGGCCTAGGCAAGACACCGATTATGAATCTTCATACCAGGTTTCTATTTCTTCTGATTCCTCTTCTGATCAGGAATTATCTATTCCTCCCTATGAGGCTTCTGATGCAGAGGAGTCTATACCATCTGCATCACCTCCAGAGGATTATTCATTTGGAGAAACCTTGCATACTTTGAGGGAGCATTTTCACTGGGAGAGTCAAGATTTCTCAGAATCAAAAAAGAGGCTCAGGGATTTCCTTCTCCCTCAGCACAGGCCTTTAGCCATACCCCTTGTTTTAGACATTGTGGATGATGTGTTTTCAGAGTCAAGCTTGACCCCTGACTCCTTACCTTCGGCTCCCAGGAAGCCTGACAGATATTACAGGGTCTCTGACTCACACAAATTTTTATTTAGAAACCCTGCTGCTGATCCTGAAACTATTTCACAGGGTCCAAAGGGAGTTAAGGCCTCAACAGCAAAAAATCCTACCCCCTCTGACAGAGATTCAAGGGCACTGGATAGATGGGGAAAAAGGTTTATACATCTGCAACCTTGGCAGTTAGGGCCTTAAACAGCCAGTTTCATATGCTCAAGTATCAACAACATGTTATGGGATTGAAGAAACAGAAAATGATGTTGATTTCTGAGTGTGCAGAGAATAAAGAATTGCAGGAATTATTGCATGCAGCTGAACAGGTTGGAAAGCATACTTTGCAATGGGGTTTTGATTATTTAGAGACCTCCTGCAGGGCCGCAGTTACTGGATCTCTGATTAGGAGGCATGCCTGGCTAAAGGAACAAAATTTGCCTGATCATGTTTAAGCTAAATTACTAGATGCACCTTTACAGTATGATACTCTGGTATTAAGGCAGAAGAGGTTTTAAAGAAAATGGAAGACAAAGCTAAGTCTATGCAAACTGTAAAAGACTTCTTACAAGTGCAGCCACCAAGATTCAGTAGACACTGGCCTACAAAAAATTGCTCCTTTCCTGTGTCAGACAGAGCTCAAAGGGGAAAATCCAAACGGCCTAAGGGTTCCACATACCACGCACAAGATTCATACAGGTCAAAGCAATGGGGCACTTCTACCTCCAAATCTGGAGGAGATAAAGCGCAAACCTACAGAAAACAGTCTCAATGACTTCCCTCTGCCTTCACCAAGCACTTATCTTTTGGCAGCACCCTTAGGGGGAAAATTAGTACTTTTTGCTCAAAATTGGCAGTTAATAACCCAGGACAAGTGGGTGCTAAATATAGTATTACAGGGATACAGATTCCATTTCCATACTCTGCCAATGGCAAACGGTTGTCCAGATCTGCCAAAAAATCAATGGGCTGAGGCACAGAAACAGGTTACGTCCCTCATGGATATGGGGGCCATTCAGCCAGTACCAGAACAGGAAAAAGGACAAGGTTTTTACTCAAGACTGTTCTTGGTACCCAGAAAGGAAAATGCCTGGCGGCCGATACTGGATTTATCGATTTTGAACACATACCTGGACATTCCAAAATTGAAATGCTGACTTTGCAGCAGCTTCTGCCCATGCTGGGCAAGAATGCTTGGCTAGTGACATTAGATCTAAAAGAGGCATACCTGCAAGTCCTAATAAGGCAGTCGTGCAGAAGATACCTCAGATTCAAGGCCGGCTTAATGCATTACCAATTCTCTGCACTGCCCTTTGGCTTATCTACTTCACCCAGGGTCTTTACAAAGTGCCTGGCACCAGTAATTGCATTTTGCAGACAAAGACATATTCAGATATACCCTTACTTGGATGACTGTCTCATTCAACAGAGAACAAGGACATTCTTCTTCAACACCTGGCATTTGTGAAAAGGCTTCTAACATGCCTAGGGTACACAATAAACGAAAATAAATCACAACTGGTATCCTCTCAAAGGATAACATTCCTGGGTGCAAGCTTGAATACAACTGCCCTGATGGCTTACCTCCCACCAGACAAGCAAAGGCAACTGATTACTTATTTCAAACTGATGGTAACAAAAACCCAGTTATCTGCAAGACAAATTCTGCAGGCTTTGGGCTTCATGGCATCCTGCATCCTACTGATTCCATATGCAAGACTGCATATGAGGAAACTTCAATGGTACCTAAAAAGTTTATGGAGTCAGCATTGTCACAGTCTGGAAACAATGGGCAAAGGCATGTCACCAAAACATGGGATGGGCCTTCACTCTACCACCTGCCAGCCAAACCTTAACAACAGACGCATCAGATTATGCCTGGGGGGCCCACATGGTGGGAAGATGCATTCAGGGCATATGGACCCCAAAACAAATGCATCTACATATCAACCAGAAAGAGATGCTAGCTGTTCAAAATGCCCTGACAGCCTTCAAGGACTTACTTCATCCAGGACAACTTCTGATAAAGATGGACAACACCACGGTCATGTGGTATATAAACAAGCAGGGGCGCATGCACTCATACCCCCTTTGCAGATTAGCCATGGCACTGTGGGACACAGCTTTGACTTACCAAATACATCTTCAAGCTCAATTCCTGCCAGGAAAGCAAAATACTTTGGCAGACGATTTAAGCAGAAACCTTATGGACCCTCACGAGTGGAAACTAGATCCACAAGACTTCAGTATGATAACAAAGAAATGGGGGAACCCAGACATAGATCTATTTGCCTCACCTCAAAATTATCAATTGAAAAGATTCTACACAAGGACTTATCACAGACAAGCATGGAAAGTGGACCCCCAATCCTTCAGTTGGAAAAATCTATCAGTTTATGCCTTTCCTCCACTGCCACTTCTTCCCAAGGTCCTCCTAAAAGTCAGATAAGAGAAACCAAAGATGATACTAATTGCCCTGGACTGGCCCCACCAATACTGGTACCCAATCCTAAGGAACTTGTCTCAATACCCAGCTTGGACCTTACCTCAAATACCTCAACTACTGTCCCAGCAAAACAATCAGATCCTGCACAATCAACTCTAGATACTGAACCTGGCAGCATGGCTGATCATGTAGTTCTACAAACAACACCTCTCAGTAAAGCTGTGATGGATGTCATTTTGGAAGCCAGAAGGCCTAGTACTAGAAAATCTTATGCTGATAAATGGAAGAGATTCTGTGTTTGGAATCAAGCACAAGGAACTGATACAGCAGAACCAAATATTCCTCGGATATTACAATACTTGACTGAGATGCTTGACAAAGGCCTGTCTTTCTCATCAATTAAAATCCATGCCTCTGCCATTTTGGCTCATTACAATACAGAACCACCAATCTTTTTTCATCCTTTACTAAAGCAGTATCTTAGAGAAGCCAAAAATCTAAGGCCTCCTAGAAGATCACCAATACCTGCATGGGACCTCAATTACGTGTTGGAAAAGCTCACCCTGCCTCCATTTCAACCAGCTGCTACTGCCGATATAAAATTCTTATCATGGAAAACAGCTCTGCTGCTAGCAATTATTTCAGCAAGAAGAGTCTCAGAGCTACAGGCCCTCATGCCTGTGGAGCCTTTTATCATATTTTACCCAGACAGGGTGTCTCTGAGGACAAATCCAACATTTACGCCTAAGGTGGTTTGCAGTGTGGCTCTTAACCAAACTATTCATCTGCCAACCTTTTATCCAAATCCGCAGAACAAGGGGGAGAGAATTCTGTATTCCTTGGACGTACACAGTCAGCTAAGATTCTACTTGAGCAGGACTAAACTCTAAGAAAAACAGAGCAATTACTAGTGACATGCTGCATGATCGGAAGGAAAGGTTATTTCAAAGCAGACTATTTCAAAGTGCATAAGCCATTGCATTTGTTTCTGCTACTTACACCATGGTAAACCTGTGCCCAAGGGCATTAGGTCTCATTCCACCAGAGCTGCAGCTACTTCAGCAGCCTTTGTCAGAGGAGTACCAACCAAAGACATTCTAGAGGCTGCTACTTGGAGTTCTGTTCACACCTTTACAAAGCATTATCATTTGCCTCTCTACTCTAAGTCCAGGGCAGGCTTTGCCACTGCAGTTCTGCAGGGCCTTATAGCCACACCTAATGATGTTTAGCTCCAACCTCCCAACCATAGCTTTGGGATTCTACCCAAATGTAATGACTGCAACAGTGAAACACGAAGAACATAGTACAGTTGTGTACACTTGCCATAAATGTAGATGTTCGAGTGTATTCACTGTTGCAGTCCAGGTTACCTACCCGCCATCCATTTCATTCTGGAGTTTATCTTTCCTTCTCTATCTTCTGCAACCTATGTGGTGTATTTGCTTGTAGATGAAGGTAAAGTTTATATTGATGCATGTATATATATATTTTTGCTACCTTTTAGGGGGCACCTGACATCTGGGGCAAGAAAAACTAAAGAAAATGGTGTCGGCTGCTTGTTTTATACCCCTGACAAAATGGCGTCATGGAAGAGGAGACAGCAACTGACGCAGGACCCAAGACTTTGGAATTCAGGCCTACTGAGGGCAACCTGCCAGCAGATTACCCAAATGTAATGACTGCAACAGTGAATACACTTGAACATCTACATTTATGGTATGTGTACACAACTGTACTTTTGTCTTTCAATCTTCTGCCCATTAATAATAGAGATGTTGAGAGTCTGAGCCACTGAAGGGGAGGCTTTCTATATTCCAGTTCTGCAAGATAATAATAATAAGCCATTAATCACACTTATACTTGATATGTTGGAACTTGGAATAATAATCCACATTTATGATGGAAGTAAATTGCTTGCTTGAACCAGAATAAATCACTACCCAGTTGATTCCAAGGACAGTTTAGTACTGTGTATGCTAACATTTTTTCCCTCTGGATTATTTTATGTTTGCATTGCATATGGTACAGTACTCTGCAGTTTGTTCTCAGGCAACTTTTCCTGTGAAAACATTATGTCACTTGCTTTCACTGCAATTTTCTATTTCCACATATGATTCCTGTATCCTCCGAAGCAGTATTATTTTGTCAGCTTTGAACATTAAATGCAGGGCACAACTTATATTCTCCTTGAAACAAAAGTAAGACTAAATGCTGTTCTTTTCAATAACTGCATCCCTAAGTCAGTATCACTATATCTCTTAAATGCTTTTACTTCTGTCATTGATAACTGTGGCAATTTTAAAAGACTGTCTAGTTCTTCTAAAGTTTCTTCTTGAATATCTAGTAAATGTGATGTACTTGACATATACTTATAATGTTTCTTCATGAATCTCTGGTAAATGGTATCTACTTGATGTATGCGTGTAATGTTTCTTCATGAATCTCTGGTAAATGGTATCTACTTGGCGTATTCTTATAATGTTTCTTCATGAATCTCTGGTAAATTGTATCTACTTCATGTTTGGGCTGTATATCGTTGTGAGACTATATTCCTGTAGATTACGTAATTTATTTATTTTTATTAATTTATTGACATTTGTTGACGGGGAAAGTCCACTGGGTCAGGAACCCATTTTCAGTGGAAGCCTGGGGAGAAAAGCTCCACACAAAACCAAGAGAAAAGTACAAAAAAACATGCAGTACAGTAATACAATAGAATACCATGCAAATCCCCTAAATAGCTCCAGATATGATAAAAATACAAAATAAAAATACAGTCATCTATAATACTATGCAGCAAAAAGCAGGTTACTAAATATAGACTTTTTGGAGTACTTTTATAGGCAGAATATCTAGGAAATTAGAGCGACAGTTAAATGAAGACTATGAGAAGTTGATAAATGTAGTGCAGGAAAGATTCAATTGAAGTGAACAAGTTAAATATAGGAAGTCTGGCAAAGACTACAGAATAAATGACTGTTACTAGGGCTGAGAAAGAAAGGAGAAGTAATCAGAGTATAAGAACAGAGTAATAACCTACTAGGGCAGAGGCAAGTACTGCTAAGTCAAGGTGGTTTAGTCAATAGGTTGCAGGAACAGCTATAATTACTGAGAGAGTTTTTTAAGAGTAGCTTTAAACATTTTTAGAGAGTCAAGATGAGGGATAGATGCGGGCAAAGCATTCCATAGTTTGGTGATGGAATAGAAATAAAGGCATTTTCCAGCTCATTTGTTAGGTTTGCTTTTGGATAGAAGCATTTTGTTAGGAGAGCATATTCTCAGGGTTGGGGAGTATGTTTGAATAGTAGTTTGCAGAGTAGGGCACTTTTCGAGGTTGTAAATTAATTGATGGGTGAGAATTAGCTGGGTGAAATTTAGGTATTGGGGAAATTCAAGTGTCCGATTTGGCAAGCTAGAGGCAAATTTTGCAATTTCCTAGTAAATATGACATGACTGTAGTGTTCATAAGTGAGATGCAGGTTAGTGAAAATTTGGCTTCCGTAGAGGAGGGAAGTTTTATCCTAGTGGACTTGTCCAAGTACAGTTTACATCTATATAGTTTTCCAAGCTTGAAGTGGGTCGTCTTTATAGTACTGAGAATATGTTACTCAGAGGAGAGTTTATTATCTGTTGTGACACCTAGGTAGTTTAGCAGACTTTAGAATTTCGATTTTGAGTATTGCTTTGTGAAACTATTGTGAAATCTCCCGTTGGTTCTTTAGATGTAAACAGAAGGAGCTTAGATTTTTTAGGGTTCAGAAGTAGTTGTGCTTTATTTAACCAGGTTTCAATACAGATAAGGGCCTTTTGGATGATATTTTGGAGTTCTGTAAGGTTATTAGCGGAAGAGGTGATAGTTGAATCGTCTGCCTATTGGACAAGAGTACTATGGTGGGAAATAGTATGAAGGTTATTGATAAAAACATTAAAAAGGAGAGGGCCAAGTATTTATCCCTGGGGCACTCTCATTGTTGAAAAGGTATTCAGATTGCATATTAAGCCATTTAACAGATTGCCTCCTGTTATTTAGGTAGTTGGAGAACCACGTGTGGGTGTCAGGAGAGCAGCCAATTTATTGAAGTTGTTGTAAAAGCTTTAGATGTGAAACCGTATCAAAAGCCTTAGGTCCAATAGGATAACTGAAGTAGACAGGCCAGCGTCAAGAGCTTTATTTATGGTATTGGTAAAAGAGAGTAATGCTGTGGTGGTACTATGCCCAGGGTAAAAACTGTGTTTTGTGGAGGTGAAGAGGTTATTGTTAGAGAGATGCTTTGGTAATTGTGTATGTGCAATTTTTTCTAAAATCTTAGATGGGGTGAAAGTATTGAGATGGGCCAATAGCTGGTCAGTTCATTTGGACTGCCTCCTTAATGTAAAGGAGTTATAATGGATCTTTTCCACAGGTGTGGAATATAGAATTCAGAGATGGAGTGGTTAATTAGAATGTTTATAGGATATGCTGTTGCTTCAGCAGAGAGTTTAAGGTACTCACATGTAAGGCCATTAGTGGAAGGGAAGCATGGCTTTAATTTATTGAAAAGTTTTAGGATTATGGTGGTGGGTACTGGTTTGGGTGAGGGAATATTGATAGTATTTTCACAAGTGACAATGTTTGAATTATGCTGAGAGTGAATTGTAGTAGTGGAGTCCCCAATGATGTTTTGTATGGTATTGATGAAGTGAGAGTTAAACATTTGTGCAGTCTCAAGAGGGAGAAGGTGAGGGGTTGCCCTGGGTTCCAGGGTTGAGAAGAGAAACAAAATTTTTTAGGGTTATTTCTTCGGAAGTTAATTGTGAAGTAAAGTATGTTTTTTATCATTAATGACTGACCTTTTAGCAGAATTTCAAAGTTGTTTGAGTTCATTTTGGGGGGGGGGGGGGTGTCTTATTTTTTTTGGCATTCCCTACAAGCTCGGTCTCTGGACAGTATTGCATCTTTAGTGTTTTTACCTAGGCGTGGGGCAAAGTTATGCTTTATTCTTTTGGTGCAGATAAGAGCTAGGCTGTTAAGTATATCTAGGAAGATGTTGTTGAAGTAATCAACTGCATCATCTAGAGGTAAAGTTTTTAATGTTGTCCAATTGTCTGCCTTAAGAGTATTGATAAATATGTTTTGGATGAAATGTGAAAGGTTTCTAGATGTCTTGAATGAGAGGGATTTGGACAAATGGGTTTGGGTTCTGTGAGTAAAGGCAGGTAGGTAGGTGGTTGCTTAAGATATCAGGTAGGGTGCCTGTGCTGGAGAATTTTTCAGGGTGTGACACTAGGATGCAGTATAAGGTTGTACTATCCTTTGCAGTGTCAGTGGTGCCTTATACAAAGACTTTTTCAATTTGTTTTACAAGGGTTTGTGGTCTCCTTGAACTTCTTTACCTTATTCATGGAATTTTTACATCCATACACAATTGACAGTCCCGTTTCTGAGTGTATTTTTTGTTCATTTGCATATTCTATTGACCAGTAGGTAACTGGTCTTTACTCTTTTTAGGATCATAGCTCCCATACTATTCTGATTGACATTGATTGGCATCGCAACTGGTTTGTTCATGTCAGAGTACTTTAATGTTGGAACAGGTCTTACTAGTTTTTTGAGCATTTCAAAACTTTCTTTCCTGTTCATAACTCTATTCACATTCTATAACAACTTTTATAAGGTATAGATGTCTCAGAAATAATAGGCACAAACCTTGTAAGATCTTGTAGAATTCCTAGATAGTTCTGTAATCCCTTCTTGTTTTCTGTTTTCAGAATATACAGAATTGCTTAGACTTTTTCTGGATCAGATTTCATTTCCACCAGTATTAGAATATGACTTGTGTATTTCAGATTTATCACTCTTTTATTTTTGCTCATATTTTAGCTTGATAAACATGTATAAAGGAAATTTCAGTTATTAAAAGGCAGTTCCCTCTTTACTTAAGAGGTCATTTGCATACATCCCACGAGGTTTCATTACAGGAGGTTTGGAGTGTTACATAGAAAAGATTCTAGTTTGGCAGGGTCATTCTTGTATTTTTTTACTGAATATGCTGTCTTTGTGATCTTTGTACACTTTTGTTTGGATGTTATTTGGAACATTTTGCAGACCCACTATCACTAATATTCATGGACATCAGGCTACATTTTAAGCTCCGTGTTTTTAAAGTATAGCCAGGCAATCTACTTATGCTGCATTGATGAGGCCGAAACATGTATCTCTCATCTAGTGGCTTTTGGCCTTATTGTCCTGAATGAACTCATAAAGATTTAAAAAAGTAAAACATCATGAATGAACTTTCAGAAGACATGTAACTGAAAGATTGGTATGCCCTTAAGGGGTCAGTTACATGTATCCCATAGGCCTCCACAACTGGAAGTTTATGGTATTAAACAGTGAAGCTTCTAGCTTGATTGGGCTTTCTTGCAGTTTCAATTGAATGGTTTGTCTATCTGTCCTTTTTACCCTTTGGGTTGGATTTCAGTCTTAATATATGATGTTTTTATTAGGAGCTAAGTTATTGTTTTGTATGTACTTTAGATCACTTTTTAAACACCTAGGGAGGATTCAGAAGGACTCTCTCTCCCCATACTAATTCATCACTATGAGTTGGGCAATTTGCACTGCAAAGGCAATCTCCAATTCCGAGACATGAGAGAAACTCCTCAGTAGTGGTTCATTAGCATGTCTGAGTCATTGTTGTCCATACCAGCCCATGCATCTTGGTATAAAATGCACCCCCCTACAGGTGTGCAGACACACACACAGAATATGACAGATACACAAATGCATTCAAGCATCCACAAACAAGCCACCACACACTTGCTCACACTTATAAATGTTCA
The DNA here is from genome assembly GCF_019279795.1 of Protopterus annectens. Lineage (NCBI taxonomy): Eukaryota > Metazoa > Chordata > Ceratodontiformes > Protopteridae > Protopterus > Protopterus annectens. Next base: position 136,214,680 of record NC_056744.1, read on the forward strand.
CCATCTCTCTCTTTCACACACATACACACACACATACACACACACACACACACACACACACACACACACACACACACACACACACACACACACACACACACACTTTTGGCATTCTTAAATGTCTCCAGTAGTGAGACCATCCTGTCATAAACACACACACCCATTCAGTCACATTCATGCCCCTACAGATATACACATACACACACACACACACACACACACACACACACATGCAAATACACGGACGCACCCACACATGGTTCACCAATATTTTCTTGCATCATGACTACTTCAAAGGAGTCAGTGGGTGAAGGCTGTCAAAAGATGGCATTCACTTTTCCCTCCTAGTGGAAAAAGTTAGCTAGGCCAAGTAATTCTCTGAATCAGAATGCTGAGTTAGTGTGGTGTTGTGTCATGGCCACTTCCAGGGAAGAGCACATAGCTAATTAGTAGTAGCTTCTACCCTGACCTGATTTTTTTGGCAGGCAGCTTCCCCAATGAGATTGCTTTCCATACTGTGGCCATCGCTGATAGAAAACTGTAGCAAGACGTAGTCTTTGAATCTGAAAAGCTTGCAGCAATGCAGAAGGCATTAAGACTTCTGCATCTTGGTAGGGCTTTCTGAATCCCAGGGCTACTGGTTGAATAATTTTGTTGTAACTCCATCTGATGTGTATGTAGCAAACCATGCTGGCTGATTTCAGATAACAATGGATGTAGATTTCAGATAACAGTGGATGTACAAAAATATCTGAGAATGTTGTGGCATTTTGTTCAGAAGCGTAGTAAAATAGTATTCTATTTTATTAGTTTACTTTTAAAGAGCATTCTAAAATCTGATTCAAAATAGGAAAGGAAATTTATCATATCAGTCCATGACTGGAGTAGTCTAAACTGGGTTGAATTTATTAGAAAGTTGAATTACTTTTGTGTATTGGTACAACTTTAAATCTTGAATGTATTACATTTGCTGAAAACCTGAATTCCACATTTACACTGTTGTGCTACCTTAAATCATGAATACATTACATGTTCTAACAATCTGGAATGCACATTTACACTACTGTGTTCATGACATGTTATTTCTCGGGGGAGGTAACTGGTGTACTAAAATGAATTGTCGAGTACAGAATTTCTTTAGAATTTGAATCAACACTTTAAAGAGTACGGGAATATGTGACTCAGTAAGGAATAATAGGCTATACCAGGAGGGATGACTATGATACATTGTTTCATCTTTAACCTTTGCTGTAAGGGGAATTCTTGCACCTGTTTTAACTATGCAATGGCAAATGTGGGCTTTTTTTATGATAACCACATCACATGAGCACACTAATGTGGGCATCATCAGTTGGCAGCTTTTAATTTTTTTTCAGAGCTTTGACATCCAGGATTAAGACGATTGGAAAGCTGTCATCACGGAAAAAATTTCATTACAAATAAATACGAAGCAGAAGAAAGGCAAGTCAGTCTTCTGTGACTGATTCAACAGGAATATGGAAACTGGAAACACATGTTTCATGTGAAACAATAAAAATCGCAGCCTTTTTAACCCTTCTGTAGCTACACTGATTTTGGATGCCATTTACAGATTTATTACAGTATTATTTTAATTTGTGATGATGCAAAGCAAAGGAAGAGGGAAAGGTTTCCAAAGCAAGACTTATTTTCAGGTGTGGGTAAGGGCATGGACTTGTTCAGTGTTAGCCATTGTGAAAGTAGACCTTGTAGGAGGATTCAAGAGGAGCTGTGCAGATTTGCAGCTGAGGAACCCCAGTCATTATGTGGTATTACCCTGAGATGATGACACTAAAGAAAGGGAACACTGCTTGCGAAATATTATTTCAGTGTAGTATTTAATTTATCTTGAAGGAAAATTAGTGATGCTTTCTTTGGTATATTGCTATTGGCCTTAGCTTGTGTGTGTCTTAATGGTGTCCACTGTCAGTTGCTTTCACCTTTTATCACTGTCTTATTGCTGATAGTTTCTGCATTTCTACCTTTCTTTGGTGTAACTCTGTTATACCAACATGTTGGCTGTTGATTCTTCCTTCAAAATGTTTTTTATTTTCCTTTTTTAATTCTTCTGCGTTATTTATGCTTCTGTACCATCTGGAGTATTTTTTAAGGATTGCTAAGGAAAATACAAGCATTAAAATTTTGTATCACTTATCTCAAGCAACAAATACATTACATGATATAAGCAGGGTATTGGCAGGTCTGATGAACTGGTAAAAAAGGAAAACATATAATCTGATGAACTAATAGGTGGCTGATAGAAAAATATGTAGAATGACTTACTTGTATATGTCCCCTTAAGAAGTGATGTAATAACTGACATGTATTTGTCACCTTAAGAAGTGATGTTAAAATAAAATAAGTATAGAAATATTTTCCCAGGAAAAAAAATCGCTGTTCCGTACATTCGATATTGTGTGCTTTCAGGTATTAGCGTTCGATTAAAGAGCGTTTGCTGTTTTAGAGTTTCGATCTTCTGATATAGACCCTATTTTTTTCTAACTATGTTGATCTTTTCGAAGACAAACTAGGGAATCTTCCAGTTGTGTACTCCATGAAGTTAGACCCAGATGTCAGTCCAGTTATCAGGCCAGCTTGAAAGGTTCCAGTAGCTATGCAGGACAGAGTTAAAGCTGAGTTAGATAAAATGGTGTGGCAAGGTGCGATTTGTCCATTTGGTTCATCTACTCCAACTGAATGGGTATCTTCCATGGTGGTAGCTCATAAGAAAAGCTCAGATGACATCAGAATATGTATTGATCCATGAGACTTGAACAGAGCACTAAAAAGACTTCGTCATCCAATGCGCACAGTTGAAGAAGTTGCAGCTCTGATGCCAAATGCCACTGTTTTTTTCTGTCTTAGATGCAAAGAGTTAATTTTGGCAAATTTTGCTTGACAAGAAGTCATCATTGCTAACTGCTTTCATACTCCGTTTGGAAGGTTCAGAGTTTTGAGAATGCCATTTAGAATAAATTCTGCAAGTGAAGACTTTCAACGTGTAATGGAGCAATTTTTTCTGGGTATCCTTGTACTATTATAGTAGATGACATACTAGTAGGAGGTAATGGTGAAGCTGATCATGACAGAAATTCATAGGTTCATACGTTGATACTAGGCTATCGGCCCTAGGGCGTATACAAGCCTAGCTATAACAATTCCCTGGCTATTTCTTCCCACACTATTTACTTCCTGGACCCCTGTCTAGCAGGGCGACTGATATGATCCCCGGGGTGAATTTCCTTTCTCCCATCCAATCATCAAGGTTCCTTTTGAAGAGGGCAAAAGAGGTGCTCTGCTTGACATGTATGGGCAGTCTATTCCAGAGTCTGGGGAGTCTCTGGGTCAGAAACTTATCCCTCCAGCATGTTTTGTTTATTGTGATGACAAGGTTTAGATCCCTGGAGTGTGTGGCTCTGAGGGATTGGGATTTATTTAAGTGTAGCATGTCCAACAGCTCTGGGTTTGACATGGCCTTCTATGTTAAGCAGAAATCGCCTCTGAGTAGACGATATGCGACAGAGTATAGCTGGAGTTTTTTAAAGTGGTCAGCATAGGGCATCTGCTTTAGGCCTGTTAAACAGCTTGCAGGTCCTGAACCCTGGACCCTATAGACTATAGTCACAGTAGTTAACCACCAAGCCATCACAGCAGTACAGAAGATGAAAGTACTCTCTCAAAGTCTTGTGAGTCTCAGAAAAGTTCTGGAAAGAGCATGTCAAGTGAATCTTAAGCTCAATACATAGAAATGCAAATTCAGCCTACACAAGGTCACTTATGTTGGTCATTTATTTACCAGTTCAGGCCTACAACCAGACCCTTCTAAGCAAACAGCCATTCTTTTGATGCCAGCTCCAGACAATCTTTAAGCCCTGTAACATTTTCTTGGCATGGTTAACTATCTAGGCAAGTTCATTCCAGACTTGAGCTAACGTTTAGCACTGCTTAGAGAGCTTACAAGTAAATATGTATCATGATCGTGGTCAAAGTAACACCAGAGAGCATTTGATGTTGTAAAACAGAGAATTGCTAGTCCATCTACTCTCAGATACTATGATGTTCACAAGCCAGTCAGTCTTTCATGTGATGCTTTGAGATTTGGTCTAGGTACAGTCATTCTACAAGAGGGTCAACCTGTTGCCTATGCATTGAGATCTGTTACCCAAACTGGAATGCAGTATTAATGCAGTATGCTCAGATCGAGAAAAAGCTTTTGGCAATTGTGTTTGCATGTTCAAAGTTCTATGATTATGTTTTTGGCAGACCTATCTAGATTGAAAGAGACTACCAACCCCTGGTCACTACTTTGAGAAAGCCTATGCATTCAGCTCCAGCCAAATTGCAAAAGCATCATTTTATTATTGTCTACAAGAAAAGGAAACTTCTTTATCTTGGAGATACATTGTCCAGATCACCCAGAAACACCATTGAACAGCATGAGAATGAGAACCTTGATTTTGAAGTCATGGAAGTGAGACATTTTTTCCCACACATCTTGAGCTGAGAAGTCATACATCCACAGATCCAGTTCTACAGAGGTTCAACCACTTTATCAATCAAGGATGGCTGTCAAAGCAATCTAGTTTACCTCAAGAAGTGCAATCTTATTTTCCATACAGAGATGAGATTTTGTTTGACAATTGTATCATTATAAAAGGTCTGAAAGTAATTGTTTCAAAGTCCTTGCAACAAGAGTACATTGCTATCTTGCATCGTGGTCACCCAGGGACCGACTCTACTAAAAGAAGGACAAGAGGACTAGTATTTTGTCCTTCTGTGTCACAAGACTTTGAGAGAGTACTTTCATCTTGTTCTGTGTGTAGCAGTACTAAGCCACATCAACAGGAGGAACCATTAAGCTAAATCATATTCCTGAATTACCTTGAACAACAGTAGCCACTGATATTTTCGAATGGAATGGTCAGCATTAGTTGGTGTTAGTAGACTCTTGTTCAAATTGGTTCGAGATTGACCTTCTTTCTAACCTAGCATCCAGTACTGTCATTACTAAGATGGAGCATCAGTTTGCAGTCCCTTATAGCCTGCACAGAGTTATTTCTGACAGTGGCACTGAATTTGCATGCCAACAGCTTAAATGATTTGCTGAAGAATGGGACTTTACTCATGTCACAAGTAGCCCAGAGTATCCTACAGTCAAATAGTTTGGCAGAATGTGCAGTTCAAAGTGCAAAACCGTTACTAGAAAAGTCAAAACAAGATAATAGTGATATTTTCCTGAATCTCTTGAATCTCAGAAATTTTCCTCATGGTGAACATCTTGATTCACCTGCTCAGAGACTTTTGTCGAGACAAACCAGAGCCATGTAACCAGTCTGTAGTCAATTGTTGGTTTCATGTGTCAAGAACACCAGATCAGTGAAAACCAATCTGTTGAAAAAACGTTTAACCCAGAAGTCCTACTACGATAAGACCAGCAAACTGCTCAATCCATTAAAAGAAGTGGTAAGGATGCAAACATCCAAAGGTTATGATTGGATTTGAGCCATGAAGAATATTTGCCCAGAGCCGAGATCGTATATTTTGGAATCACGAGGAGTGGAGTTTAGGCGGACTCAGAAAGATTTCATGCCAGTGTCCGAGCCTATACCACAGCACATAGCCTGGGAGAAAGACTCTTTATCTCAGAGTGAGTTATCCAATGTTCCAGTTCCAGGGGAAGCTCCATAAAATATTACCATTTCTGTGATGAATCCATAAGTTCCTGATATGAGTTGTATATTGAAGACTGTTCCTGTTGCTAAACCCAGTCCAGATTGTTATGCTACTAGATCCAGTCACATCTCCAGACCATGTAATAGACACACGGCAACTTGGACATAAACATTGTGTTTGCTTCTAAGGTCTATAATAATGCATGTCTAAGTCCAGTGTTATTTTCTGCTAAGAGCAATATTTTTAAGAGGGAAGATGCAGATCAATGTGTGTACATGTATCTTTAAGAAGTTATCTAAGGGCTTGCACAACTGTATAAATACTGAGCACGTGTGAGCCCTACTGGCATTTTGCAGTAAGCTGTTGAGATGTAAGCATGTATGTCTGTAAGGCCTGTCTGTTAACCAGTTTGTTTATATTTTATGATGCTGCTATCTATCCTGATGTGTTTCTATGTATTAAAACATCTAAACAAAATACCTTACCTGCTTGTCATCCATGTTAGAGAGGGACGAGCGACAGTTACCACTGCACTGTGTGAGCCCAGGAGCTGTGGGTGCTATTCACTATCTTCATACAGTCCTTTCAGAAATACTGTGCAAATGTGTTTTGACCATGTGGCATTGTCAAGCAGTGTGAAAGGATGATTAGTGATCATGGAGGAGAACTGACTGCTAGCGACATGCTGGCTGAGAAAACTGTTAACTTTATAGCCATGATACTTCCATTATTATTATCAGATTTTGCTGAAATTAAAGCACTGGCATCCAGCAGAAAGGAGAGGTAGTCAATAAATGGTCAGCTAAGACTACTTTTGTGAAGACTGTTATCTCCATCTATGCTGCACATTTTAAAGCTCTCCAGGCAGAGAACAAAGACCAGCAACAGAAAATTCAGACTGTTAAAACTTACAGTCCATGAGAATAATCTCCATCTGGTAGGCTTGAAAAAGGGCTTTGAGACCCAAGATAGAGTGATCTACTTGGAGACTTTACCAGGAACCCCACAACTAGCATTTGATATTATATTGATTAGTATCCAAGTATAATGGGGCCTGAAACCTTCCAAACTGATCCAAGACATCTTTGTGTTATGCCTTTTCTGGAGGTGGGTGTAAGGGCATGTAATTTCAAGTGGGTTAATGCAGTGTGCCATGATTATTCAAGATACCTTTCAAGAGGACAGCTTTCACAGAAGCTTGGTAAAGCTGCTGAAAAATAGGTATCCTTGCAGAACTGATGTATCCTCCCCTATCTTGAAGTGGCACAACTCGGTTCACCATTTGTCCCATGCTGCTTCAGCATTTCTACAGACATACAGTCCAGAAACTCTGGACTTAAACCCACCAAACAAATCACCCCCCAAAAAAGGCTGATGTGCACTGAAAGAGTTGACTAACGAGAGAAAATAGCAGTGCTTTTAAACCTTGTGAATTCTCGCTTACCACCAGTCTGAACATTGTAGATAATAGAAGCCCTAATGTCCCGAGTATAACTAGTGTTCTGTGTATGTAGAAAGTATGAAGCCTTAGAAAACAATGAGTTTGAAATGGACACACATGCATCCAAGCAGTCCATTAAAGGAGTTGCTAAACATATTGTTTAGAGTTTAGCTACAGAAGAAAGAGCATCTTTTGCCTTCCATGGACGTTAAAAGGCTTATCAAAAATCAACTGAGACAGCACATTTTGCATGTCGCACCTGACTGATTTCTTTCTCTGCTGATGGCTGTGGAAGTGATCCTTTGTGACTTTTAACAGTTAGCATAGTGTTAACCAGCTTGCGGGGCATTACAGACTAAGATCAGATCAGGTGGAGTAGCTGTAATGGGTGTCAAACCTTGATTAGCATCATCTTATTCTTATTATAAACATTACCACACTTTGTTGTGCATTGTATGTGATGTTTAAATTATATATAACTCAACTATTTTAAAGTCTTCTCTACTCTAGTAACATCTTGCTTAGAAATGCAGGTCATTCTTTGTTGCTACAACCAGGTTGGTTGGTTTGGTATTTAAAGAGCAGGTGCAATGTGCTTCCATTTATAGCTAACTGTTGAGCTTGACAAGGAAGATTAACACATAAATGATTTCTCACAGGTCAATAGAAGTAATGGGTGTTTATGATGGTCAGAAGCATTGTGGGGCATGCAGATGAAGCCAAATATGAGATGAACGCAGGCATACTATTTTTTTTTTGTTTGCAAGAAGCTAAGGTTGCAAGCGCTCAATCAAGATACGTGATGCCTGGGCTGTGGACATACTTTACATTATTCAGCAAGGTTTTCCAAGAGGGCTTTTCAGCTAGTATTTTGTAGGAATCTCAGTTCAGTGCTTGCAACATATGGGCATGACAGGACATAGGTGCTTGGTAAATGTCAAACTCCCCAGCTGTATTACGCTAGACTCAGTATTTGAGACCCATGTGGATAATCTCACCATATTTGTTTTGTTTCATCAGATTGCTATTTTGAAAGAGGAATAAATGCCCTGACATTACATGTTTGGATTCCAGTGTTAGTGGACATCCTGTGTTGGACAGATCCAGTTCATGTTTGAAATAGATTATTAAGGCACAGTAGGGGATTCAAACTAATCTGGCTACATTCTTTCTCATTTTGTGCCAAGTTTTATTCCACATATACCAACCATACATACATACTTATTACTTTAGTTAGCTGGTTCAGAAGTGACTTTTCATGTTTTGCCTGAATGCTAACTGACAAAAGGAACATTTTATATATATATATATATATATATATATATATATATATATATATATATATATATATATATAATGTACACAGCTCGATTGTGAAGTGCATTTCCTTGCACAATATAATCCTCAACATTTTTTTGAAAATGTTCTTTAAATTGTTTTAATTCCACACAGTCCCTGAATTTTTCTTTGTTTCCCCCAGAAACATTACATTAAAGGTACTTACTCTGCTTAAGAAAGCAAAGTATGCTCACAGCTCACAGTCTGGCCTGCTTTATCTAAATCATTTTCAACCAAACAGTGTCACCATTAAAACATGTTTTTTAACAGGTACTTAACTCTATAAAATCAAGTAACAAAAAACATTTATAACATTTCTACAATCATCATTCCTCCTTACATTTCTGTATTATAAACCCAACCAGCTGTTTTTTATTTCTTTCATTGACAACATAATACAAAAATCTAAAAATCCAATTACCTTTACCTCAGATTTACTCCCCTGTTGCTGATGGCCTTCATGGACAACTGGCAGATGCTCTTTTTCTGTGTTTCCTGATTGTGACTTCTCAGCAGACAGATCATCTCTTTCTCTCTGCGGAATTTTCTGTTAAAATAAAGAAAAGGGTTGCACTGCCACCTTTTGGAGTCTTTTATTCAGCTAGTTCTTCCATATTTGTGGGATATCTCACTCTTACCTCTATCAGTGTAAATGTGCCTATGCACAAGTGCTAATTTAATAAAGGTGTTTGAAAAAAAGAGAGAAAAAAGTTCCTAATCCCTGAATTGCTGTACATCCCTCTATCTTCCTCCCCATTAGTAAAATATTTTGTGCCTCCAGGGTGAAGTGCAGGATAAGCAACTTTTATTTCATTAATGAACACAGTACAGTTGTGCAAGAACATAACACTAACAGTAGTTGTCCACTGAGCAGAGTCGTAAAATACCCTAGATTGACTTTGCGACCTCTTATTATATACCAGTCAAGGACAACCAATAGTGATGCCATAAATAATTTATATGCAACATATCAACAAATACCATCAAACCATCACCTCAAGGCAGTTGGTGTACACCTGCCTGTTCTGGTTGCAACTTCGGAAACAAAAAAATGGGTGCCTATTCCTAGATGCCTTAGACCTGGTGGCAAACCCATTTAACTCATACTTACAAGCCAGATATCCCTTGATGTGGCCATTGGTCAAATCTGCTTCCAACATGAGGAGATCCAAGGCCACTGAACAAGAACAGGGGAGATCACAAGGTGAGGTAAAGCTGTAAGGCAGTTACCAACCTGGAATAACTTGCCGTCCTCCCCCCAGTCAATGGCCTTGAAAATAATTTCTGGGTTATGAAAGAAAACAAGTTTAAAGAAATTTGAATAGCAACAACCATATCCAAATTAAATTAATCAAAACCCATGGTATTTAAATGAGCATTGTCCAAATCATAGAAATCAGGCACCAGTCTGTCAGTATCATTGTGATCAATCACCTGAAAACCAAATTGGCTAGCGGCCTGCTTGAATCTGTGGTTGATAAAATGTTTGGCTCTCTCAATGGCACTAGGCCTTCTAGTGGCCTTCCAGTACAGTCTAAAGATGATGGCAGACCAAAAGAAAGCTGCCTTCAGATATAGCTGCCACAAGTGGTCCATATCAGCTAAGATTCTGGCCGAAAATATCTTCCTAGGGGCTTGACCCAGATTATTTCCGTCAAAGTGAATTATTACAGTGCTAGGCGAGGCTTCTTCCATGATAATCTTATGCCATATTTCCCAAAATTGAAACCAACTAAGACCAGGGAAACCAAAAGAATGAACTGTCCACCAGTTACTATCAAAAGAACTTGTGTGACCAGCCGGGTGGGCCAAGGCTCGATTGGGTGCTCTCTGAATAAAAGAATGGCCCAACAGCCAAATCACCTCCTTCCCTGTAACAGAAATAAAAATTAATGCCTGATGTATGACAAAAAGGCATCAGAGACCCACCTTCCCATTCTTTAAATGACCTACACAGAGTGCCCTTCTGAGGTACAACTTATCCAAAAGGAATGGAAGGAAAATTCTTGTGGGTGAATTCCTTTCCTGCCAAGGCCTGTCTAAGACATGCATTAATCTCTGATAGGTTAAAAGGCCTGCCTGAGGTCCACATGAAAACCAAGCCTGACCTTTTCTCTAAGGGGGTAATATTAAACAACAAAACTGACCCAATGCACATTGCAAGTGACTAGCCCACTGGTCTTATCCAGGTGCACCTGCTGACCTTTAAGAACTTGATCAGTCTTTGATTTCTTTAACCAAATCATGACAAACTCTCTTTGTATAAAAAGATCCTCCCAACAAAGGTAAAGGAGAAGTTCATTGGCCTGGAAAGCACCTGCATACAAAGAGATGAACAAAACAGCTGTAGAGACAAACAAGTGAAATTGACCAATGGTCCTGTAAAGACCTTGAATAACAACTGGAAGCAGATTGTCTGCCAATAGGTTTTCTGGACTCCTGGGAATGTCCCCACTTCTTCTCTAGGCCCTTAAGTATCCTCCCCATAACACAATGTCCTGACATAAGCTGAAGGCCCAAAAAATACTCCCACCATCCCAAAGCTTGGACCCACCTGCCCACCTCCCTTTTATTTGCTATGCATAATTGTTTTTGGGCATATAAAATGCTTTTATGTTTATATCTGATCAGAGGCTCAGGATGAGGTCTGTTCCTATTTTTCGTATTGGGAAGAAAGTCCTGAAGTCACTTCCTTCTGACTGCTATTTATCTGATTGGTGCTGGCCAATCAGTAGACAGAGGGAAAGTGTTGTGGGGGGGGGGGCAGAGCTTTTGAACCTGGATGGTTGTTGCTTGCAAGGTAGAAAACAACACAAATAGCCAAAGGCTACTGCAGCAGTGTGGAACTCAAACATCTATTGTTATGGTAAATTCTTACACAGCTGTACTACGTCTGCTTTGCTTACAGAAGTGGAGGCATTTATTTGGGGTATACTAAATGCTGAAACACTAGACAGTATCTATTATTACTAAACTGATTAGGAATATGAAAATCATGAGATATTCTTGATTCAGTGAGATAATTCTTAATAATTATCCAAACCAAGCTGGAGAAAGATCCCTACAGGTCCTTATTTTTAATAGTTAGGATGGAAAATTGTACATTACTTTCTTAGTTCGATTCCTTCTGACTATTAATGGAAAGGTTGTAGATGTGATCCATCTCCATTTGTCCAGCTTTGTCAAAAAATTTCAGCTTCAGTCATATCAGAACTACAACAGCTGATGCATGCAGTCCACCTGGACCTGAATCCAGCAGTAGGAGTCGTGGTAGACTTGGGAAAAGTATTTATCTCTGTCTAATAAAGCTTAAGGCAGTCGGATGCGTAATCCTTGAATATTCTGATAGGCTTTATGAGGGCAGCAGTATCCGTTTTAACAGTTCCAGCATCTTTATGATATAATGGTGCCCTGTGTCAATTACTTTATTTTAAGCCATATAACCCACCCCATATGGATAGTTTTGAAGGCTGACATTAGAGGGTTGGAATTATGATGGAAAAATAAGTCCAAGTCGTCATGTTTAGGAATGATTGATTGTTGTTGACCAAAGAACTAGTAAGGACAGAGTACCATTTATTTATTTACTTATTTGACATTTGTTTACTGGGGTGGTCCAACTGGGTCTACAGAACCTGTTTTCATTGGAGGCCCAGGGAGAAAAGCTCCACATACAGTACAATATAAATACAAACAACATGAGGAATACTATACAAAAATAAGTTGATTGAAAATAAACTAGGTTGCAAGATATAGTACGCATCTGGACAATTCTATAGAGTTATATCATTATAGAGAATTTTAGTCATTCTAACAACATATACATAGCCTATGAGTAGATAAAGTGTATAAAAGTAGTATGTAGGTAGTACAGTGCATGACATCTGCTGTTATAGTACATGAACAATAAAATGTTAATTTAAGTTAGGGAAATAATAGCTGAAGAGTTAGTGATGCAGAAAGATAGTGAGAATAGAGGCATTACAGACTGAGCAGTAGCTTAAGGATATGGTAGAGAAACAGAGGAGGAGTTAGGAGAGACTTAGGATCTTGCAGTCTGTGAAGGAGTGAGATGCGACAGAAGAAGAAAAGGATGAAGCTAGTGTAGAAGAAGAGGAAGAGCTGAGCATAAGGCTAAATTTATAGAGGAGCAGAGCCATGTGTTTTTTAAATGATTTTTTAAGGAGGCTTTAAAGTGGATTAGGCCAGGCATAGACTTGGTAGCTAGAGGCAGTGAATTCCATAGTTTAGAGACAGAATATGAATACAGACAATGGCCTGTTTTTTTTTTTTTTTTGAGAGTTTTGAGATAGCTAAGAGATTTTTGTCTTCTAATTGTAGGGATCCATTTGGTGTGTAAGGTGTGACTAGCTTGGCTAGCACAGGGCAGGCTTGAAAATAAGGCTGTGCAAAGTGGATAGCCGAATGAAAGGATGTGGTCTGTGGAGTTCTAGCCAGTTTAGTTCTAGTAGCAGATTACAGTAGTGTGTGCGATATTTAGAGTTTGTGGCAAACTTCACAACTTTGTTGTAGCACTGTTCCATCTTGCTTAGGGTAGAAGTTTGTGAGTTAGTTAGGATAGGGGCAGTGTAAAGATGGGAAGGAAGTAAAAATGAAATGTTTTTGCTATGGAAACTTTGGTTGCTGTAGTTAAGAAATGTTTGTTTCTATACCAGTTCCAGTTTTATGAGTTTTCTTTATATTTTCCTGTATATTGGGGTTGAAGGAAAGTTTATTTTCAATAATTACTGCTAGAAGTTTGGTTTCCTGCACTGTTTCTATGACAGTGTTGTCAGATGCAAAGATGTTGAAATGATCGATGACAGGGGAGGTGGTTTTGGGGTGAAAGAGTACTAGTTTAGTCTTATTTGGATTAAGAAAGAGTTGGGCATTTCTTAGCCAGGGTTCGACTGCAGTAAAGGACTGTTGAGTTTTTGAAAGCAGTTCTGGCAGTGATTGAGCAGTACAGATTATGGTGGAATCATCAGCGTATTGAATGAGGGTTCTAGGGTGGGAGGAAGTGTGAAGGTTGGTAGTGAAAGTGTTGAAGAGTAGGGGTCCAAGGATGAAGCCTTGAGGGACTCCAGTTGGGTTGTGTAGAAAGGGTGAGAGTTTTTTGGACCATTTCACTGCTTGTTTACTATCCCCGTGGTAGCTCTGAAACAATTTTGCTGTGTTATGTGAGAAGCCTGAATTAGTGTGTTCATTAGTAGTAGGTGAGAGACTGTGTCAGAGGCCTTGGAGAGATTAAGGAATACTGAGGCTGTATAGCATCCTGCATCTCTGGCCATGTTCACTGTGTCTGTAAAAGATAATAGGGCTGTAGCTGCGCTGTGTTCAGGTTGGAAATCGTGTTGGGTTTTGGTTAAAAGATTATTTTGTGGTAGATATTGCATTACTGGCTGATGGATGCCTCTCTTGAGAATTTTAGATATGGGTGACAATATGGAATATAGGATGGAAATTGGATGGTTCAAAAGAGTTGCCTCCTCTGTGGATGGGGGTGATGTGAGATTGTTTCCATATGGTAGGTACTTCTGGTTCAGATAAAGAACTACTTATAAGGATACTTATAGGCGATTGAGTTGGCAGCCAGTTTGAGGTAGTGTGGTGGAAGATTATCAGCCAAGGTGGAGCAGGGTTTTAGTTTTTGTAGCAGTTTCTTTTTGGTGTCTGTGGGTATGGACTAAAATGAGAATGGGTTTTGTATGACATTTTTTGAGTAGGAGAGTTATTAATGGCAGGGTTATAGGGAGTTGAAGTTATAGGATTTTTGTGTAAAGAGGTTGAAGGGTGGGGGGTATAGTGCTAAGGGTGTTAGTAGGTCTACTATTGATTGTATGAAGTGCCTGTTAAAGATTTCAGCTATTTGTGATGGAGAGGTATTAGCTGATGGGGGTGCTGGATCTTTTGGAAGAAATGGTGTATTCTCTGGGCTTTCCATAAGTTTAGTGAAAATAGTCTTCCATGATATTACAGAGGTCTTGAAATTCAGGAAAGGCTAGCCATTGCCATTTCTATGAGAGATGAAGCCACCTAGGTATAGTATATGGAATGATATTTGCACTCCTGTGTATAATGCTGGGCATTGACCATAAGGCCCTATGGGACTCTCTAATGATGCAAGCCCATATCTGGGGGAAAATTCCTCTCTCCCACTGAGTGGAGGTAATACTCGTAATATGATGGACTATTCAAAGTTATTTTATATAGCCTCTTGCCTGTTGACATCCTCTTCATGTGTCTGGTTCAAGAAGCTGTAGAAACTGACTTTAGATTTTATAAGGGATGTAGAAAGGATACCTATTTACTCTGTAAATATTTTTAAATATCTAAACATTGTACTGATGATATTTTTTTTTTATGACTTCCCATATCTGGGGGTTCAAGTGAGGATATCTCTAAACACATACATGTGTGTGCATGTGTGTGTGTGTGTGTGTGTGTGTGTATATATATATATATATATATATATATATATATGTATATATATATATATATATATATATATATATATATATATGTATATATATATATATATATATATATATATATATATGTATATATATATATATATATATATATATATATATAAAGAGATCTCTATATATAGATGTGTGCATGTGTCTGTATATATCTGTCTATCTATAAACAGATAGAGACACACACATGCATACAAGCATTAGAAACTAAGTAGATATCTGTCCAGTGTGTGATAAAAGAGCATTCCAGCAGGGGTGTAGTGCCTCTTTTGATTATTTCAGGAAATGTATCCTTTGTGGTTTTGAGTACCTTGATCACTTGACTATATGTGTATATCTTCAGCTGGCCCTGTAGTTTGGACTGCCACTCCAAGAGAAAAGTATACATTGGAATATCCTGCTTCAGCAGGGCTTACTCTGAATCTCACGTTCTCCCTTTTGGACTCACTCTGTCCTTTCTACAGTTATTTTGGGAACACTGCTTGGGATTCTTCACGTTTGCTCCTGACTGCAGAGAAATGACTGAAGTAAGATATAATGTATGTATGGGTACTTGCTGTACTGACTGATCTATGATGGAGACATCTGCATTCAGTTATTTGTCGATGTTATCAATGTTATGTGGATCCTGGGTTTGCTCATTCCAGCTTACCTCTGAAACTAAGGCAGAATTTTCTTTAGGAAAATAATATTTTATTATTTTATATTCTTGTGGTTAGTGCTTTCTTGCAGTTTGAACCTGCTTTATGAAAGGTTGAAGACCTGAGAACCAGTTTATTGTGTGTGTGTGTGTGTGTGTAGATATATATATATATATATATATATATATATATATATATATATGGGTTCACTTCAGTTGATCAAGTTTCCAAAATCTCGAAACTCATATGGTGGAGACCATATGATCAAGTTTTCAGAAACTCGAACATCTGAATGGAGGGTTAAATAGTGTGTGTGAATGTTTTAGGCGAGGGATTCTGTACGGGAGCAAGCCCTCTGCACTCCTGCATCTTAAATATACTAACTCCGAGATTGTGCTACATCAGAGAACAGGGAAATCTCTCGTTCCGCAGTGTCTGCAGAAGCACGGAACGGGAGATTTCCCTTTTCCCCACTGTAGCGTAATCTCTGAGTTAGTATATTTAAGTAGGGGGGTGTGGGAGGTGCAGGGTGGCTTGCCCCCCTGCAAAAACATCTTTAAATGTGTTTTTTTTTTTTTCACTTCTGATGTTCGAGTTTCTGAAATCTAGAACATATGGTCTCGATCATATGAGTTTTGAGATTTCGGAAATTCGATCATCTGAAGTGAATCCGTATATATATATATATATATATCCTTTAACTGTGATGTCGGAACACCTCACTTGGGCAATAGTTGGCATACCCTTACAAGCATGGTGTACTGAAATGACATATAAGCTATCTGAGGTAAAATCAGAAGCAAATGTTGAAATGTTCTACATTTTACATATAACCTTTCCAAGGATCTGCTGAAAAAACAAATTCATATGTCTATTATGTTTGCAAAGAGCAGCTAGAGTAAGGGGATAAACCAAAGAAGGGTAACCATCTTACATATGTACACCTATGAAGGCTACTGTAATGGACTTGGGACTGATGATAATACAGTTTTGATGCTCTGCAAGCTTTCACTTGTATGGTAGCAGTCATTCGACCATGTCCACCAATCCCCTCCCCACCCCTCAGCATAAGCTGTTTACTCTCGCCCTCCCAGTGCTTGAGCCACTAATAACTTAGGTTATCTCTATTGTTGTCAGAACTTTATCCCTGTGTGACATATCCACCATTTCAAACCTAGCCAGTTTCACTTTCAAAGGTGAGAATCAAACTATGTACCTTGTGTATTGTAAGGTAAATACCTTAACCATTATACCAAACGTGTACAAAACATAGTAATATGGAACTGTTTGGGCTGTGCATGTTCAAAGAAGAACAGGCATATATGTCAATGAGAAGTTGTATGAAAATTAAAAAAAAAACTCTTGCAAATTCATCAGTTGTGGTTCTTTATTAAGAACTATTGACTGACATGCAGAAGATACTAATCATTTATAAACAGTGATTCCAGATTACCCTTCACCTTACTTTTGTTTTGTATGTGCTAGCAGGATGTGGATGATGCAATGAAGGTTTTGCAGTGAGATTATTTTGTTTGCATCTTTATCCATATTAATCTAGATATTCATTATCAAACTCCATCTGTCTGGCTATTGTTTCTTTAGTGCTGGCTGAGATGTGGAGTTTGCATGAAATGTTGACATTAGCAAATATAGTAAAAATACAGCTTATCTACATCTACAACATCCTGATGACTTGGCCTGTTATCCTGTTCAGTCTGGCATTGTAGTGTCTTTTATAGGCTTATTTTTCTTAGCTAATTTTTCTGAGCTGCCACAGTCTCACTTCTCTGTGAAGCACTGAGAGCAAAAAACATGGTTTAGTAATTCCTGAAATGCCTTTATTACTAGTGGGAATCTGTCAGCTGTAGCTTCAAAGTAATTGCAGTGTATGGCGAGAGGGGTTTAGTATTTGCGCCTTTTGCTGCAGTTGCGTACAAACAGTAATACTAAATCTTAAAGGGCTGAATATTTTTATGGGTTGGTATCATGGCATTGTTTTTATTTATTTTTTTTACTGTTATCTTGGTAGCTGCACAAGCCATAAATGTTGAAAATGTCAGATGTGACCATGTAAAGTAAAGATACAGAATATCAAGTAATATAGAACAAAGGGAAAACAAGTCAGATATATGTGAGAAAGATCAACAAAAAACACCTGCAAGATGATGCTGAATAGTGAAAAGAAGACAAAACACTGACATGCAGGTTAACACACTGGTGCTACAGTGAGATATTGAGCAATACCCTGGCACCAGGAAAGAGATGAATGACCATACTTAAATGGGTGTCAGGAACTACTTCATTGTAAAAGTTGTCATCTAGTACAGCTAAACAGGAAAAGTATTCAGTGATGTTCTGACAATTCTAAAACATTCTCTCATATAATATAACATAAAATAACACATGTTGTTGCTAGTGGATATAACATGTTAACTGTTTCAGGTAAGAATGTATTCAAGAAGGAGGGTAATGTAGATAGAGCCTACACTTAGGCTAGCAATAATTAGCCAGACAGTGGCCTAGCAGTGCTTTAAAAAATATTTGAAACATTTGAGAGGTAAGCTAGTGATTCTGTGTCCTTTGCCAGCAGAGACACATCTGTAAGTATTTTTGCATAGGCATTCCTTGCCTTATGAAAGCAGAATGGAAATATAAATAATGCAATCATAAACCAAAAAAAATATATTTTATTACATCTCTCTCAGGTCCATCAGATTTATTCTGGCATCGGATAAAGACATTTCCTGGGATTCTTTAAGGTTACCACTGAGTGTATATTTTATATATTCAAGAACATCCCTATCACATTGCTTGTTCTGCCCTTCCACTAAGAAAGGCTACACTAAGTAGCAGACTTAGTGGTAACCTTTAAGAATCCCAGCCACTATTTGCCCTTCTATAGAACCATTATTAGTATGTGTGACTTGCTGAAGATAGAATTGACATGAAGGGTCTTGTCTTTGTGGGAATGCTAGTCACTTGCTAGTAGTTTGTGGCAAACAGTAATGATATAAAAGTATGCATAAGTAATTATTCACTTTATTTTTAATATTCAAGGATGTTGAACTATCTCGGGCTTTCACTCTAGTAAATAAAGCATACTTAGGAAATGACCACTTGCAAGAAAGGCAGGCAAGTTGCTAGTGCACCCTGTCATTTACAATCTGGATTATGTCCCATGTTGTGTTTCCTTCTGTCACTGCATTTTGAAATTATCTTGCCATGCAGCAAGCACTATATTAGTATTAGTATTCTGGTATTAACAGACTATTCTGTTTCTACTATTAGTACTTTATTTTAGCAAATAATCCATGACTGGCCACAGGTAACACAGGATTCATCCACGGGTGGCATGGTTTGATCAGAAGGCAAAGACCAGGTGAGTAAACAAAGCCGACAGTGGGCAAATTCTGTATTACCACACCCAGAAGTGGATTATTGCTGTTATACAATATTATTTAGTAAAAAAAAACGTTTACCTTTTATAAAGAACATTATTGTATAAAAGGACTTTGTGTTCTTCAGACATCTTTTCCTAGGCTGTGGCATCCAAGGTATATATTGTGTATAAGTCTGTACCTGTTATGGGGAACAGGGCAAAACATATAAGGCAACATCAGGGAGCATTTAGAGATGGTTTAGAGCAGGGGTGGCCCAGGCTATTGGACTGCAGAACTGCAGCCCCCCCCCCCCAGCTGTAAAAGAAGAGAGAAAATAAAATAAAAAACAAACGAAGGAAAAAAATGAAATTAAAAAAAAAAAAAAAACAAACGTAAGTCCCAGACCTTCATGCAAGCCCGCTCGTGGCATTTCCGATATCAGGACTGCAGCTGAACCAGTCTGAAGCATGTGCAGAATCCAGACTGTCTCAGCAGCATTCCAGATTAGGAAGACAGCATTCAAGAGTAGAGATCCCAGATGTCTGTGGAGTTACAACTGCATAGACTGGAAAGGGATCAGACTGCAACATCTGCAGGCTGGGACATCTCACAAAAAGAGGAAGGACTTCTCGCGAGGCTTTTTTAGTTTAGGACGAGCAATGGAAGGACTTAGTGCAGAACTGCATTGAACAGAGCTAGCAATGGACCGGACCCAGGTAGTGTGTGTGTGTGTGTGTGTGTGTGTGTGTGTGTGTGTGTGTGTGTGTGTGTGTGTGTGTGTGTGTGTGTGTGTGTGTGTGTGTGTAAAACTACATAACCAAAGCAATGTTGCAGACCTACATTCATTCCGTTGTTAGGTCTGGATAGGTACACATTCACAACGTAAGGATTGAAGTTCACTTGGTTACTCATCAGGAAAAGGAAACTTCAAGTTAAGTTGCATACAAATTCAGATGGAATGCCATCGTCCTCTTTCATGCAACTTTTCAGTACTTGCCTGATTTGCTCTATGTGTATCTAATTAATATGAAACTTGGCACTCCCATTTATTCCTAATATTTGATATTTAAATAGATATTTACATGCTAATATCATGCACAACGAAACTCTGTACAGGAAACTGATCTACAACCACAACCCTCCACCTCTAGCTCCTCATTAAGCCTACCCTAAACTGTACAGCTTAGACATGGGTCAGATTATATAAATAATGAATATACATTATAATGTGCAGAAAATAGATGTCACATTTGCCCCATACTAAGCCACAGTTTTTAATTAGTTTATTTAAAACCAACACTGCTCACACCCCCATCCCCTCACACACACATACACACTCGCATGCAAACATCTGAGGTATAGAAGTTGGTTTATGGACCACATGCTATTCGCTCAAATATACAGAAGACACACGTGTCTCTGCTGTCGTATTTCAAAGGTAGCTGACTGGCTTGCTTATTAAGGAACACAGCCTGAATACTAATCTTAGTGCATTACCAGCAGAACGCATTTTAAATATGGTAGAAATACTTAATATTGAGATGTACTGCGCTACTTACACATTTGCTTACAGTTTTGTAAACAAAGTGCAGAGAGCCCAAGAACAAACAACTTCTAAATCAGGATGCCAGATGTAAGGAGCTCTCTTTGCCAGCAGGTTCTGTGCCTAGTCTTGGTGAGGGTGTCAGTGATTCCCAAATTGTGGCACCACATGGGGTTTAGGGTTTTCAGGCCAAGCCATCTCCCAGCAGAGTCACTGTGCTGGTTTGAGGTGGGTTGTGGCCAGGAGCGGCTCAGCCTTGGAGCCGCTTTGCAGGCACAGGAATGCGCTCTGCTTCGAATCTGTCTGCCGCCCCCAAGCCTGCTCCCTCCAGCTCCTGGCTGCTAATTGCAGGGAAGAAAAAAGCAGAAGCTGAGGCCAGTCTGTTAGGCACCAGGCAAAAATGCTGAATGTGGAAAATGCACTTCCACCACACACACAATTTTATATGCAGCTTTACCACTTGACACTACTTAGGTAAACCATATTGTTAAACAGACTGTAAAGCCAAAATGAATTTTCAAAACTAGAAGCATGCACACCATAGTACCAAAAATGTATAAAAATGTTGGGCTGATTTCCGGAGTTACAGTACAGCAAAATGCATACTATTAGGGTGTGTGTGTGTGTGTGTGTGTGTGTGTGTGTGTGTGTGTGTGTGTGTGTGTGTGTGTGTGTGTGTGTGTGTGTGTGTGTGTGTGTGTGTCTGTGTGTCTGTGTGTGTAAATGTACCTGTGTGTGTGTCTGTGTAGTCTGTACCTGTGTGTGTACCTGTGTGTGTGTGTATCAAGAGCTTGGATTCCCTCCCCACCACCACTTGTAAAATGTTTGCCTTATATTTTAGTTCTTGCCAAATTTGTGGTTTTCTGGATTTAAAATTCACTAAATAATAATAGGCTTGTGAATCTTTGACTTCATTGTCTTCAGAAAGTACATGGTAGCACAAAACCTTTTATTCTAGCAAGTTTCTGTTTATAAGATCAATATTTTAAATGTGTTCCTATTTTTGGGGCTGTATTCCCTCATTATTGGCTTTCCTTGGTTGAGGTTGAGCGTTATGGTGAGAACTGAATTCACTGAATATATTTGGGAGCTGTATTCCCCCATTATTGGCTTTGTCTCTGTGTTTTGTGCTAAGAGATTGAGAGCTATGGTGAGAACTGTCTTCACTAAATGAAGAAACAGCTACTTTGACATAGTGCTATGTTGCTCTGACTGTAGTGCACAGGGTCCTAGGTTCAGGACTTGGCAGTGAAATGCATGGTAGTAACACAGCATTTTTTTCTTGCAACTTTCCAGAGTATACAAGCAATGTTTAAAATGTGTCCATAGTTTTTGGGCTTTTGCCCCCCCCCCCCATAAATGTTGGCTTTTTTCAGATTTCTTGTGCTTCAAAGTTTAGAGATACAGTTGAGTGTCAAGTAGATTTTACAAGGAACTGAGAGCTTGAAGAGAAGTATAGTGCTGCTTATGCTGAGTCTGCTTGCATTGTTAATAGCAGAACAGGTAGTGTACTTGCTTTTGATGCAGAAGGCTGTGGCTTCTACTCCCACAGTATAGAGATGCATTGCTGATACTGTACTTGGGTTGATGCTGTAGTCCTGAGAATGTCCTCTTTGGTGGAGATACCAAGTAATGATGAACCTTTTATCAGTTTGCTGTCCATTCCCTATTGCAATATTACTAGCTTATTTTTTTTTATGTAACATGGACAATGTATTCCTCAAGGGCAACAGACACTTTATTTGTAGATGAAACAATGAAATATAAAGTTGTTTGCTAGCAACAACCTCTTCATTAGTTACATAGCTCTTTAATGTGGAATTATTTAGATGACTTTTACTTCTGCAGAGATTGTGCATATTTACTGATACTCGTGGATTGTACAAGTTTGAGTAGACTTTTATCATGGAAATGTTCTTAACTGGGCAGTTTTGTCATTGCTGCATGCATTTTGTTTCATTGTTTACTGGAAAAATGTTCAAAACAATAAATTTAAAATGCAGTCTAGCAACTGTACTGTATTATACAAGGAATATAATTTAATACAATAAGGAAGCTGCATCAAAGAACGCATGTATGTTTCCTGTACAAGGGGCCTATGATTTGAAAACAGCCCAGAGTTGATCTTTATCTGCCACTGGCCAGATGTATTTTCTTTGAATGTGGGTTTCAATGCTGTTTCAATGAACGTGAGTTTCAAGGGCAGAGAAGTTTTAATGCTAGGTCTATTTTCATTGTGAGACTGCATGTCTATTGGTGTTTGTGCTGTAAAATGTAAAATGAAACTTCTAAGCAGTATGCACATTACAGCTTTTATGGTAAATGGAGTGAAAGATCCAAGTAATGGGACATTGGAATGGCTGCAGGGCCCCATTCGACCATGATTTTGTGAGGGTGGAAGGGCAGCAAACTCTGACAGCCCCAGTTGAACTATACTTGTCAACTGTCCAGATTTTCGCAGAATGAATAGATTTTTGTTTCTTATTTTTGGTTTGTTCCTCATAAAATCTGTGGTTTTCTAGAAAATTATTTAGGAATGAAGTCACTAAATAATGACAGACATTGAGTTTCAGACTTCATACCTGTCAGAAAAATGCATGCTAAAGGAAGGCCTGTTATCCTTTCAACTAAGTTTATACAAGAGCAATTTTTAGTACTATCTGTATGTTCCCTAATATATTTGGCCATGTCCAGATTTCCTGCATTAAGAGGTTGAGAGGTATGTGCAAATAAATCTCTTTATAGAGTTAGGTATATCCAAACCTCTCAACTGTCCCCGACTTTGGCTCAAAATGTTGCTCTCCCCATAATAATCCCTCTATAAAATGGCAATTTTGGAAGAAAATGTGGAGGGTTTACAATTAATAAATAATTGTAATGATCTGAGTTTTAAATTACTTTTATTTCAGAAATGCATGTAGATTCTCTTATTTTTGTCAGCTACTCAACTTATATTAGAAAATGTGTCCCTTCTTTGACAGGTTCCTAGCTATATTGTGTGGCTATTTTATATTTTTGCATCACATTTTTGGTCTGTTTGTCATAAAATTGTGGATTTCTGGAAAATTAGTGGCAAATCATTAAAGACTGAAGTTAGAAAATAATGACAGACATTTGAGTTTCAGATTTCATATCCTTCAAAAAATGCATACTAATGCAAGACCTACTATTATATTATCTTTCTAAGTTTATAAGAGCAATATTTAAAAATTGTCCTTATTTCTGGGCCCTTGTCCCACTTCTATTTATGACTTTGTCCAGATTTCTTGCTCTGAGGTTTAGAGGTATGACAAATGTGTCAGGGCCATCACCATCAGCCAGAGACATTTCAAATTGTGACAAACTTGTTGCGCCCCACTCCCCCAAGTAGTGACTCGGGATGTGTCCAAGCAAGCAAGGAGAAAGTTATGCAGTGTAAGTGTGCAGAGTATCCCACAATCCAAGGTAAACACAAGTACTACAGAGACTTTTCATCTGTCTTTGATTTTGCAGAATGTTCTGGTTTTCTGGCATATTTTTATACTATTGATTTATGCTTCTTATGATTCAGAAAATGCATGTTGTTGCAGTGCCTGTTGCTCTGTGTTTAAGTAGCAATGTTTTAATGACCATGAGGTAAGCTTCTGAGATTGTAAGATGCAAGTAAGCTTTAATAAGCATACTGTTGAAGAATTACCAACATTGAAAGCCTTTTTGTGGTTGCCATGCAGAGAATATTTACATAACTAGATAACGTATAAGCCTTAAGTATTGAAATGCATTTAACAGTATTTGGAATAAAGGACAGGATTACATTATTTTCAAAAGCTCATTACATTTGTTAGAGACTTGCAGTCATCTTTGCAGGCTTTACCATAAACTAAACAGAATGCCAGTCTATCATGTTTGGTCCAGAACCTGTGCAGTAATACTTTAAGGAATTTGTCTTGAGCATGTTTCTTGCTTGCTGTTCATTTTTTACTTTGATCATGTTTTCCCAATGAAACAAGTAGATAGTTGTTGTCAGGCAGCAGATCTTTTTTGGATAAGAAACATTTTTACAAGTGGGGGTATCACAGAGATTGCTACTTTCAGCATGTTACTTGGTACTTTTATAAAGCTGAATGTAAATTATAATTAGAACTGCAGTGCAAGGAGAAGTGGTTTGATTTGAGTGCTGCTTGTTTTTTTTATACTTGATTTTGACTGGCATTCCAGTAATGTATTTAAAAATTAATTTATTTTTTTCATGCCTCACAACCTTTTTGTTTCCATCTAGATATTAAGTAAGCTGTCATGTAGCTAATGCATTGAAATATATTTTTCTTCTACACTTCATTTTGTCTTGATTGGACTCGCATAATGACGATTTGGCACTCAGGGTAGCGTATTTAATTAAATTCCCAGTTTTTGTGTTTTTGAGCCTAGCTCCGCCTCTTTCCAGTTGAGCACACCCCTTCCTGTTCGTCCCACCCATTCAGCTGTCTCCTGCAGCCCCCCCCCCTTTGATTTGAAGTCACCATCCACCACTGGTTTAGAGGTAATTGTTTCTGTAAAATTAAAACTGTGTCAGAATGCTAAAACTGTACTTCTGTTTCAGAAAAACATACCTCTCACAATTGTATCTGATTTTGCAGAATGTCCTTATATTTCCTCATGTTTTTTTGCCTTTTTTCATGTAACATTTTTGTATTTGTAGTAAATAATTGAAAATTACAGTCACTTAATGCCAGACAACATAAAGTGTCTTACTTTTTATTGTTAAGAAAATCCATGTTGATGCTTCTAGAAACATGACAAGGCTCTAGAGAATGCAAGAGTTTACAAGGATTTTACACAGTCAGGCTCATATTTAAAGTGTTCAAGAAACACACATCAATTAGATAAGAGACATGACTCCAAAGTGGGTGATAGCTGGTCTGTCTCAAAATGTATGTTTTTTGTCAGTTGAAAGACTACTACATCCATTATACTGCACTGTACCTTTATAACCAAATAAATCTCTCTGGAACAGGAACCAGTAGCCATTGTACAAAACTCAGTCTAGAGTTCTAGTATGGGAGTGCTGTGTATAAGGTCAGTTTGAGTTTTGCATATCTGGCTGAAAGGAGAGGTACATGAGTCACAAAAGGATTGACAGAATTTAAAATGGATTGAGTCATTATAATTACTAGAAGGCAAAGTAAGGAGAGTAAATAGACATAAAAACCCTTTGCCCAAGAAGGTCGTGAGCCAGCACAGAGTTTAATGTGGGAGAGTCCATTGCCTTTGCTACAGGTTTTTAATTCCAGATATTAAAATCAAAATGCAAAACCATAGCATTAGGTTAGAGAATGACAATTAGGTGACCTTTTCACATTGTTAACCTGTTCATACTAGAAGACTGATGAAAAAGTGTTGATAATAATTTATTTAAAAAAACATGAGAGGAAACCAGGGACATTCGGCAAAAATTTAGCCATTTGAATGCTATGGTTATCAACAGTATGATGAATCATACGTCTGGTAACCATATGCCTTCAGATTTTTGCAAAATGTGACTATTTTTTTCTCATATTTGTCCAGTGCACTGTAAAATACACTGTTGCTGTAGTAATGAGCATATCTCAATAGAAAGTTTAACTGCGCAAGAAACATTCAGCAGCTAGATTTCTTTCTGTTAGGATATGCTTGATTTACAGTGAGAACACTGATTGTGCTGTTGCTGTCCAATCAGTGTGCACTTTTTTGAATGCTAATGACCCCTTATTGTGTAACTTTTAATAGAGTACTTAAGCAGCATACCACTCAACTGTGCAGATTTTCGCAGAATGTCCAGAATTTTGCCTCTTATTTTTGTTCTGTTCCTCATAAAATTTGTATTTTTCTGGCAAATCATTGAGGATTGAAGTCACTAAATAAGTTCAGACAGTTTGAGTTTCAGACTTCATATCCTTTAGAAAATATATAATGATACCATACCTGTCATTCTATCAACTTTCTAAGTTTATGAGGGCAATATTTAAAACATATCCCTCTTTTTGGGCCTTTGTCCCCCCATTTTTTTCTGGCTTTGTCCAAATTTTTTTGTGCTGTGAGGGAATGTTAAGCAGTAATAGTGAAGTTTATGAGTAGTAATAGAATACTAGTGGTATTACTGGACTGTTGTTAGTACATTAACACTAGCAGTATTATTGTACTGACCACTCCTTCTGAGTCCAGCCATTTTTATATTTTCTTTTGCATCCGTTTTTCAACAAGGCTAGCTGAGGCTTGCTGTTTTTCTCTGATTTCTGTAAGCTTTTCTAAACACAAGTCATTACTTAGAAACTGGTGCATTTAATAACATAAACCAAAAACTTTTTAAGCTACCTAGATCACCTAGAATATCTGTTGGAAGCTTTGAACTACCTAAATGTGGTTTAGTAAGGGTATGGAAATTTTTACTTGCTCATGGGCTGTTTGGTTGAGCCTTCATTTCAGATTTCATTTATGCAAATATTGCATTTGAATGAAATTGCACTTGGCCAGATGCTACATTTGAATGAAATGCCATTTGCTTGAATGTAGTTCCTATGCTACTTATGCAAGTATTGATTGTAAAGTTAATGCTGGGGGTTAAGCTTGAGATACTTATTTTATCTTGATGGCTGAGATAGGCTCAAGTATAATTTTAGAAGGGCCTGTTCCATTTTATCAAATAACCATATTGTTGAAACCCATATGATCCTGACCATATATTTGACAATTTAGTTCCTTAAACTGTTCTGACTGAGGTTACGGTACAGTAGTGATTGGGGAATTTGCCCTTCCCCCACTGTACTACAGTGTTGGAGTTGGTATAAATAATGATTAGGGGACGCGGTGGGTCCAGGTGTTTGTGTTTAGTTTTATGTAGTTAAATTGATTAACTTTATTATCGATCACATTGGTGTTGACAGTCTGGTTATTCAATAAACTGAAATAGATACTGTTAGAATTACAGGGTAAGGATGCCCTTTCTTGTGCAGCTATTTAACTGAGCATTTTCAGGCTGTATTTCACTATATATGCTTTACATTTTGATCTCTATCTTGGCCGAAAAGAGTCATTTTGGGATTAGCACATCAGCCCACTGAAAGAAAAAAACAAATTGAAAATATATCCATGATATTGGCTGCCTTATAGTTTAAGGGGGAGAGCTGCACTGTCTTTTAATTTTACTTTATTGCAACTGCAGTAATAATGGCTACTCCCCATTCCTGTGGCATACCTCAATGAGTAATTGATAAACTAATAACAACTAGAAAGTCTTGTTGTGTTCTTGGTTACCGGGTTTCTGAATACCTAGTTATCATTTGCACTAAAGTGCTTCAGTAGTAAACTGTGGGCAGATGGGAAAGCTTATTCACATTGTACAAGAAGAATAAACAGTTAACCACTGGATGTCCCCACTTGGAAGGTGGATGCTTTCGACTTTTGGATTAATGAAGGACTGGAGTGCATTTTGACCTTTTCCTATTCAGATCCCAGGTAGTCTTCTGTAAATACTCTTTGTCTGCTGGTTAGTGGTTGTCCATTCCTTCATCTGGAAGTGACCCTGATGCATCATTGTCATCATCATCAACCCCCTTTTTCCCCATTTTCTTCATGGGGTTGGGGTGTCATATCAACTGTCATCACCTTTCTGGATTCAGTGCCACTGTCTTACTTTCTTCAAGAGTCATGTCAATCACAGCAATATTGAAAACCCAAAAAACACCTAACATCTAGGAACTGGTCACCCATTACTAATTTGCAGCACCCCAGCTCAGCTGCCAAAACTCTTACACATACTCTCTTTCAACTTCAAGACAAAGTCTTCCCTCCCACACAAAGCCTTTCCAAATATAACAACTCCTGGTTAACCGCTAAACTAAAAACTCTGCAAAAACGTACAGATTGTACATGGTCTTCATGGAAATAAACACTTACTAGGAAATTTTACTTCACTGTATAACATAGATAAGAAATTCTTAGGTGTAAAACCAACTACTTCGGACACAAACAACTAGCTCTGCTAGACCAACTTAAACATTTCTGACAGGAAGTAAATATTCAAACAGGGTGGTAGTCCACAGATCCTACCTCCTCTCCTATCACCATTCAGACAACTCAAAGCTGACTTTCAACCTCAATCCCTAACTCTTCCAGCACTCCACATTTTATCCCTGTATTCTAGTTTTAAAAAATACTCAAGAAGACCCAGAGCCCCTAATAGAAAATATACCCCTTAATTCTCCCCTGGTTCATATCACTCTAAAGAGGCTTGCTTACAACACCTCTTCTCCACATTTATGACCTTTGCCTAACTCAAAACACAGTGCTAAATATATGGAAAACTGTTCTTGCCAAACTCCTTCCTAAACTGCCTCAGACAAAGAATGCCTCCCTCTTATTCCCTATCTCTAGTCTCCCTACACTTGAGAAGTACTTGGAAAACAATCTATCAACTGTCCATTTACTTTCTACAGTACCACATCCTCACCATTAAACAGTGTGGATTCTGGCCTGGCTGGGACACAGTGACAGTACACTGGTCACTTACAGGTGAGATCCTGTTCAATATGGCTAAAGGAAACCTTTCAGGAGTGCTGTTCTTTGATCTTTCCAAAACTTTTGATCTTATTGACAACTAGCTCCTCCTTTACTCCCTCCAAGAAGTTGAAGATAGCTCCAACATTGTCACCTGCTTGCAAGATTTCTTAACAAGTAGGTATTTCCAAGCCAAAATTTGCTCATCCCTATCACCTCCAGCACCCCTTACCAATGGAGTGCCCCTGTGCTCCATTCTCATCCCCAGTGTTGTTTTAAATCTTTATTAGTAAATTATCCTCTGACCTCTTTACCTTCTTATAACTCTTTATGCTATTCACATAGGTATCCTTCAATCCACTTCCACACATTCGGCTATGCAAATTCAGCTTCATCCTGACCTCTTGTCTATTAATTCTCCGATAAACAACCCCAAGCTACTCCTAAATCAATAAAAAAAAAAGTATGATATTTGGGAACTCACAAAAGCTGATAAAATTAAAAGTTTCAACATTTCAGATGTCAGTAGTACCCCAAGAAAAACAGCCATATCCTTTAAATACCTAAGTTTATGGCTGAACCAGTCATTTAACTTCCATAATCCTATTGAAAACATCAGGAAAAAGATTAACTCTCTTTCATTTTGGTGCAGGAAAACATCCCCCTTTCTCTTCTGACCAGCATGAGCTGCAATAGGCAAAGATGTCTTCTCATCTCAACTCAAATGCAGGGTCCGCATCATAACTACAGCCTCAATTAAAACAACAACAACAAAAAAACAAATACTCTGCAGTTCATTGAAAACAAAATCTGCCGTTTCATCTCCCTACATTTGGAACACCACTACATCACCCTCTCCAAAGCCATCAGTCACCTAAAGAGTTGAGCTATTCCTGGGATCTCTAGACCATCACTCAATTCCCTTCTTTTCTGTCTCTGCCAAATTCCTTGATAAAACCACCCCCTAAAATTTTCACAACTTCCACAGTTAACTCCTGCACTCCACCCCCCCAAAACCAAACTGTGCTGTAAAAACATTCTCTCTCCATTTTTGACCAAAGCTCTGGCAATCCTTTTCCTTTATCTAAAAGAAAACTCCTCTTTCATTTTCAAAGCACATCTCAAAAGATGCATCCATTACAAATCTGACTACATTTGCTTTTCCACTAACACACCACTTACCTCTTTCCTCCCTTATCACTTCTAGAGCCTCCCTCTATTCTCACCTGCTGCTAACCTTCCATATTTACTACTAAAATAAATTGACAATTGTTTTCCCCCTCTTTTAATATTTGCTTGTTGTTTCACTTATCTGTTGGGCTGCTTACCTTCTGAGATTATTCATTGTTTTATTCTGTACTCGTAAATGATTTATTGCAATTTACCAAAAAGAAGAACCATACTGCAGGCACAGAGAAATAATTTTGTTAGCGCTTTCGTTTACTCAAAATAGGCAGACTTCATCAGACAAATTTCACAAGGCATAATAAATCCTTAAATAGGCAAAAGTTAATTGACATCACCACCAATAATCAATTAAAGACAAACTTCCATTAAAAAAGCAATAAACCAAAAAATAAGTAAAATATAACTACACTCACACCAAACTATAAAATCCTAGATAGACACAATATCAAATTATGACTGCATGAATATACACTGACATATACACAAAAATGTATATATATATATATATATATATAAATAAATAAAATAAAAAAGCAACAAAGAACTAAATGTAAATACGTAAATACATAAATTACATTATCTTTTTAATGCTCTCATTTTTAAAATGCTTCCAATAGAAACCGAATCAGTAAGGCCAGGAAAATCAAGGGCATTCAACTTAAGCTGCCACATTAGGTCCTTCTCATCCAATTTCAAGGATACGGGCCCACCCCTATCATTTTTATATACTTTATCCATAACAAGAAAAACAAACCTATGTTCAGGATGGTCTTTAATATGCCTAGCTAAAGCGTTGTTTAGGTTCAGTTTTTCAGTAGCATACACATGTTCATAAATCCTATTCTTAAAGGGTCTCTCAGTTTTTCCCACATAAAACAACCCACATAAAGTGCAGGTGCTCAAATAAACAACTCCCTTTGAGTTGCAGTTGAATTTGCCCTTAATATTATATTTCCTTCCAGAAATTTTAAAGGAATTCCTAATATTAATGTATTTACACCACCTGCAAGCTTCACATTTAAACATGCCATTGTATGGTAAATGTAAATTAGGGGTCTGGTTCTCCAACAAACATTTGATGTTTCTACCTTTTCTAAAAAACACCCTAGGTAAGTCACCTACACATTTTTGAATAGTGTTTTCCTCAGTCAAAAAACACCAATTCTTAATGAGAATAGATCTTAAAAGTGGGGCAGCTAAAGAAAAAGTAGTAATAAAACTCAATTTCTCAGTACTTGGGTCTAAGTAACCTGACCTATCTGGTACAAAAATTGAACCAATATTACCAACCATACCATCCTGCAAGATGTTCTCACCAGATTCTACAATTAATTCACCAGGGTCTAGTCCAAGAGCAGGCGAAGCATCAATCACACCTTTCTTCAAAAGAGGTGTAAAAAAAACATTCAACATTTTATGGTGAACTTCACAAATTAATTCATTCAACAAACCACTAGGATACCCACGTTTGGTAAACATCTCCCTCAAGGAGTTACATTCATCCAAAAAATCATTCTCCAAGGAGACCATTCTAGCCGCCCGAACAAGTTGACCTTTTATCACCGCCCTTTTCTGAAATTGGGGGTGGCAGCTGGAATAATGAAGGAAGGCATTGTAATATGTCAGTTTCCTAAATATTTTTGAAATAAATCTTCTTTTGGGAACATCTTTAATCAATTTGACATCTAAATATGAAATATCATCAGTCTGAAATTCCCAGGTAAATTTCAAAAAATTGGTATAATGTGTTATATCTTGGATAAATGAATCAGCTGCAGTTTGATCCCCTTTCCAAAGGATAAAAATATTGTCCAAAAAATGGGTGTACCAAACTGCTTTTTGTTGGAAAGTTAAATTTTTAAACAAAGTGTTTTTCCCAAAAGGCCATAACTGTGCTGACAAAGGTGCCCCCACAGGGTGAACCCATGGCCACACCCGTTTTCTGTAGATAAAATTCTTTGTCGAACATGAAATAATTATTCTTAAGCACTATTTCTAGTAAGTAAATAATCAAATCAATGTTGGACCCATCAATCCGTTTTTCTAACAAAAATTCCCTCACCCAATCACAACCGATGTCCTGTGGTATCACTGTGTATAAATCACGGACATCGATCGTGAGGAAATTTATCTCTTCAGAAAAAGGGAAATTGTTAATGTTCTCCAAAAAGGCCCATGAATCCCTACAAATTTTGTAGAGAGAAAACTCCTTTTCGTCCCATTGTTGATGGTAGGCAGTCCATTACATATGGTTGTGCAAAGTTTGTTGACAGTAAATTAAAATTGGCATTAATGGATGAATCTCAGATTTGTAGGGATTCATGGGCCTTTTTGGAGAACATTAACAATTTCCCTTTTTCTGAAGAGATAAATTTCCTCACGATCGATGTCCGTAATTTATACACAGTGATACCACAGGACATCGGTTGTGATTGGGTGAGGGAATTTTTGTTAGAAAAACGGATTGATGGGTCCAACATTGATTTGATTATTTGCTTACTAGAATTAGTGCTTAAGAATAATTATTTCATGTTCGACAAAGAATTTTATCTACAAAAAAAAACGGGTGTGGCCATGGATTCACCCTGTGGGGGCACCTTTGCCAACACAGTTATGGCCTTTTGGGAAAAACACTTTTTGTTTAAGAATGTAACTTTCCAACAAAAAGCAGTTTGGTACACCTGTTTTTTGGATGATATTTTTATCCTTTGGAAAGGGGATCAAATTGCAGCTGATTCATTTGTCCAAGATATAACACATTATACCAATTTTTTGAAATTTACCTGGGAATTTCAGATTGATGACATTTCATATTTAGATGTCAAATGAATTAAAGCTGTTCCCAATAGAAGATTTATTTCAAAAATATTTAGGAAACCGTCATATTCCAGCGCCTTCCTTCATTAATCCAGCTGCTACCCCCAATTTCAGAAAAGGGCGGTGGTAAAAGGTTAACTTGTTCAGGCGGCTGGAATGGTCTCCTTGGAGAATGATTTTTTGGATGAATGTAACTCCTTGAGGGAGATGTTTACTAAACGTGGGTATTATCCTAGTGGTTTGTTGGATGAATTAATTTGTGAACTTCACCATAAAAGGTTGAATGTTTTTTTACACCTCTATTGAAGAAAGGCGTGATTGATGTTTCGCCTGCTCTTGGACTAGACCCTGGTGAATTAATTGTAGAATCTGGTGAGAACACCTTGCGGGATGGTATGGTTGGTAATATTGGTTCAATTTTTGTACCAGATAGGTCAGGTTACTTAGACCCAAGTACTGAGAAATTGAGTTTTATTACTACTTTTTCTTTAGATGCCCCACTTTTAAGATCTATTCTCATTAAGAATTGGTGTTTTTTGACTGAGGAAAACACTATTCAAAAATGTGTGGGTGACTCACCTAGGGTGGTTTTTAGAAAAGGTAGGAACATCAAATGTTTGTTGGAGAACCAGACCCCTAATTTACATTTACCATACAATAGCATGTTTAAATGTGAAGCTTGCAGGTGGTGTAAATACATTAATGTTAGGAATTCCTTTACAATTTCTGTAAGGAGATATAATATTAAGGGCAAATTCAATTGCAACTCAAAGGGAGTTGTTTATTTGAGCACCTGCACTTTATGTGGAGTTTTTATGTGGGAAAAACTGAGAGACCCCTTAAGAATAGGATTTATGAACATCTGTATGCCATTGAAAAACTGAACCTAAACAACACTTTACCTAGGCACATTAAAGACCATCCTGAACATAGGTTTGTTTTTCTGGTTTATGGATAAAGTATATGAAAATGATAGGGATGGGCCCGTATCTTTGAAATTGGATGAGAAAGAACTAATGTGGCAGCTTAAGTTGAATGCCCTTGTTTTTCCTGGCCTTACTGATTCTGTTTCTATTGGAAGCATTTTAAAAATGAGAGCATTAAAAAGATAATGTAATTTATGTATTTAGGTATTTACATTTAGTTTGTGCTTTTTTATTTTAGTTGATATATATATATATATATATATATATATATATATATATATATATATATATATATATATATATATAATGTATATACATTTTTGTGTATATGTCAGTGTATATTCATGCAGTCATAATTTGAGATTGTGTCTATCTAGGATTTTATAGTTTGGTGTGAGTGTAGTTATATTTTACTTATTTTTTGGTTTATTGCTTTTTAATGGGAGTTTGTCTTCAATTGATTATTGGTGGTAGTGTCAATTAACTTTTGCCTATTTAAGGATTTATTATGCCTTGTGAAATTTGTCTGATGAAGTTTGCCTATTTTGAGTAAACAAAAGTGCTAACAAAATTATTTCTCTGTGCCTGCAGTGTGGTTCTTCTTTTTGGTTCATTGGTTCGTTTTTTATTTATTGCAATTTGTCTGCTACCCTGGTAAACAAACCTAATTCAATCAATAAAACATAATTTCTGCTGTAATGCCATCATTCCTTTTCCTGCCCCACAGTGTACATCCTACCACCCACTTCAGGCACCTAATCACTACTACCTTTAGATTCTTCATCTGCTCTGCCTTCACTGCCCAGGTTTTTGTACCATATAGAAGTATTGATTGCACCACTGGTTTGTACACTTTACTTTTCAACTTCTTTGGCATTCTTTTATCTTTCACTACCCTGCACACCCTGTGCCACTTGACTACAGCCCCTCTGATTGTTGCTTTGACCTCCTCATTCATACTTCCATTCTCCTAAATCACCCACCCCATGTTCACTATTTTCCCTTCTTTCTAAAGTCTCACCTTTATATAATTTCCCCCATTTGCTACTATGATGACCATCTTTACTTAGTTTCATTCTTTGGTTTTGCATTCCATGCCCCTGTCATTTGCTGAAGTTCCTTTTCTAAGTCTGCTTATAGTACCACATTGTCTGCATACAGTAGCTTTGTATATCTGTCTCTGCATGTCATCTACATGCAGCAGCTTTGTTGATCTCTCCTTTCCAGCCTATTTGCTAATGTAGTATGTCAGTAGTATGAACATCAGTGGGTTTAGAGTTGAATTCTGATGCACCCCCAGTCCCACTGAAAGCCCCACTGTGAATCAGAACATTGGATCTTTGTACATAACCTGCACTAATTCTATCAGTTTCTGAGACTTTAGACTTCTAAGATGGCTGCACATTGAGTAACAGCTTAATTTCAGCTCTCCCAGTGTGAGAACAGAAACTCAGAAGATAGAGCCAGTAAACTCATATGTTGGGTATATTTGAGCAACTAGCTGGTAAGTGCACTTCCTGAATGCCATCAAAAAAGAAATTCAGAGAATCTGAAAAAAAAAACATCAATCACAAAAGGTAAGGAAAAACACTGACTTGGAAGAATACTGCAGCTGCAATGCAAGCTCCAGGTTTTGTACAAGACATGGCTTCCAGTAATCTAGAGGAAACAATAAGTCAAATGATTAAATAACAAAACACTGATGGATTATATCAATTGAAATAACAAAATGCTGGAAGAAATGGAAGAAGGTTTAAACAGATATTCAGATGAGGTGATAAAACTGCAAAAAGCAGAGGTCAAAATGAAGAAAAGGCTGGCTGAATATGAAATTGCTCAAGAAGAGAATTTTCAAAAATAATAGAATTAGAGGACAGAACATGAAGGGAAAACCTGAGATTTTCTGCTGTACAAGAGAAACTGGAAGGAACAGACTGTATTAAGTTTATGAAAGCACAAATAAGCAACCAGACTGGTATTCATCAGCAGAAGTTGTTAACTGAAAGGGCACATTGTGTGTATGTTGCAATCCTTGACGTGAGAAAGCAACCTAGACCTTTAATAGTAAAGATGCAATCCTACCAGTTGAAGGAGTCGTTTCTGACAAAATTGTGGCAGAAGAACAAAGTGCTAAAAGTGGGAGACAGTAGAGTGTCTGTGGAAAATGATTACTCACTACATACCATGCAGAAGAGGAGTAAATTTATTCCACTAATCAGGGAATGTCAAGAAGCAGGCATGAGATTCAAACTGCTGTACCAAGCTATCATCAGAATTTTCTTTCCTAGAGGGATAAAATAATTTTTTTGATGCAGAACATGCTAAGGAGGAAATACAAAAGTTTTGTCCAATAAAAAAGTGAGCTGTAAAACAGGAGGTTCTGCTTCTTGTTCTTCTGTTAATAAAGACCACAGATAGACTGTGCTATTGAAAACTTTTCCATTGTTTTAACAGAAAATGCTTGAGTGAGAGAAGAAAGCACAAGGGCTGACTACAAGAATCAGAGTATGTTGGAAAGGAAACAGAGACTGGATTTTGTGAGATGGAGATAAATGGGCATAAAACCAGCAACTCGAAAATTGACAAATAAGCGTGGGATTACAAAGCATTAATTATATTTCTGAACCATGACAGAACAAGAAATCGTGTAATGTTGGACTTTATGCTCTACTTCATGTCACTGATATTTGGAGGAACACTTAGGAGAGGGGAAGAGGAAAAGAGTTAGCTATAAGTAAAACAAAATTTTGTTCATAACAATAATATTTTTATGGTGCATGATTTAATCTGCATGCTATAAAGTCAACTTTTCTCAGTTATTTTCAAGTGTAATGGGGATACTAAAGTAAATAGGAGCTCCTGTTTTTTTCCTTCTTTTCTGTTTCTTAATGTTCAGTTTTATTAAATGTAGGCACTGCAATGTAAAACAAAAAGAAAAGTCTTGTCAAAAAAGTATGATACAACAAAATACGTGTGCGCTTTTTCTCATTCCTGAATAAGGTAATGACTGGATTAGGCTGTTGGCTTGTACTAGTAACACATTTTAAGAAAAAGCAAATAGAAAAACATGGAATATAATAAAGCTTTACTCTAGCAAATAAATAAATGCTTGTAGAACCAAGTCTGTATCTGCTTCTCATGTCTCCATGAAGACAATCTGATAAAGAGCAATAAAAGCAGAATACTTCTTTCTTTCAATTGCTTTCTTTCAATATTTCAATGGCTAGGAGATAATGTTTTCTGAGATCATTCAAGTGTTTTCCAGCTCTGGGAGAGCAATAAAGGTAAAACAAAACCAGACAGCACTCAATAGAAGCACAGGATAATACCGTGCATCTTAGCATGGATGACCTTCCTTTTAGGTTAACCCAAGTTTGTGGGTGTGGCTGTTAGTTTGGGACAATTGTTTTTATTAGGAGGGTAAAACTTCAATATTTGAAGATGTACATAGTTTTGTGTGTTAGTATTAATAGGTTTTAGGGGTGTATTTGGGGATGTACTTGTTTTTGTTTGAGGGCTTTCAGTCAAACCAATAGTTTTGTAAGATGTGACATAGGCTGAAATGGGTATAACAAGAACAACTGTTTTAAAGATCAACCTGCTAAACAGTGTGTGCATGTAACATAAAAGCTGGAACTAGATACTTAAAAAAAGCACTTTTTGACATAAAGATGCTTTCCATATTATCTTTAAATGTTAACGGTCTCACAGATATATACAAAAAAATAAAAGTAGTGAGCTATATTTAAAAATGCAAAGTGCAAATAGCTGTGGTACAGGAAACACATTTGGAAAGAACTGGACATGTAAATTTGATAAAGAAAGGATTTTAGGATGGTTATTCAGCAGAATACCTGGGACAAAGGAAAAGAGGAGTACTTATATTAATTGCAAGGGAAGCTCAAATAGTGATAAACAAGATAATAATGGTAGATTTGTAGTACTAAGAGGCTACTGGCAAGGGAAGAGGATTATACTTGCATGTATTAATATTTCACCTAAAACTGCTGTAATGATTAAGAAAATTCTGAGAGAAATAATCAGTTTTCAGTATGGAATATTACTTATAGATGAGAATTTGAATTTGATTTGCAGCAGTGACAGTGTGTCTGGGGGCCCAGAAGGGAAAATATAACAATGGAGAGTAGATTTTTGAAGAAATTTATGAAAATGTTTGGCATGGATGATGTGAATTCAGCAGTAGGAGTTTGGAGTGAATTTACATGTTATTCCCCAAGATACAAAAACTGGACTAGGCTAGACAGAACTTACATTTCACAGGAACATGTGCATTTACTTGAAAGTTTTGATATGCATCCAATAACTATTTCAGATCATGTACCAATAACAACTAAAATAAAAATACAAGGTAATGAAGAACAAAAGAAACACTGGTATGTTCCCACCTATCTGCTGAAAAGAGAGAAATTTAAGGCATGGGTAGTGGGAGTTGTTAAAGTAGATAGAATTTTCTTCTGAAAATATAGATAGGGAGTGGGGTAAAATTAAAGTGATGTTTAAAAATAGGATGAAAATAAAATAAATATAGGCATGGTTAAGAAGTAACAAGAATTATTTAGAGGGATTGATAAATGTTGAAGTATTGCAGAATAGGGTGAATCTCACAGGACAAGAACAGGAGCAATTGCAGAATGCCAACCAGAAAATAAAGGATTACCTTAATAATA
This sequence comes from Protopterus annectens, assembly GCF_019279795.1. Taxonomy (NCBI): domain Eukaryota; kingdom Metazoa; phylum Chordata; order Ceratodontiformes; family Protopteridae; genus Protopterus; species Protopterus annectens. The sequence goes on from NC_056744.1 coordinate 136,253,326, forward strand.
GGCATGAGTTTAGAAAAAATGTTGTTAAGCAACTGTTTTTTAATAATGAAACCAGAGCAGAAAAATGTTTAGATCGACTCAGGCAAAAGAAAATAGAAAGGTTGTTGCCAGGCTTAGGGAGTCTATAACAAGGAAGATAAGAAAAGATTCTGTAGAGATACTAGAATTATTTCTAGAATTTTATAAAAGTCTATATAAAGCAAAGAAATATGGAGATCAAGAAAAAATTCAAATGGAAATGTTTATGGAAAAATTAAATATGCCACGGTTAGAGGTAGATGAGGCTCAATTATTAACAGGATGGGAGGGGATGAGATAAAATGGTGATGTATAACCAGTCCACAGGAAAATCCCCAGGAATAGATGGTATTCCTGTGGAAGTTTGGAAGCTAGGAGGGAAAAAGTAATAAAGATCAGGAAGGTTTCTTTAAGAGTATTTTAAGAGGAGGAGAAAGCACCAACATCCTGGAAGAAAGCAGTGGTAGCTGTAGTACCTAATGAGGGTAAAAACTCATGAAATCCAACTTCATACAGGCCCATTTCAATCCTAGATCATGATTATATAGTGTGTATGTCTATAATGGCTAAAAGAATGGTGTAGGTGATACCAAAATTGATGGATATGGATCCATGTGGTTTTGTGGAGGGAAGGTAAACATCTGACAACATTAACATGATCCAGAGGGAAGCTGAATGTAAGAAAATACCACTGTTGTTGGTGGGTCTTGATTCAGAAAAAGCATATCTGTTTTACAGTCTTCTCACGTGCTGTTTTGAGATGTTGCTATTCTTTCTTGACTCAACCTATTTCCTCTTTTCCTTGAACTCTTGTGCTTTCACTCTGGTTAACTTCTGGGTCTTCAGCCTAGTCTCTTTTGCTGTTAGAATGTTTTCTGATCACTTGCTAACATCTATTTGTGGCCATCAGTGATTCATGCTGTGGGGCCACTATTTCACTGGGAATGACTTTACAATCTTTGATTCTACACCAATGCCCTTTCCTTACTTGGAGAAAGCCCACCTGAGTTTCAAGTTGGCCACTCTTGTATGTGATCTTCTGGATGTCTCTCTTGCTGAAACTTGTGTTGGCCACCACTAAGCCATTTGTGAAATAGAATACTAGAGTGGCCTCTTAGGTTCATAGGTTGGTACTAGGCTATCAGCCCTAGGGCCTATATAAGCCTAGCTATAACAATTCCTTGGCCATTTCTTCCCACACAGTTTACTTTCTTGGACCCCTGTCTAGCAGGTGACTGACATGATCCCCAGGGTGAATTTCCTTTCTCCCATCCAATTGTCAAGGTTCCTTTTGAAGAGGGCCAAAGAGGTGCTCTGCTTGACATGTATGGGCAGTCTATTCCAGAGTCTGGGGAGTCTCTGGGTCAGAAATCTATCCCTCCAGCATGTTTTGTTTATTGTGATGAAAAGGTTTAGATCCCTGGAGCGTGTGGCTCTGAGGGATTGGGATTTCTTTAAGTGTAGCATGTCCAATAGCTCTGGGTTTGACATGGCCGTGTATGTTAAGCAGAGATCGCCTCTGAGTAGACGATATGTGACAGAGTATAGATGGAGTTTTTTAAGGCGGTCAGCATAGGGCATCTGCTTTAGGCCTGTGATTCTTTAGTGAGCTATTTCTGTGGCCTTTCCAGTTGTTGCAGATGTCTTAAGAGGTACATACCAAATGGGGCGTTGTATTCTATAATGGGTCTAATGAGGGATGAGTACAGTGGGACAATGACCTCCTTTTTTCCTGGATGAAAAGCCCTTAGTGATGAGGTGTGCTACATAGAAGTATTTCCTGACTGTTGTGGCGATGTGGTTGTAGAAGGTGAGACCACTGTCCACCTGTGTCCCTAAGTCTTTTATCACACTTTCAGTGTTTAGTATACTGCCATCTATGTGCTAATTCACGGGTACATTTTTTTTCCCAAAGGGGTTAACTATACATTTCTTGGCATTGAGCTTGAGCCCATGGCTCTGGCATCAAGCATCTGTTTCTGTAAGGCCCTTTTGTAGAGTATCCACATCATTTGGGGATTCGATAATGGCTCCCAGTTTGCAGTCATCTGCGAACTTTGTTAGCCAGAGTCCCTTAGTGTTGGCCTGTATTTCAGAGAAGTAGATGCCAAACAAGAGTGGTCCCAGGACTGAACCCTGAGGTACTCCACTTGCCACTTGTCTCGAGCTGGATTTGGAGTCAGGTACTTCTACAGTCTGGGTTCTGTCAGTAAGCCAGTTGGCAAACCATCGAGTGATGTAGGGATTAATGCCCAGCTTAGTAAGTCTATCTATGATTCCAGAGTGGGGGATGGTGTCAAAGGCCTTAGCGAGGTCTAGATAGGCTGTGTGGACTGCCTTACCCTTGTGCATGGCTCTGGATACTGATTCAAAGAAGTCAATCAGGTTCAGGAGACAAGATCGGCCCTTCACAAACCCAACCTGGGTGGGGTCCAGTATTTGAAGTTTGCCAATGTCTTTGTTTATATAAGTTCCATGATAATACGTTCCATGGCCTTGCAGATCAGGCTCGTCAGACTGATGGGGCGGTAGTTCCCGGCATCCAAGGTGGATCCCCCCTTGTGGAGTGGGATAACTGTAGCTGTGCACCAGTCAGTGGGCACAAAGCCTGAGGTGAGGCTATGATTAAACATGACACTTAGGTGAGGTGCCAGTTCATTTTGTAGTTCATGTAATACACAGCCTGGGATGTCATCTGGTTCCATGGATGCTGTATTCTTAGCTTTGGAGAGTGCATTTTTTACCTGTGTGGCCATTATTACCGGAATTTGGCAATCTTCCGGTATTGAGATAGGCCGTTTAGGGGGTGAGAGGGGCGTGAAGTTGGCACTGAATTGATCTGCCAGGATATTGGCAATATACTTGGGATCAGAATATTTAATGCCATTCTGTTGTAGCTCAGAGCAGATCTGAGTATTGCCATTTAGATTATTTTTTTTTTAAAACAAGTTTATTATTTTTAACATACAAAATAAATATTATAACAATCTTATACAAGCAGTTAATATATAAACAGTTATAACATTTGATAAAACAACCAAAGTATTTACAAAGACATCCACTGCAAATCAAATCAATTAATTAAATAAACTGTAACATCTTACTAATGAAACTAAGACTGTTTTAACAAATTTTGTAAAGTATCCCATATATTATAGTAAGATGTTTTCCTAATGGTTCTTGACTTTATTGTTATTAGTTCCATATGACATACTTCAATCATAGCATTTTTAAATTCATTAAATGAAGGAGGAGTATCTGAAATCCAATTTCTGGTTATTATTTTTCTAGCCACTGCTAGAATAGACCATAATAAGGGAAGCTTAACTTTTTTAACACATTTAGGAACAGGGGTGTTAAATAATATAAGTGATTTAGAGACTGTAAAATTATCTGTGAAAAGAGCCTGCAAAAAATCATTGATTAACATCCAATATTCCTTCAATTTTATACAGTCATAAAACATATGAGCCCAATCGGCATTTATTTCTACATTACATCTCTTACATATGTTGTCTTTATTGTTTATTTTATTCATCATTAAGGGTGTATAGAAAGATCTATGTAAAAATTTCCAGGTAAAAAGTCTCCAATTAATAGAAGAAGTAGTTTTATAAGCAGATTCCAGTATATATTGTTTATCTTGTTGTTTTGGTGATTCACCATTAATGGAAATTAAATAATTCCAGTAAGTATCTGAACTGTAATGTGTTTCATCTGTAATAATTTTATGTATGTGTGAGAGCTTACCTTTATCAGAAACCCTATGTTGTAAATTTAATATCAAGTAATCAATCAGAATTGGGACAGATTCTTTAACTGTTAAAGACATTAAATCAAGTTTATTAATAAGATGTTGTCTAAAAGTCTGAATCTCTAACCAACATGTTTCTCTCAAATCAAATTCTTGCTTTAAGAAGTCTAAATTTTTTGCTTTATTGTCAGACAGCAACTGATACCAATACTTTATATCATTCTCTGTAACTTGAAGAATTCTTTCAGGGGTGGATGATAAAAGAATACCTTGTGTATACAATATAGGAAATAAGATAAAATTCCATTCCTTATATTTAGGATGCATAAATATAAAATTACGATATCTAATAATAATATTTAATGGGTAACTAGCTATATATTTTGGTGTAATAGATGAGGTACAAAACTCTTTTAGTAACCATAACATGGGATTATTTACAATAGTATGTTTGTGTACTAATGATATTTTCGTGAAGTGTATGCTAATTAGTTCCCAATATTCCTTCCATTTTGCAACATATGACTGATCTATTAGCAATGTTATAACTTTTATAATAGAAGAGATAGCTATAAATTAAAGTCTGGAAATGATATGCCCCCTTGAGACCAACTATTAGTATGTTTTTTTAATGCAATCCTAGGTCTATTAGGTGCCCATAAGAAATTTAACATTTGTGAATTCAATTTCTTAATAATTGTTTTTGTAGGTGGGAGTCTTATTGATTGTATTATGTATAATATCTTGGGGAATATTATCATTTTAATAATTGTGAGTCTTTCTTCCATGGTAAAAAACATATTGTTCCAGCTATTGAAAATATTTTGTATATTATGAAGACAATTACTATAATTATTATGTATAATGGATTTTATATCTTTAGTTAATATTATGCCTAAGTAAGTTATTTGACCTGAATTGGGTATATATTTGAGAAAATCATTATTGAGAACATTATTCCGTGTATATATTGGTAATAATTTAGTTTTTTCTACATTAAATACCAAACCAGAAATATTCTTGAAATCTGTCATCTTGTCAAATAATGAGCGCATAGAAGAATTTGTTCCTGTTGATGTAATTAGAACATCATCTGCAAAAAGTTGGATTTTAGATATTGTATTTTCATCTATATCAAATCCTTCTATATCATTGCTGTTTCTAATCAAATTAGCCCAAGGCTCCATTATTAAAGTAAATAATAATGGTGAAAGTGGACACCCTTGTTTTGTACCTTTTAATATGGGTATTTTTTGTGAGACATATGTTCCTATTTTAATGTAAGCCAATGCTCCTTTATATAGATGTTCAATTAAATTCACAAATGCATCAGAGAAATTTCTACATTTCAATAAAATAAACAAATAGTCCCAACTTACTGAGTCAAATGCTGAACCTATATCAAGACTAATAAGTGTCAAGTCTTTCTTTTTTCTGTTTGCATAATCAATTAGCGTTAAGGTTCTCCTTATATTATCAAAAGTATTTCTATTTATAATAAAGCCTGTCTGATCTATATCTATTATACCTGGAATGATTGTCTTTAATCTGTCAGCAAATATATTCATGAACATTTTATAGTCAACATTAAGTAATGAAATAGGTCTATATGAAATGCATCTGGTTGGGTCTTTATTGGGTTTCAAAATTGCTGAAATAAATGTGTAATGCCAGGATGGGGGAGTTGATAACTCATTTTGAGCTGAAATGAAAACCTTATGTATTAATGAGTAAGTACTTTTAGGAAGAATTTTATAAATCTCTGGAATAATACCATCATTACCTGGTGCTTTGTTTGATTTAAGTTTATTTATTTGTGTGATAACCTCTATATATGAAATATTTGTATCTATTAATTTAGTCTGTTGTTTATTAAGTTGTTTGTTCATGTTTGTAACTATAATGTTCTTTATTTTGTCTTTAGAATCCATATTAATGTTATTATGGTTAATGTTATGAAAGTGATTTCTAAATTCATCTAATATTTCTGGTAAACTAGAAACGTTCTTCTTTTTCCTTGGAGAGAAAATTTCTTTGATGTGATTTTGTTTATTCAGCCTTTTTGTTTTATTTTTAAGTTTATGTTTATATTTGGGACTTATTGAGTAAGACAAAAATTTATATTTCTCTAATGTTATTTTGACTTTGTGACTTAAAATTTCTTTGTATTTCTCATTTAATTTATTTATTTCCTCAATGACTTTTTTGTCCATAATATTTTCTTTATTATTATGTTTATATGAGTCTAACTTGTTTTGAATGTCTATTAATTCTTTGTCCCAAGATTTCCTTTTATTATTATACCATCTGATACTTTGTCCATATAAATATGATTTTAGAGCATCCCAAATGTAAATAATGGAGAAGTCAGGTGTAGTGTTTAAGTCTAAGAAATGTTGCACCTCTGTAAGTATATAATCTTTATAATCCTTCAGTTGAGTTAAGTTTGCTGGTATTCTTTTAATCTGAACATTATAAGTACTATTTACCATAAATTCAAAGACAATTGAATTATGATCTGATATAGGACATGAAATGATCTTAGAATTAATTAAGTCTGTTACCAGTTGGTTAGAAATAAAGACTCTATCTATTCTTGAAGAAGTTTTATGTCTATTAAAAAAAAAAGTGTATGGTAATGATTTAGAATCTGCCTGATTATTAATATCATTCAAATGATATAAGTTAATGAAATCCTTTAAATGTTTTGCATCAGATGTGATTTTCCTTTTTCCTATAGTAGTAGTGTCTTTTTCATGCAGAATACAGTTAAAATCTCCTGCTAAAATAATATCTCCTATAGAGAATGATATAATCTTATTGAGATGGTGTTTCACTGTATTAGTGCCAATTCCTGGAATCCAGTCTACATTAATTAATGTATATATTTTCCCATTAATCTGTATTGTGACCATACAGAACATTCCTTTATCATCTTTATAAGACTTAATAGTTTTAGGTATAGGCATATTTTTGTTCCATAAGATAGCCACTCCTCTTTTTTTCTGTGTGTGTTCTGAGCTAGCCAAGACTGTATATTTATTAGTGGCTAATTTATCTATATTTTTTTTTAGGAGATGTGTTTCTTGAAGGAATATTAAATTGGCTCTATGTAGGTTAATATATCTCGTTAAACTTGCCCTTTTACATGGGTTATTCAGTCCATTAATGTTTAAAGAAATTCCTTTTAAAGTTACCATTTAACTGTTATAAACATATAAAACTCATAATCAGAGTAACATTTACTAAAATAAGTAGTATTATGTCTCCTCCTTTAGGTATTCTATTAATTACAACTGTATTTAATAAAAATCTTATGGAATTTTGTGTAATTCTAACTCTTGTTTGTAGTGACAATGAGTTTATAAAATGTAATGTGGATGTCAAAACTATATACACATGATAATAATCAGGTGAAAATATTGTTTGGATAAAACAATGCATCCAGCCTGGAGTTAAAAACTCCAACTTCGAGTAGCAAATACCACTCAAGTTATCCCCCTATCCTAAGCAGCAGTACTCCAGCTGCCACCAAATTAATTCAATACTAACTATTATTAACTAAAGTTAACCTCATTTAATTTGATTATCTATTATAGCAAAGCTTAAATAATTTATATAACAGCTTCATATAATCATATAAAACATTTATAATCAATTAATATTGCTATGTACATCTATTCTATATAATAAATTCATAATCATAATAGCATTCAAACAATCTTGAAAGTGAGAGCTGAGAAGAGAGAGAGAGAGAGAGAAAAAAAAAAAAAAAAAAAGAGGAATACCCATATGGTAGTTTAATAAAAATTTGTAATAATAAGTTCATATTATATGTTTATGCTCAGTTGAATTCAAAACATTTGTTATCTCAAGCTTTCATGACTCAGACATTACTTACATTAGGGTATACCCATTTTCTGTCAAAGCAGTACTATTAGTAGTTTTAAAACTTTAAATTACATGCACTAAAAGCTTCCTTCTTATACTCATTCTTATCATATAAATAAAATGAATATTCACAATATATAAGTTAAAAGAACATACTACGCAGCAATATTGATCCCTGGTTATACATAAATCATTGTGATGAAAGCCATCTGCATCCTATATATCTGCACTGCAGCTTTAAAATGTATCACATGACATTTTCTTCTGAAATATAATCATAATAATGCACATACTTGTCTTTTAGTCAAGGCAGATGCATTATAACATTACATATCTTTAAATCATATGCATCTATATAATTTAAGGTGCAGCAGTCATATAAGCTTTCAAAAACATATGTGCATGAGTTTTACCTTCTATGCCTTCTAAATTATCTCATTTGTTTACTATGGCATATTAAGTCATTTAAAATCATTATAACTTTTATATTTTATAAGTTACATCTTAAATAAGTAAATTATTATAAAGAAAAACTCACATTTTGTTGTCACAAAGTTCGTTTTTCATCACAATACTGCATTTACAGCAGTTCTACTTCCTGAAACAGTTTACTTCTTGAATTTGCGATGAGTCTGTGTGAAATCAGGGGTCAAAGTTCTAAATGGCTGCTTTCAGCTTCTCTGCGTGTTTTCTTGATGTTGAAGCTTTAAAAACGACTCGAGGACACTATTCACGAGGATACCCACACCCAAATTGTCTCCCATAACATTCTGGTGGGAATTTTAATAAAAGTAAGTGACAGACTTTCATTTTGTAGTACAAATGGATCTATGCAGTGTAAAACCTTCTCGAAGCATTTCACAAGTCATTGCAGTCTCTATGGCAGTGAAACCAAGCCTTCAATTGTTTAACATAAACATAACTTATTTTTATATATCCCATTTCATTTTCTCATTCAGAGTTTGTTACATACACATATCATTATTATCAGAACCTTATTACCCTATAGGTAAGAGAGAGAGAGAGAGAAAAAAAAAAAAAACAAGGTACCTACAAAGATATTTACTTGCTGTTTGTTTTAATAAAGTAAAACCTGAAACATATTACTTTCAGACACTTTTAGTTCTAATCAACTGCAGTTATATCATGACATATCATATATTTAAGCAATTTAGTCATGGTGTAATAAATAGCAGTAACATTTAAACAGCATAAATAATTTTAAAGAGATAATAGATTATTTTTCCCCTTATTTCCTTCTTTTCATCCTTCCCATCTCCCTGCTCCCCCCCACCCCTCTCTAGATGTTTAGTTTAAAGAGAATGCCATTATTTAAAACAAGAAAAGAAAGGAAATGTATCAAATTACTAACCTTAGGTCTCTTTGTCACAAAAGAGAAACAAGTTGATTCATATCAGGTTATTTGTTCCTCAGGAAGTTTGATTATTTATAAAACAAAATTCAATTCTTGCATATTGAAATAACTTTGAACAAACCATTAAAATATTTGTGGTTTTCTTGTAAATGTAGTAACAGTAATTAAAGAGTTCAAAGAAATATAAAACATGTCATTTGTTTTTTAGTCTTTTTTGTTTCTCTGATGTCTTCCAAGAAGTTCCTGTTGCCATTCTCTTTAACGAAGGACTTGCCCATTCCATATCCTCTATTTTATCTAGTATTTTATTTTTTTTTAATGTGCAGCAAAGCAGAGTCCAAGTCTTCAAAAATTCTAGGGCCATCCGGTAAAAAGATTTTTAGCTTGGAAGGAAATAAAAGATGAGTTTTGAACTGTGCTTTCTTAAGCTCTCTTATTAATGGTAAAAAGACCTTTCTTTTTGATATTACCAGAGAAGAATAGTCATTGTCAAAGCGCACTGTTGCTTCATAAATTTTTATAGGTGCTTTAGTCCATGCAGATTTTAATACCATCTCCTTGTCATAGGATGATAAAAATCTTACAATAACTGATCTAGGATATTTTTTATTTGTATTGGAATTAGATAAAGACCTATGGGCTCTTTCAATACCAAAAGAAAATGCCTCTGACAGATCTAAAGTTTTGGGAAGCCAAGTATTTAAAAAGATGTAATGTCATTACCTTCTATATTTTCTGGCAGTCCAAAAATCCTTATATTATTGCGTCTGGATCTGTTTTCCAAGTCATCTAGTTTGGATTGAAGGTGTGTGTTTTGTTTCAATAAGAATTCAATGTTTATTTCTTCTTCCTTAATTCTGTTGTCCATATCATTAAGTGTCTCTTCTATACCAGTAATCAGAGCTTTTTGATGTTGTAGATCTTGGTGTAGCACATCCATTTGTTTTGTGGTTTTCTCTATAAAGTTATCAATTTTAACATCAAGTCTGTCCATTTTAGTTGTTAGTTGCTGAATAGTTGATAGTAAAGACTGAAGCTCTTTCTTAATGCTGGAATCCTGGCTGTTAGCCTTGCTGGAACTCATTCTGAACAGAAGTGATGAGAGAAATTTCCAAAAAGATTTCTGACAGGAAAATTAGTTAAATTTTCTTTCTTTTTTAGATATTATTCAAGATACTGATATTCCAAATGTTATTAGAAAGAAAATTATTCCATTAGTTGAATTTTGAAGTAATAATTTTCTGTTAATGTAGTTATGTTGGTGGAGCTGAAGAAATCTGCTGCTATCCTGTGTTCATCCTTGGCCACGCCCCCGCCATTTAGATTCTTGACATAGTTATAGAATGCATTGTGGTTGTCTTTGGAATCTTTGGCAATTTTATTTTCATAACTAACTTTGGAGGATTTTATGTGGGATCTCAGCTTCTTACTGAGGCTGGTAAGGGAGTTTTTTGCATCCTGGGATTTTCCTCTTTTCTGCAACAGTTTCTTCCTTTTGTTGTAAAGTTTATTTATGGCAGGGGACCACCAGATTGGCTTCCTTTTTTTGGAGGAGAGCATCTTGGTTCTATTTGGGATGGCACAATTCATGCATGAGTGGATGTGCTCGTACAGTGCCTTAGTGTAGAATTTAGCAGTTTATTCCTGTTATCCCACCCATGTGGACCCATGCAGTCCTGAAATCCTGCTCTAACTGTCCCAATATAAGCAAAAGGTCTTCCATTATAGACATCAACTCATGTCCTACTTTAACTAGTAGACCATGTGACTGCTACCTTGAATGCACTCTTCTCCTCCATCACAATCCTGCTGTAGGGCATATCAATACTGTTCTATACTTTCACTGTAGTCTGATTGTAATGAGTTTATCACTGATTCTGATGACATCCCTCACTGTCATCTGAAGTCTCTCTCTTACCACAATTCCTAGTCTGTCTTTCCCTTAAAGTAGAAGTGACACTAATACATCTAGAGAAAATTCTCCTTAGATAGTCTCTAGTGGCATTTTCTCAGATGAGTTTGGGATTGATCTTTTATTTTTGTGAAGTTAAACTCTTATTTACTTTTTTTTTTGTTAGCAGCTACACCTTTTAACCTATGATTTTCAGTTGTTAACATCACTGACATGCTCTTGCAGCAGGTCTCAATAGCAAAAACTTTCAGCCAAAGTTCTGGTTCTCCAAAAGAGCAGCTTTTAAGGGTCCCTTTTCACATTTGCAAAGACTCTGATAGGGTCACAAAGCAACATATGTAATTATTTTATGCCTTAGGGGTCCATTTTCAGCTGTCTGGCTATAGGTATAAAACAAAATTCAGCATAGTTGGGCTTTGTACATTTCTATATTCAATACATCTAAATACTAGGGTTTAGTATTAACATTGTAAAATGTAAATAATTGCTAAGATATTACCTATTGTCTGCATCTTCAAGTAGATTTTAATGGTGAACTTTTACAACTGTCAAAAAAGCATCCAGAGTATTTGTGGTGTATAGTATTTGCATTAAAGGTTGTCTTTAAATGGGACTTGAGGCATATATGAAGTTTTGTTTTGTAACCACAGGTTGCACGCTGTTTGGAAGCCCATTGTGGAGTTAAAAAAACTCTCCTGCCAATGGAAAAGAAGAATCTTTAGATCACCTGTGGGGATCAGATCCCCTTTCTATCAGCATGAAAGAAATCCGTGAACAAGCTCACCCCTCATTCATGGAGCAGTCTATGAAAAACGTCACTGTTTTAGATGGTCTATCTTTAAGAAGTTGACGTTATACCTATGACAGGAATATAACGGAGCTTGGTTCACAGATTCTGGTTAATTTAATTCATTTGAAGACCACAGTTTGAAATGCATCACATCCATTACACCACTTGTTCACTAGCTAATTTAATTATACCTAGAAAATACAGATGTATCATATGCCCTGTTGACTAATTGTAGTTTGTTTTCTCTTCATGTTTATAATACTTATTGCTACTAATTTATATATTTTTATCTTTTTAATGTCCTACTTGCTCACTGACATTGTATCTTATTTTCTCTTACTCTGCAATATGCATGCTACTCATTTTTGTGTTGTAATTGCTTCTTGGTCCAGGTTGTGGCTGAAAAGGGCCTTGTACTAGTTTACCTACCTGGTAATCAAACACTAAATAACTAAATCTCTTCAATGGCTTCTTGAATTCTTGCCGAAATAATCTTCCAAGAATAAATGTATAAAAAGTAGGCAACTTTCAGACTCCATTAATCGGTCCTTTCACTTCTCTTAGAAAAGACATACATATAGTATAGCCTGGCTGGCAGAAAGTATCTCATCTGCTTCCTTCCACCCTGTTGTCCTCCTGTCATTAAAAGTGATATTTGTACTAATGTGGTATTTTGCTGCCTTTTCCTTTCTTATGTTCTAAGAAGAAATAATTCACCTTTCATTTGTGAATGTTTATCCTGCTGATGATTACCTTTGTGCTTTTGGGAGTTGTTTCTCTAAAACACGAATGTCATATGATCTTAGACATACAACACCCCCAGCAAGTACAGCACATACATGGTCACATAGAATAAATGGCTGTCACCAGCACCTTCGACAGCAGAGACCTATCTGTAAGGGATGGAAGGACTCACTAAGGCTTTATCAAACAAACTTCTTAACTTTACACTCAAGGTCTCCAGTTTTCCAAATAAACCTCTTGATGGACAGCTGGTACTGTTATATATGCCATAATAATCAGTGATCTGTTATTTGCACTTCTTTTATATAGTCAATCAAAACTTATTCCTGTCTCCCAGCATGTTAATAATAAGAGTGTAAGATGCTGGTTAACTTTGTGATTTGTAGACTTTTTATCTAGAGTTTACCAGTTCATGTCTTTCATCAAATTACTCATGGACATTAGCATTTTTGTGTAATGTACAATAATTGGCTTACAAAACTAAACAAACCATCTTGGTATTATAGTTTATTAGAAGCTATGTCAGTTAGGGGAGGCCACGGTGGTTAATGTTGCCACCTCCCAGCAAGAGGTTCTCTGGTTCAATTCTCAGCTGGGGTGCCTTCTGTGTGGAGTCTGCATGTCCTCCCTGTGGTCGCGTGGGTTTCCTGCAGCTGCTCCGGTTTCCTCTCACATCCCAAAGACATGCTGTAGGTAGATTGGACACTCAAAATTGACCCTAGGTGTGAGTGCGTGCATGTGTGTGCCTTCTGTGGAAGGTTGGGCACCAGGCTGGCAACTCGACACTGTAAAACTCCACTACCAATCATGAGTGGACAGGTGATCCACTGTGGCGACCCCTAACCGTGAAAAAGCCAAAAGAAGAAGAAGAAGAAGAAGCTATGTCAGTTAGAATTCAGCTGTATGAATGATATCAGCAAAGATTATATATGGGATCTACATGCCCTGGGATACAGTATTAAAGTCATAGCCCTGGCTGTTTCCACATCACTATATGTCTTTTTGATTTAGAGACCACTCTCCCTCCATTCTTTTCCACTTGTGGTGGCCATAATGCAAGAAATGGCTTTTACTTTGGACAAATTCAGCAGATATATTGTCAGTCAGTCTGCCAAGTTTTTTTTTTTTTTTTAATCTAGGAAGAAAAAGTGACTGCTGTCTTTTGACAGTGTTCACCCATTCAAACTTATTGGAGTGCCAGTAGTGCAGGAAATTATAGTGGGACTGTGTTTGTGTGTGTGTGTGTGTGTGTGTGTGTGTGTGTGTGTGTGTGTGTGTGTGTGTGTGTGTATATATGTATGCGTGTGTATGTGAGTGAGGGTGGTTCCATGAATAAGGACAAGTGTCTGAGACATGTTTGTAGATGCTTAAATGTGTCTTTGTGTTTGAGGGAATGCCTGGTAGTGGTATATGTGTGTATGGACGTCTGAGTGGCTGTTTTCCCTGAAAGGAAACCTATGCTCTGCAAAATATTGGCTGGCAGGGCAAACACAAACAAGATTGTCTCTGACACTGTGGTGTTCGATTCAGACATGTTAATGAGCTGTCAGTGAGGCGTATCTTTGTGCAGTTTTGCCGTGTCTCTGATTCAGAGATTCTGTCTATTTTGCTAATTAATCCACTTGCGTTTGGTAGTTACTGTGGCTGGAGAGAATCTTTTTCAATTTTAACCATGATATTTCAGCCTCTTTAATGCAGTAAGATGGCAAGTGCAGACTTGAATTAATGCATTATAGGTTTTATTCCAGACAATGCTTTATTCTCTGATTTAATTACCCTTTTTTATTGTAGAAATAAATTACTAGTGGCTTAAACTGGATTAGATCCCTAATTCCAAGACGACACTCATTGAAACTATGTTTTGTCATGTTAGCCCCCTGCAGAACTAACACATCTTGGAGTTTTTCAGAGATGCACAACCCGGAGACTTGGGTACCTTCACCCACTCACCCCCACCCAACTATTATAAATATCCTATCTCATGTAGCTTTACTTTTTTATGCTTTTTACACACCAAGCCTTTAAAAAGGGTATGTGACTTTAGGCTTTTTCCCTGATTAGTCCATTTTAAATTAACAAATAAATAATATAACTACTAATATAAACTTCAAAAATAGGAAACTAACCCATAGCTTTTGTAAAAACTATGTGAATGAGGCTCTTGTTATTGATCAAGAAAATGTGTGACGTTCTGTGTCTTGGCTTACATTAATAGCTCTCCTTTATTAAAAGTACAGCAGTATGTATTTATTAAAAGTACAGCAGTATGTATTTATTAAAAGTACAGCAGTATGTATTTATTAAAAGTACAGTAGTATGTATTTATTAAAAATACAGTAGTATGCATAATCCAAACACAAGGAATGAAGTCAGTTATATTACAGCTTCATGCTGCAACGTTATTGGTAGTATTTCTTCCATCAATTAATTTTTAATTAAAGGCTAATGGTCTCTTCCTTTCTAATTTTTATTTTTTCCGTTATGACTCCCAAATTTTTGTCTTCCTAAAGTGGATAAGTGACGGTCATGCAGACAGTCATAATTTATACATATGTATGTATGTATGTATATATATATCTAGGTGGCTTACCTTAACAGAAGGACAAACACTGAGCAGCAGAGAGGCAAAACCGCTAACACAATTCCTGTCAACTGTGAAACGCTGATACAGAGATTGTGTTCGCAGTTTGGAACGTCTGTGTTTTGAAGGGCATCGCACTATAGTGGGGATTAGGAAAATTACCCTTTTCCTCTCTGTAGTGCGATCTTAGAGTAAGAATGCATAAGTAGCAGGGGGAGGGGTTCAGGGGAGCTTACCCCTCCGCAAAATGGTTGGACATTTTCTGCCTCCCAGCAGATGTTTTTTTCAGGATGGTGAATGTTCGAATGTCTATGCTTTCCTTTGAAGGAATCGACATTCTAAGCTATCGTCGTAATTCCTTCTCATTATTCCAGGTCGGGGATATGAATTGTCAAGGTAAGTCACCTCGATATTTTGATAGTAAACCATGTATGTATGTATGTGTACACACACATATATATATATATATATATATGTATGTGTATATATATATATATATATATATATATATATATATATATATATATATATATATATATATATACATATACATATATGTAATACATATATATATATTTATATATCTATAAATATATATATATATATATATATATATATATGTGTATATATATACGTGCGTGTGTAGTTCTCTCTCTCTCTCTCTCTATATATATATATATATATATATATGTATATGTGTATATATATATATATATATATATATATATATATATATATATATATATATATATATACATAGGACCTAACTCATCCCCTTCCTTGGCTGCTGACATGCAATATCTTCCACATAGTCGGGGGGGCCCTGCTGTGCCTTTTCCTTGCGCACAAGCCTAATCCTACACATGTGCCACACTGAAGGATACCACACACGTGCAAGATGGCAGAAAAAAATGAACTGTAGGGTTTTTAATTTCATGGCCATTTCCTAAAAGACAATACTGTCAATGGTAGTTGCATAACATATGCAGAGGCACTCTGACTTCCACATCATTTACTCCCTGCCGGCAACCTTTTTTACATAGGTCTGTTCCAGAACCGCAGTGATCATTTGCCTGCAGCTGCAGAAGTTGTGCTTATTTATTTGGTTTTGTGTCTCACATTTGCTCCTCATTTTCCTAATTGTATTGAAGTTCTGTGTGTCAGTATTGCTTTGGGGCTAACAGTCATAGCTGAATGCAACAGTGGAAAATGAAATGCATTAATTAACCATTAAGACATCTTTGAAGTTTGTTACATGTGCCTGTATTTGTATTGCACTGAAGTCAAAGGGTAGAAGAATGAGTGATGATTGCTGAAGGCAAGTTAATGAAAAATATTTTTAGTGTTTTCTCTGTTTTTGGAGTGGTAGGATTTAAGTCTATGTATCTGAACAGAAAGTAAAGCTAGGAGTGATGAGCCATTGCTGCATGCAACCTGAGGTTTCCAAATCAGTAATTGAGCATACTTTGGTAGCAGTCAGTTTGAACCAGACCACCCTGTTATGACAGAATATACTAGTTCAGTTGCTTTATTCAGGAATTATTCTATGATTTTTTTTTTTAATTAAAAAAAGGCAGGAGAGATCTCTTCTTGCTGGTGAAACATTTGCAGAATGACTAGTTAAAGGCTATTTACTAAACATACATATATAATGCAGCACTGCAGTGCCCTGAAACTTGGAGAGTATAGCACAACTTCCGAACACCCCAGCATTTCAGATTTCTCATTGACCCTAACTATATCAGCTATGATGTCTTTATTTTGGTAGGTATATTTTGTGACTTGAAGTAATGATGTGACATTTGATAAAAAGGAAGAACATTGCTTATTAGGATCCCCCGAGTTCTATGTCAGACCTTTTGCATAGTGATGCCGAAGATATGATCATTGGCCTAACTTCTGGGACCAGGTTCATGGCTTTGTTTTAAGGGAAACAAGGCTGCTATGAAGAAATTAGGAACATTCATTTGTAGTTGTGCGTGTTTCAGCTTTTTGAGTTTAGCCTTTTCCAGTAGAAAACTTGGTTCATGAGCCCATTATTGTGAGTGAGGGCCAGGTTTGAAGCGCTGCCTTTTTTCCTACTCCCAATCCCAGTTTCTTTGACTAATATTATTCATAATGCTGGTCTTGTAGCCTGCCGGGCATGTTATTTTCTGACAGTGTAATATAGCTTTCTCTTGAAGGTGCTCTTATTGGACTGCTTCCAGTTTGGAGTTTCACACCATCCTCATATCCAGCAGCATTTTACTGCTTTTCCCTTTTTGTTTGCCTGCTGTAAACAATTGGCTTGATTTCCAGTGTTGTCTTAACATGTCCTTAGAGAATGTTTGGTGGTGGTAATGCTGTCATTTAGAGGAGATAAATACTTTTCTTCCTCTGCTCTGGTCTGAGTCTTTACCCTAGCATGCACTTCTCTAGAATACTTGCTAGTTTTTTGGTGCCTTGCTTACCCATGAAAATGGTAAGCAGATGTTCTGTGGAGCAAAAAGGACTATTCCTTGGCAACATGCAGTTTTCCCTTCTGTGATCAAGTGATTTTCCAGGCTCCTTCACTTACTTCTCTTCAGCAGTATCCTCAAAGCCATGTCTGCTGTGATAAGTAGCTGATCCTTACAGGATGCTATGTTTTGACTGTCTTCTGATCTTCATGCATTGATTTTTAATAGTAAGGAGATAGCTGTCTTGCAAACCCTCAGGCCTTTTATTACACCCTCATTTATTAAATTTGGGAAGTCCAGAATTAGCAAAACCACTAATTTCTCTATAGTCGCAGCTTCATTTTAGGAATTTTACCTTATAGTTTTAAATCTGTTTTCATAGAAAAAAACATAACTTATGTATTTATTGACTTATTAATTTATTTATTTCCATTTGTTAGCCAGAATAGCCTAATTGAGCTCAGGGAGCCTCCCTTCAATTGAGGCCCAGTAGTGATCTTTATTGTATTCCTTAATTAAGCAATAACCCATGCCTGGGTGTGGGTAATGCTGAATTTACCCACGGTTGATGTGGTTTGGTCATGAGGGCGAAGCCAGAGTGGCCAAACAAAGACAAGCGTGGGTAAATCCAGCATTACCCACACCCAGAAGTGGGTTATTGCTATTATACAATGACATTATTTAAGAAAAAAAAATACTTAGTTTTCTTAAATAATGGCATTGTATAATGCCTCCGTGCTGCCCTTCCACAGCTGTCTGGTATTCTGCGGCAGTTCTGATGTACTGCGCATGTGTATGCTTACGCAGTACATCAGAGCTGTGAGTGGAAGCAATGGAGAAAGCAAGATCTCCGTTGCTTTTTACAAAGTGTCTTGCTATGTTAAAGGAGTTTAACATAGCGAGACAGCTTTAAAAAAAGCAACGGAGAAAGGAAGATCTCCGTTACTTTTTTAAAGCTGTCTCGCTATGTTTAACTCCTTTAACATAGCGAGGCAGTTTCTAAAAAGCAACAGAGATCTTGCGTTCTCCGTTTCCTTAACAAAAAAAAAAAAAAAAAAAAAAGACTTATACTTATGGAAAAAGTCCGGGCGACCGGACCTTTTTCCATTACTATAAGTCTTTGATTTACAACGTGCACGTTGACCAATCAGCATGCATGTTTTGTAATATTAATGGGGGGTCGTTGTATAATGTGAATTTTACCACAACCCAGTCTGGGTTGGAGTACACCCCTGTTAGTGTAGCTTGGAATGTGCTGTTATTTCTGATAAATAGTTCCACATCATCTGCTGTTCTCATAACTGGTCCATTGCTATAGAACATTTAAAGTGCTCTCAAAAGATATTGTGGTACAATGTGTTGGTCTTAAACAGGAGCGGCCTTAGGTCAACTGGTGCCCTAGGCAAAGGAGCTCCACGGCGCCCCCTACCACACCATCTGGTGCCCCCATCCTCGTCTACCTACACCAAATAAATACTAGAAAAGCGCCCCTGCTACAGCGGCTCCCTAGGCGGCCGCCTATTTAGCCTATGCCTAAGGCTGGCTCTGGTCTTAAAGCCAGGATTCTGTTATGACTATTATTGCTGGATTGCTATATGTTACTAATGCTTTAAAGGGTGCCAACTTTCTGTTCGGCTAGTTATAATAATCAGGGGTGTCCTAAAGTTTGGTGTTTGGGGTGATTATGGTTGTTATTAATTGTGATTTGTAGTCTGAGATTTAGTTTTGTATCTTCAACTTTAACTATTGAAAATTGAGGTCAGGAGTAATAATGGCAGTATATTTCTGACTATAATTTTGTGCTTTGCTGATGTTTCTGCTCTGAGGAGTAGCCTTTTGTAATGGCTCTGGTTTTATGTCACCTAATTGTTATTAGCACTCTAAATTATTGCATTATAGGTTGTGATGTTATAATGCATAGATGTAGCCAAAGTAGTTTGGATTTGTGTAAAAAAATGTGATATTTATTAAGCAGTCAGTAGAAGACTATGTGCAGTGCATTGATCAGTTTTAGAGAATGTATTTTCATTATTGTGGTAGTCCTATTAAAGTTTTCTGAGGGGGTAATTGAAGTTGATGTTCTATAAATTATAGGCAGTGTTATTTGAGAGTTGTGACTTAACTAGTTCTGTGTAGGTAGTGCACAGTTGGCATATGTTAATAAAATATATCATTTATCTAATTTAGGGTATCACTGTGATGTTTGGGTGTAATGTTATAAAAGGTGGATTACATGTATTTTAGATGTTAAGTCTGTGTATTTCAGTGACTGTCTTGATGGATTTGTATATTTAAGCAATATATAGTTTAATAGTATAGCAGCTACTAAATTAAATGTGAAGATTTAATATTATTGTTGTAATTTGTTATCTAGATGATTACTCCAGCACTGAGTGAGTAATGACCCATGAGTGAAGAATTATTGTACTGAGCTGAATTTAGTATCTATGTCTTGGAACTGGTATATATTTCCTTTTAAAGGGTAATGTATAATGTTGGAGATGTGTATAATTATTAGGGTACTTTGTTAGGTGGATTTCTGTATAATTCCGTGCTGCTGTTGAAAGGTACTTATTTCCTTAATGTTGTGGGGGGCATGGGAAAGTGGGTACGGTAGCTGAGGAGTGAGGGCTAGGGAACGAGGGGGGTGAAGCAGGCTTCACTAGTCATTTGGAACAACATTTAGAATGGCATGAGAAAATTAAGTAAAGAAAGTGTAAAACTAGGACTGTATGCAGCAGTAAGTAGGATACATAGCCCACAGTGGGAATGTTAGCTGTAACTCAGCACTGGTGAGTATAGTGTCAAGCTGCAACAGCACCCTTTAAAACCTAGACCGGAAATAGAGCCCACTACCATGGCCTCAGAGCAGGGCGATAAGGTACTAAAACAGACAACATAACAAATGATGGCTGCATTAAATATGCAACTTTGTAAATAAATGCAGTTCTTGGGAAGGCTATAACTGCACAAGAGTCATCCAGATTGATAGTCATGAGAGTATATTTACCTCTTATAAGCAGCTTGTAGTTGGTTTGGCAAAATGGTGAAGGGTGGATTCCACTGTGAATCCACAGTAAAAGTGGGTCTTTCAGCTGCCATACTAAAAATGTTGCATCATTTATCTATGTAGTAAGATATTATATCAGATCAGAATAAAAATTAAACACACCAGTACCTTTGTCATTGTCATACCCCAAAACTCAGTACTTGGACCATATTACTTTTTTCAGAAGTCATGAATACCATTAATTAATGTGAACTGTAAGCTGTTTACTTATGATATTCTGATCTTTTAAAATCACAGCTGGCTGATAATGTGTCCTGCAGAAAGACTTTAGCTAAGTGCCATCCAAAAATACGTTGTAGTATTGATTATCACTCAAAACCGGTAACAGTAAACTGCAAGTACTGTGGTACATACATACACACACACACATATATATATATATATATATATATATATATATATATATATATATACATATATATATCTACACAGATACATACACACACATAGACACACACACACACACACACACACACACACACACACACACACACACACACACACACACACACACACACGGGTCCCCTTCTAAATCTCGTAGCCCATAATACCGACCTTCACAATGCTGAGATGACAATACCGACAACTCACAATCACGAATGGCTAATGTTTCCCAGGGCAAGTGAACAATTGCCCAGCATGTAGAAATATACCCTTTACCCCACTGTAGTGCAATTCTGGTGTTGGTATATATAGTTATGGGGTGGGGGAGCATAGCCCCCCACCTAGGTTGTTGTTATATCGGCCAGTGTTCGGTGTTGGGCAAGTGTTTACTTGCCCTCAGTAACTTCAGCCATTTGTGATAGTGAGATGTCTGTATTGTCATCTCGAGATTTTGAATGTCAGTATTATGGGCTTCGAGATTTGACAGGTAATCCATACAGACACACAAACATATATATGTGTGTGTGTGTGTGTGTGTGTATATATGTATATATATATATATATATATATATATATATATATATATATATATACAGAGAGAGAGAGAGATATAAAGAAATGTTCGATAGGCTCACACTTAATATTAATGCTAATAAAACCTCACATTCTTATAAATTTCAAATTCTTTTAGCATCAGTCAAGAAAATGGTTAATGAGCAAAGATTAAAATACAGTGGCACACTCTTTGATGGCACCTTTTAATTTGATAATGTGATTCATGCGGACGTAGAAAATGCAATACAATTCTTAGCACCTTATTTAAAATTAGGTACTACTTAACTCCTATGAGGAAAGAATAATTAATATCCAGTATTTATCCTACAACTTGATAAGTTACACAGGCTTATCAAAAACTCTTATTTCAAAATTGGAACAAGCCTATTGTAAAACTGCTTAGTTCTTCCTTGGCTGAGTAATTAGAACCCACCACTGTATAATCCTCATGAAATGATCCTATCCGTCCTTTAGAAACAGTCTAGACTATATCCTTCTAAATAATCCTTAAATGTATCCATTGGAATTTAAGATACTCATTCATACCATCTGTACATCCACAACCTCATTTCCCATTCTTACACATGGGGTCAGGGTGTCATTTCAGCAGTGTCAATTATCTAGAGCCAAGGTTCACACCAATGAGTTGCTAACTGTGCCGTGGCAGTTAATGTGTATCACACACTCACACCTCTGGCTAATTTTTGGTAAGCAATCCACCTACTGCATGTCTTTGGTATGTGGGAAGAAAATGGAGCAGAAAGAGAAAATCCACGCAAACACAGGGAGCACATGCTGACTCTACAGAAAGCACCACAGCTGAGAATTGAACTGGAGAGCCTCTTGCTTTGAGGTAACAACTCTATCCACACTGCTCCCCAAAAGATGCTCATTCATTGTACCAATTGAAACCCACACTCACACTTGAGTACTGTGCTTAAGAAACAAAATACTGTCAAAAACTAGTAAATCTAACAGTTGCTATGTGGACACCCTCATCAAAAATCATGTAAGCATCATCTGAAATAAACTTCCACAATTAAGCACCGACGTACTAAATAACACTTCCTTTAAAAACAAACTGTGATTGTACTTTAAAAAGCAAAGCTTATGCAACTGCTGACTCACATAATAATATGTGTCATTCTTGCAATATATTACATAGGTCAACTATTTTCCAGACAAACACAGTGCCACTTAAATAAGAAATATGTGTACAGTGTATGTAGCTTTATGTCACATTAGCACCCTATCCTTCTATTCCAGTGTTCTTTTCTCATTCTCATATGTCTGGTTTCATGCAAATTAACCGTCTGCTTAACCCTTTAATCCTCTAATCTTTTTATCCTAATGTCATGCCCTTCAAAATTTTCTTAACTTTTAACAGCACCCCTACTTAATATTCATCTCAGGTTTTATACTTAGACTTTATCATGTAAAAAAAAACTAAAGTCTGTGACCTTATCATACTTTTTATGAACTGAACACTGAGTACTGACCAGTATAAAAGACTGAATGAACAATGGCTGTATTAAAATGTCCGAAACTGCTACATTGTTTGCCAGTTGCATTAATCATTTTTCACTTTTTTCTTGATGCTTTTATGTACAAATTTGTATTAATTACTGGTAAACATATATGTTGTAAATTTTATATCTTAGGTCAGAGGACTTTTCTCACAGGGGCTTCTACCAAAAGTGGCCCAGGAGGACAACCTAGTAATTAAAACATACAGATATTCATAAATAAATAAATAAACTAATGTTTTGATTGTTGTATGTTGGAGAACTCCCGTTCTTCAAATGAGTCAGTGTATGCATACATAGCAGGGGTTTGGGGTATGTTGGGGGCAGTGCTTTCCTGCAAAAATGCTTTCAAAGTATTCCGTGGTGGTTACTAATGGGTCACAGTTCTGTCAAGGAGGCTTTTAGCTTTCTACAGAGCTAGTGTCTTGGAGTTTAATTATCATCCGTTCAATATGCACAGTAAAGGTATTCAGAACACCACAGTATCTTACCAAAAACCCACTTGTGCCAGGTCACATCCACTTTGAAACCCTATACTGGCAGACAGATCTATAGTTAGAGTATAGCCTGCCAGTGTACTTCTGCACAAATAAATCACTGTTGACACTCCCCTGTCAACTAAAATATGCTTATAAGATACTAGATTTGGTAACAGAAGCTATTTTAGTTGTTGGAATAAATAAGCAAATATAAGGTGAACATTGTCTCTTGGTGATTTGGTCATATTGACTAATGTTATGATACCCCAACCCAATGCAAAAATGGGGGCGAATGACAACAATCAAGGCTTGAATACATCTTATCCATTGTAGCCCTCAATTTATCCCATAGCACTTCCAGCTTCCTACTGGCTGAAAAGATCTGTCATCTCCCTCTTTACTGCACAAGCTTGGCTGCCTCACAGTATGTACAGCAAACTGTCTTCTCATTACATCAGGGACAATCTACTTGTAAATATGATAATAGTAAAGTATGCAGTCCATATCAGCTACTGTACCCCCCTGCTACGGTCAAATAGATTTAATTATTTATGTCACAATAATAAAGAGAGAACCCCAGAACCACCATGCAGACTATCATTAGCAGTTGGAGAGAAATCGTCTTAAACGTTTCAGCATCCTCCTTGATCCTCATACTAGGGGAAATTGTGTACTCAGAAGAACAGTCAGTCTTCAGATTGCTCAGAAATCACCTTGCCACAGACTACAGTTGCACATGGTTCCTTAATGTTGCTATTAATCCGCCTCTGTTTTTCAGAAACTGAATGAACTACCTAAACTGCATTATTCAAATGCTTCTTAAAATATATTATTTTACTCTTTCAAGTGTATTTTGTATGCCATCATCTGTAATGACAGCATGTAAGATATACTGTCATCAACAATGCTTTTATGTATTTTCTGAAATTAAAAACAAGTAATCTCCATGGTATTCCTTAAGTCTCAAACAATTCACTATAATATACATGTATAGTGGGTCCAAAACAAAACAGTGTAAGAAACTTGTCTGTATGGAAGAATTTCATTTCCTATATGCCTAATTAATCACTATATATTAAAATGCATAAAAAAAAATCAGAAAATGGTAGTAGAAGTAGCAAACTTAAAAACGACCTAAATCAAAAAATAAAAACTTATTTTGAAATAATATCATACAGAATTATTATTTCTGTTAGGTATTTAGAAGTAATCCAAACAGGGTAGACAGTCTGTTTCCAGTCAAAAATCTTTTATTAAGCACACAGACAAGTGATCCAAACAAAACAAAAAATAAACAGAATGGTAGTCTCATCCCAAATTTTCTGACTAATATACCTGTTATCAGGTATGGGAGTGATTTATTTTGTTGTACAACAAAGTGCATTGGTATACATGCTAACAAATTCAAATCCCTTCCCTGATCCTTATCAGTGTGACATTCGAGCGGGTATTGCCCAACTTACTAAATGTCCTAATAATTGAAACCTTATGCACCTTAAATAAAATTAATAAAACCAGTAATTATATGGTACGTCTTATTAAACAGATTATTAAGCAAAGTCTGTGAATTTATCAAAGACATTATAATACATGGTTGTAAATATTTAAACATTAGACCATTTTGGCAATGAAAAAAAAATATTTTGGCATCTAGAAAAAACACATCGTCCAAAACATAATCTATTTTCATAAATTATTTTTGACATAGATCACTTTTGTACCTCTAAACTTCTTCAGGTCTGTTTACAAGAACCCTAATATATATATATATATATATATGTATATATATATATATATATATATATATATATATATATATATATATACAAAAAATCTTAATAAAACTAACCAATATGCATATTAAAAACAGTAAACAAAAATTAAAACAAGAATACAACCTTATGTACATTTAATGAGTAAGTTAAACCAGGAAAAATACATCAACGTAGTGCTGGCTAGTAATGGACAGTAAAAATAGTGTCCTTATAAATCCCCTACTAAAAGCTAGTTGTAGCTAATGTTTTAAAATATATAACTACTACTGCATAATAGCTTAGTTAGTGACTGAAAACTTTGCTTGTGTAGGTTCTGTCATGCAGTGTTAATCACATCTGCCTAACATGCAGATGGTCCTGGATTTGATCCCCTGTGAAACCATTATGGGGGGAGGGGTTGGTATAATGGATAAGGTGTTTACTTCACAGATGCTATGTACAAATTTTTATTCTCAATGTTGAAGGCCAGTTGGCTAGGCTTAAATGCCCTGCAAGGGTAGTTAGCCTAGTACTTACCTGTAGACCTAAAAAGGGCCTTTGGACCAGATAACTCGGTGATTTAATAAATGTAAATAAAAATAAGAAGCCACTATTGCTTCCATGGTGGAGTGTTTCTAACACCATAAAGGTATACGGATGCCTTTAGATACTGGAAGAATGCTGATTTCCAGTAGACCAGTGTTCACAGTTTGTTTGGGACCACAGTTGCTACGTTTCGCAGTAAGGGTGCAGTCCCTGCATTAGCATTTGCTACAAACTGAAACCCCTCCCTGCTAGTACATAGTAAGTTGGGGCATACCTATCAACTTCTTTGATCAAGAGTCCTGGACATAAGCAAAGTTATTGGGAGGCAAAAGCCCATAACCAGGGACAATGTTTAAATATTATTGTAAAAAGTTAATATCACAAGTGTTGCATCATATGCATTTTTTGAACAATGAGGAGTATGAAACTCTAATGATTGCTGTTATTGACTGCCTTTAATCCTCAGTGATTTACCAGAAAATCAAAGCTTTTATTAGGGATAAGACAAAAATGCGAGGGAAGATCAGAGACATCTTGCAAACTTGGGTATAGTTAAGAGGTAGAGAAAGGGGAAAGCGCTACTACCCCTTCTCAGGCTAGAATGTGTTAATTGCTATTTACTTTCTTCATGGGCTTTTGCTGCAGCAAGACATTTACCAGTTTGCACCAGGATCACATCGGAGGCATACAAGATGTCTTTCTGACTTAGACTCATCCCCATGTCAATGGCTTCAAGTGATTTGATATGTAAATGTCACAGTAGCTGCATATACTGCTGGAGAGGCCCTTCATCTTAACTCTTGCCGCATTTCTTAAATTTTCAATGCAGAGATTTATTTTAATTTATTGTAAGGTTGTTTACTTAATATCCAAACTTCAAATTATGCTTATGTATTAATTCACTCTTATAGAACTCCGATTCCTCAACCACAGAGATCATGCCAAGTACTTTGTGCCCAGGCCGGAAACATGACACCATGTTTGTATTGCCATCTCTCTGAACTGCTATGTGCTCTAGTCTCCCAATCCCATCCTGTGTTCATTGTGTAGTGTTTGTGACCTTGCTGCGCTGAGCAGTAAAACACATTGGTATACAATGCTGACTGGATTTTATCATTGTATGTTCTGTTGTATGCTAAACTTTCTTCCATCCACCCCCAACACATTTGGACTGATTATACCATTTTGTGCAACACAGCAAGTGTATCCTGCCCTTTGTTGTATTTTTCCACCTGAAAGTGGCCCACAGTAAACAAATATATCCTTTCCTTTGATGTACTTACATTTGTGTAATAATAAATGTCTGCTAATCATAGTTTGATATCATTTTTTTTTTTTTTTTGTTAAAGTGTGAAGGCAGGCTCCAGAGCCATATCTTTGATCTTTTTCATGATTGCCCAGACACCATGGAAACAGTCCTTAATTACTGAAAAGGTAGCCTCTGTGAATTAAGTGAATGTGTTACCACCCAGCCTGCTAGTTGATGGAAAATTCAAAAGGAAGCAGGTTGCTTGTTTTATTTCATATCCTTAAAAAAAAAAAAAAAAAAAAAAAAGTGTGTTTATAAATATATCAAAATAATGAACGTAGATCATTCATTTAACACAGCATTTAACAGTTTTCCTGCTTTTGTAAAGCATGTATGAGGTACTGTGATAGGCATAAAGTATGTGTGTCTTTACTGCAGTATCTCTCTCTCTCTGATCCTAGGCAGTGTGTATGGACCTACTTTATGCATGTTTGTATAAGGCAGTGGTTTTGTATTAAATCTGTATGAGTACTGTTGATCTTATTACAGCAAACATATAGTATTTTTGCAGTGTACATTTACAGGTTCTGCATAGACTGTAGTTTAAAATAAGGTGTCACTTGGGTGCAGTTGGCTAGTATAGTGATTATTTTTTTATTGATTATGAATTCTTCCTGTATATCTCTTCAGTTTTGTTTATGCTTTCATTCTGGTGACATTTAGTAGTAGCCCATGACTGATGTGTATCTTTATCGATGTTAGGAAACAACAGCAAAGAATCAGCTAGCAGTCATTTTATTATTGATATACATGTCTTTTTAAGCACTTAGAGACAAGCATATAAATAATAAAATAACTGACTAGATTAAATGGATCAACGTATTTTACACCACTACAAGACTGTACTTGTTAAATTATCTGCCACTTTCATATTTTTAGTACTTCTTTGCCAAGTTTTGACATAATGTATAAATAATCAATTGAAAGCAAGTCAGCACCTGTTTGACCAAAAACATACAGGTCACTTTATCTTCTGTTTCATCTCCTGATTTTCTGCAGGTGTACAGGTAACAGGGTTGCAGGGAAGTGAATGGACAGCTAGCACAATATTCCTACCAAGTTTAGTACTGACTACAGAAAAAAGCGATGAAATATGCGTGCTTTCCCTTGTATATTTTGAGTTAGTAGCTCACCATGCAGGTGAGCAGAAGATAATACAATAATTGAGTTGCATATAGTGTTTTTAGGGTCCATTAATGTGGATGCGGAATGCATTAGCCAAAAGGATATGCGATAATGTAGGGTTGTGTTAACAGCTATTCTAAACTTCTCTTCATCTCACCTTTTCTTGGAGAATAATTTAAGATCAGTGGACATTTTACTGACAGGGAGTGAGTCAGTATGTCTGTGTGTCTCTGTGTGTGTGTGTGTGTGTGTGTGTGTGTGTGTGTGTGTGTGTGTGTGTGTGTGTGTGTGTGTGTGTGTGTGTGAGAGAGAGAGACTGATGCGGATTTAGTGATGGCTCTTTTTTAGTTAATATACGTAAAGAAAAAAGTGGATGTTATTATCTGAAAGCATGCTGAAAAATTATTTATTCATACATTTATGTACGGATGTCTGTATGTATTTATTTTGCTTTTTGGTGTGTTTGTTATTTTCAGCAAGTGGATAGGCTGTACCACTATGGCATCTTATTGCAAGTAATACTGAAAACATAATTGCAAAGTACAAGATGGACTTACACATCAGAAAAATTGAAGAGCATTTTACTCTGACGAGTAAAATTAATTCAAATTTCTGGAGTACAAAACTGGCAGAATCAGAAATTTAAAGTGTGTAGCAGAAGAAAAATATGCTTAATATAACTATTAAATGTAATGGTTTTAAAGAAAATTATAATATTTACATTATGTTAGGTCAGCCCAAGTGGTGTTGAAGGAAAAAGCTGTGATTAAGCCCAACTAGTTAACAGCTAGTTGTCAAGTAAGTTGACAGAGCCTGCATGCAGCAGGGAATGGCCATTCCATATGATAGAGGAAAGGATGAAATGGTTATTGCTTCAAATTTTATTGAAATGTCATACCATAATTTATGTTCAAGAATGTTATGCATGATCTGTTTCTGGGAGAAAACATTATATTGACAGTCAGGTGGATTTCTGGGTAAAATATCAGAGAGACGCATAATGAAAACTTTGCATATAAGTAGATTCAGGCTCTTGTAAAGCCACACAAAGAGCACACAGAAAGTAAGTTGAAAGTATTGTAATATATTCTTAGGAACTTCTGAGTACTTGTACAGCTATGACAACAAAAATGTTAAGAATTGATTGGATAGGCAATTCACAAGGAAACAATGGGAGGACATATATATGCCTCCCAAGTATGCAACAAAGTCTAGAAGATTTAGGATTTTTGCTTGGAAAATGTTTACATACGTATTTTTAAACCCCAATCAAATATCAGAGTTTTTTTTCCTCAGGTAAATGGCAGATATTGGAGGTGTGATTGGGAAGAAAGAGGTCACTGGGAACACATATTTTGGGAGTATAATGAGTTGGCAGATTTAAAAAAATCCCTATTGAGTAATCTGTCAAAAGTATTGGGTGAGCAAATGAGTATACCTAAGGAAATATTTCTTCTGAGCTGGGACACAACATTTGAATTACCTAGACACAATAAGGCCTTGTTAAGCTCAAAACATGAACTATCATGAGTTCAAGCACCTGCCTTACTCCTGGTTAAGCCTTGCCTGTCAATAGCCACTTCTTTAAGTTCTTACAAATTCATATTCATTCCTCGGTAATGTTATCTGTCCATCTTAACCTCTGCTGCCCCTACTTTTACCTTTGATCTCTCCCAGCATCATTGCCTTTTTTATTATTATTTATACTTTGGACACAATGTGAAAAGTCACATTGTGTCCAAAGTATTTGAGTTTTAGTTCTGCTATCAGAGCTTCCAGTGAATAGTCTGTATTTATTTCCTTAAATATTGACTGTTTTTGCAGTTCGCAGAATTCTCAAATTTGTTGTCCAACACCACAGTTCAAAAGCATTGATTTTCCAGCATGCAGGTTTACTTATAGTCCCACAACCATATGTTATTACTGAGAAAACCATAGCTTTGACTGTACAGACCATTGTTAATAATGTGTTGTCTCTACTCTTCCAAGTCAAATTCAAATTTGATGTTGCTTTCCTGCTATGAAATAAGCATTTTGATTTTGTGAGTGCAGTGCCTATAAGCAGAGGTCATTGAATTCATGAAAAGAAAATCTTGTCACTGTCTCTTCTCTGTTTGCAAATAATTGATAGGACTAGATGATATACTTTTATTTTTAATGTTTAACAGCAATTCAAATTTTGCACTTTCTACTTCCTGTTTCATCAAGAGGCTGTTCAACTCTTCCTCACTTTCAGCCATCAGCATTTTATCATCTGGATATCTCAGGTTGTTAATATTTATCCATGCAAGTTTGATTCTGGCATCTAATTCATCTAAGCCAGCACTTATTATGATATATCCAGCATATAAATTACATAAGTGGGGTGACAATATGCAGCCTTGCCACACTCCTTTCCCAGTCTTGAACCAGTCATTTAGTCGATATTGGGTTCTAACGGTTACATCTTGTTCTACTTACAGATTCATCAGCAGGCAAATATGGTGATTAGCTATCCCAGTTTCTCTAAGAACATACCACAATTTGTTATGGATCACAAAGTTGAAAGGTTTAGAGTAATCAATAAACTGGAAGTAGATTTTCTTGGGAACTATTTCACTTTCTTTGTTACCTACTGGATGTTTGAATTTTCACCTCTGGTGCCTCTGCCCCTTTTAAAACCAGCTTGTGCATCTGGCAGGTCTAAGACAATATATTGCTGAAATATAATTTGCAAGATCTTCAGCATTACCTTGCTAGCATGTGAAAGAAGTGCAATTTTTCAATAATTTGACAATTTTATTTTACATTTGTTTACTGGGAATGTCTGACTCGGCCAGTACCCCATTTTCAACAGAGACTCAGGGAAAAAAGCTCCAGAAAATAAGGACAGAAAACAGTAGAATTACAAGAAATAAAAATAATTGTTACAAACATGATTGAAATACAATACAAAGTGTTTGCATGGAGAATAGTTGCACATTATACAAATGTCCCTTACAGAAGGAAATCACTGATAAATTCAGTGGTACAGTCTGTGGGATTTCCTACAGTTGGTCAAAACCAAACTTGATCGAGTTCCAAATTATTGAGATCAATTCATTGAGCTCAATTGTTCAAATGTATTGTTGAACTTGATCCCTCACAGGACCCATGGTTGATCCTGTCTGAGAGGTACAATGATGTTTGATGATGTTTTTTTTTTTTTCAACAAACTGCAGTTTAAAGAACTTTTGTGATCTAGGCACCATGGACAGTGAAGTTAAATGGACATTAGAAGGTGTTGATAATAATAAGGCCTCAGAAAGTGATGGGATTTAGCACAAGTTTTTACCATGCTGCAAAAAAAACAGATGTTCCCAAAATGTTGTTTGGAATCTGCCAACAATCTTAGAAAAAGAAAACACAACAGTTTCCATTGAATTAGAAAAGGTACTTCTGTAAGGGACTTTTTAAAATAGTTCTGTATATTCCTGCCTCATCATAATGTCTTGCACTTCTGCTAGTTCCCAGCTGTCTGTGTCTTTTATCATGCCCATTTTTACCTGGAAATTTCCTTTAACATGCCCAATCTTCTTGAAGATCTGTCTTTTTTTTACCTTACTAGTGATATATAATAAACATGTTGGATTAAAAATGTGAATTAATTTATACAAACCATGCTATACGGATATGGAAGATAAAGTGTAAAATATTGGGCTTTTTGTTTGAACACATGTGGAAGGTGACAAGTAAAACAAAATTTTGTTCTTAATAGTAGTGTTTTTTTAATGCATGATATAATCTACATGCTATAAAGTTTTCTCAGTTATTTTCGAGTGTATTGGGGATAGTAAAGTAAAACGTTACACCAGTTTTTTTTCCTTCTTCTTTCTATCTCCTTGTTCAGACTTAAGAAATGTAGGCACTGCAGTGTAAAAAAAGAAGAAAAGCCTGGTGAAAAGAGCAGGATGCAAGAAAAATTGATGCGCTTTTTTCAATCTTGCCATTGGTTTAGCCCTCTGTTGGGTAATCCTTGGAGTATGAGCAAAATGTGTCAACATACTGTGTTTTGGCATTTGTATGTTGATGTTCTTAACATTGACTTTGTGCCTCCTAGTAATGTCTTTTGGCTTTTCCCAGTTAGGGGTCGCCACAGTGGAACTCTGATCCGCTAATGATTGGCAGAGGATTTTTATGGTGACGAGTCGTCCGCCTGATGCCCAACCTTCTGGGAAGGCACACCCATTTTGTGTGTTCTGTTAGGTAAAAATAATACATGTGTGTGTGTGTGTGTGTGTGTGTGTGTGTGTGTGTGTGTGTGTGTGTGTGTGTATATCGAAACTCAAAATATCGAAAATGGGAATTTGCTTGTTCTCCACTGTTGTGTGATGTCGGAATTGGTACCCCCCCAAATTAAAATGTTTTAGATATTTTTTTCTCAGTTTTTTTAACTTTTAATCTTATGACATATACACATACACCTGTGTATATATATAATATATTTATCTATATGTATATGGTGTAATTTGTTTTTCGAATGCCGTTTTGTCAAACAGCAATTTTTTTGGTTAAACTTGCTTTGAGGTCAGCATTCAGTGGGGCAAAGGAAGATTCTGTATTTCCCCACTGTTATGCATTTTGTATTTGATTTGTTATGGAGGTCAGGGCTATCTCTATATTATCATGGTATCTACATATAGTAGTGTTGGAATTTCTAGAAGGTCTACTAGTAGTTTAATAATGAATATGGAAAAAAGGATAGGAGAGAAGACAGAGCCTTGAGGTATTCCTTTAATGAGACTTGCAGTGGATGATGATGCCTTCCTTATTTGAACGGAAAAGTTTATTTTAGTGTAGAAATTTTTAAAGAGGCGGGAATTTGATTGTTGATTCCAGATTGAATGAGTGAGTTAAGGAATAGGAGGTTATCTGTTAAGTCAAATGCCTTAGATCAAAGAAGTTTTTTTTTTTAAACAAGAAACACTTTGCCTTAGATCAAAGAAGTTTTTTTTTTAAACAAGAAACATCTTTATTAAATTATCACGCATGACATAGGCAATTTTACATTTGTATAAATGATAATAAACCATACTGACACAATCTCATTTGCAAACATACATTACAAACCATATCAACACAAATGTAGCTGCAAACACTACACATCACTTATAATAAAGCCAGTCATTGTCAGTCAACCATGACACAATTCATTCAGATCCTGCCTTCTTTTAAACTTTATTTCTCCTCTGCATGTATCAAACCCACAATTCCCATTTTTTCCTATGTAATTTGCTCCTTCCCTTTTCTAAAGATCCCAATTCCAGTAATTTTATCTATGTTACTATTTTTGCTACTTCTAATGAAGTTAGTTTTGACTTTGATTTCTATTTTCTAGTTATTGCTTATTTGGCAGCCATCATAATTAGACTCATCAAGGCCTTACTATGTCAAGGCAATTCGGATTCTGTATCATAGCTCAATAAATCAATGTGAAGTTGTTCATTCTTTACTGATGGGTTTGGAGCCGATCCCTCGGGTCCAATACGGCCAATTGCAAAGCTCGAGGTCTTCAAATAGCTCAAGGCCAAGTCCATGTCCCATGATGCACTTGTGAATTACCTCAGATCTAGTTTGCCGCTGCAACAGATTGGAGGTTCTGATTTAGCTCGGGCCAGATAAGCAAAATTTTCATTAAAAATTTTCTTAAAAAGTATTTTGATAGCTAGTATAGTTGTTAGTTAGCATTGTTTATAAAGCTCTTATAGTTTTCATTATGTTTTCCCTTCCCATTTACTGTGTTTTCTTATAATTCTAGTTGGCCTCTTTTAGGCCTAATTAGTAGTGGATCTTTCTAGGTGTGGTCTGTCTAGCCTTTGAGTTTTTATATAAGGCTTTGTACAGTAAACCTTAGTTATATAGATAGGTTATTGTCTTGCTGTGTTATTTAGTGACCTTTGTCACATTTTCTTAGATGGTTGTATTTATCAGAGTTCTGTGTGGTCTTTCTAGCCTTCTGTATTTTAGATAAGTCTTAATCATTTACTTATTTAGATAAGGTTGTACTTTATCAGCAGCTATCTGTTTTTTTGCTGTGTGTGTGTGTGTGTATGTGTGTGTGTGTGTGTGTGTGTGTGTGTGTGTGTGTGTGTGTGTGTGTGTGTGTATGTGTGTGTGTGTGTGTGTGTGTGTGTGTGTGTGTGTGTGTGTGTGTGTGTGTGTGGTCTACAATAAATATTGTCTAACATTTCTATGGCTGATCAAGATAAGCGCCCAAAGCCTGGACAGAAAATGTCAGTCAGATAGGGCCTCTGCATTTGCAAGACAATTGTGCCATTTGGCATTCCTTCTCCTCTAGAGTCCTACAGGAAAGGAAGAGGAAACTGATCGATAGAGGCTTGTTGAAGCCTTCTTTTCAGGAAGCTTTGAGTGACCAGGATGGCTCCAGTAGGTCCTCAACGTCTTCCAAGACATCAGACTCAAAAAAATTAAAGAAATCATTGACTTCGGCTCCACTGCCCTTGGAGCCAACAGTCTTTTCCTTTCGGAGCCGGTCCCCAGTCTTGGAGCTGGTCTCTGAAGCACCAAAGAGTCCTATTCTTCAGTTGATACCACCTTCTGTGCGGTCATCTCGATCATCTATCATCCTGTCTGATCTGGACGTGGATCATGTGGTACAGAAGCTGTTGTCGGCACTGGCATTAGCCAAAATGTTATCGGCTTCAACCCAAATGGCTTTGGAGCTGAAGACCATTGCACCAACTGCTACTATTCCTTCTCTGAGCCATACTGGTCCTTCAGAGCTGGAGGAGGCAGACCTGATATTACTGGAACCCACAGAGCCAGCGCCTGCTCCAGTGTCTTCGGCTCCATGTACTCTGATGTCCTCGGTGCCTATCGAGGACTGTAGGAGCCAACACTCTCTGGTCGGGTCCGGGGAGGACAGTTGGACCGACTTGTCAGTTCCAACCTTGCATCTCGAGGCCTCGGCTCAGATGAGCTCGGCTTCTACCTTGGGCTCGGAGCCCACTGTTCTGGTGCCAGGGGTGTCAATGGTTTCCTCGGATCTGTCGGCTCCTTTGCATCAGAGCAGGGATGCTTTTGATGCCATGAGGAGAGTCATGTCTCCTAGGACATCCTCTGCCACGGGTTTGCCCTCCTCCCCCCCAAAAGTGCCCGTGTTTGCTTTTGCATCACACGTCCTCACTAAGCGTAGAGATCCAGAGCCTCAGGAAGCCCCAGTGGGTTTCCCCCTGCTCTTCCGAGACCTCAGCAGAGTCCCCCACTAATGAGGTCCCCAGGAAGAGATTGTGCAAGAGGAAGCACCTAGACTCTGCTCAGGAGTCTCTCACATTGCACACTGACTTAGATGAGTCAGAAGGGTCCCCACAATCTCCCTCTGAGGATATCTCCTTCACTGAGATACTTGAGATCCTTAGCCATTGGGGTGATTGGCAGTCCTAAAGCCCTACTGAGGATGAGTCAGTTCTCCTGAAGACTTTTGGGTCTCAGCCCTCCACCTCTTGGGTGTCTCTGCCCTTCGATGAACTGATGCAGCTGGTCTCACTAAGGGCATGGGAGTCTCCGGATACTATGGAGCCTATCCCTTGGAGGCCTAATAAATTTATTTTTGCCCCACTTGGCAAATCATTTTTAACTAAAGATGTTCCGGTGGATGCCATGGTGGTGGCGGCGGCGGCCACCAAGAAGGAAATGTCTGAGACTTCCTCATGTATCCATCCTCCTAGCAGAGACTCCAGGATTATGGATAGATGTGGGAAGCGCATGTTCAGTTCAGTGACCTTTGTTCTCCGTTTGATGAACTACTTAACCCATTTCACTAGGTTGCAGAGAGATCTCCTTAAGGAGTTGGGAGATACTCTTCAGGGTACAGTAGCTGCAGGGTCCTCCAACAAAGTTCCTGCCCAGCTTGCTACCCTAAATTCTATTGTCAACTCATCCATGTGTCTCAAATCCTATGCAGTTGATGGAATGAGTAGGCAGTGGGTACAGGAATCGCTCTTAGGAGACATTCCTGGATGCGCTTATGTTCCTTCGCGGAGCCCTTCAAGTTATCCTTCGTGAACACTCCCTTTGATGGCTCGTCCCTTTTTGGGCCTAAAGTGAAGGAAACCTTAACCAGGTGTGAAAAGGACGGAAAGACTCTGTCTGCCATCGGGGTCTATTTTTCCACCCCGAACCTGACCCTATCCCAAAGGTCAATGGGGAGGAAAAATGTGGTTCCAAAACCCCCAAGGAGCCTTTCAGGATACACGTGGTGAACCCCCCTCCAGGGACAGAGGAGGGGTAATAATGGAAGATGCCGCCCTAGCAGCAGAGGAGGTCTGCAACACCAGGATGACAGAGATAACTTCTCTGGGAAGCCCTACCAGCGCTGCTGAGAGGAGGCCCAACTTTCCTGCTCTAGAGGCAGTCAGGGGTTGCATGTCTTTGTACCCAGACCCCTGGCTCAAAATAAAAGATAGCTGAGTATAAAGTATCATTTCCAGAGAGTATTTCATTCCATTCGCCACATCCTCCCAGTCATAAGAAAAATCCTGGATGTTCCACCCAGTTACAGGGAACAGGCAACTATAGAGGTCCAAACTTTGCTAGCAAAAAGAGTCATCCAACCAGTCCCAGCAGACCAAACTGGATCTGGAACTTACTCAAGATTCTGTTTGGTTCCAAAGAAGATGGGGGACTGGAGACCCATATTGGACCTCAGCAGACTGAACCAATACGTAAAGAAAGAGAAGTTTTGGATGGTCACGCTTCAGTCTATACTTCCCTTTTTAGGGAAAGACAATTGGATGTGCTCAATAGATCTCAAGGATGCATACTACCACATAAAAATGGCCAGGCCATCCAGGGATCACCTGCACTTCTGGCTGGGAGCCAATCATTACCAGTTTTGAGCCCTGCCCTTTGGTCTCACTACAGCCCCCAGAGTGTTCACCAAATGCATGGCAGTGGTCACGGCTCACCTGAGGCATCTAGGATTCCAGGTGTTTCTGTACCTAGACGATTGGCTCCTTACCATCACCACCAGGCATCATCTCATACAGGCCAGGGAGTTCACTCTGTCACTCTTCAATCATCTGGGCATTACAATCAACTCAGAAAAATCTGCCTTGTCACCATCACAACATATCGTTTTTATCGGGGCAGAGTTGGATACCACAACGTCCACTCTAAGACTTCCAGTTGAAAAAGTCCTTCTCATTCATCAACATGTCAGCATCCTTTTATCAAAAGACAAAGCACCAGCATCGGTAGTTCTGAAAGTGTTAGGCATGATGGCAGCAGCAATTCTAGCCATACCACTAGCTCGGATGCACATGCGGGTTCTTAAATGGCTGTTGTTCACTCAATGGTCTTACCAAGAGCTATCCATGAATCACACTATAATGATCACAAACTCTTGCAAGAAGGACCTTCAGTGGTGGTTGACCTCACTTCATGTCATGATAAATGCCCATTTGTGCTACCCCCTCCAGAAGCCACTGTGACCATGGATGCTTCCCTGATAGGGTGGTGGGGGCATTTTCAGGGAAAGACTGCCCACGGCACATGGACCAACCAGTAGACACATCTGCATATCAATGTCCTAGAGATGAGAGCAGTACTTTTGGTGTTGCATTACTTTCAGGACTCTCTTCCTCTGGGCACGATTGTGATTCAGACAGACATGTCAGTGGTCTGGTGTTTGAACAAACAAGGAGGAACCAGATCTTATCCAGATCTTATCTCCTTTGTCGAGAGGCTGTCAGAGTTTGGTAGTGGGCTATTTCCACTCAGCGCTTTTTGTTGGCAACGCATATCCCGGGGATATCCAACGTGATAGCAGACAGACTGAGCAGGGCAATCATGTTGCCCCACGAGTGGTTTCCTAAAGAAAGAAGTTGCGGACAGGATATTCCACAGGTGGGGCCAGCCTTGCTGCGACCTTTTTGCCAATCACATGAACATGAAATGTATAAGCTACTTTGCACTGATTCCCCCTCCGGGAGAAGCCCCAAGGGACGCACTCGTACATGATTGGCCTCCGAGTCTCCTCTATGCATTTCCACCAATCCCGTTGATACCCAAAGTTCTACAGAAAGCAAAATCCCTGGGAAGGACCATCATTCTTATAGCCCCTCACTGGCCTTGTCAGATTTGGTTCCCCTTCCTTCAACTTCATCTTGTGGAGGATCCTTGGATCCTGGACCCAGTTCCAGACCTTTTGACACATCCGTTGGAGGACCTTCATCCTTCTTTGCAGTCCCTGGAGCTGACAGCTTGGCTGC
Source organism: Protopterus annectens (assembly GCF_019279795.1). Taxonomy (NCBI): domain Eukaryota; kingdom Metazoa; phylum Chordata; order Ceratodontiformes; family Protopteridae; genus Protopterus; species Protopterus annectens. The sequence goes on from NC_056744.1 coordinate 136,291,827, forward strand.
TCCAGTTCCCATCATAGTCAGATTTCATAACCTTTCCAATGAGACAAAACAGATCCTTTTGTCCTCTCATAATAAATCTTCTACCAGAAACCTATATCTGAGCAAAAGGAAGACATTTTCTATATGGGCCTCTAAAAATAATATTGATCCTTACCAAGGTCATATGGCTTCCATATTAGAATTCTTGACTATGATTTTCAACAAAGGAGCTGCAGCAGCAACATTTGGGTTCAATTGGCTGCTATTTCTAATTTTCATCTTGGATTTTAAGGTTTGAATATCATGTCTCACAAGTTATCCAAAGCATTTCTCAAAGGGACTTTTCATATTAGGCCACCTGTGAAATCTCCCTATTCTCCATGGAATCTAAATTTTCTGCTCTCCCATATAATTCTTCCACCATTTGAACCAGCTTTATCTTGTGATCTAAAATTTTTGTCTTGGAAGACCATCTTTCTGGTTGCTATCACTTTTGCCGGCAGAGTGTCAGAGCTTCAGGCTTTATCCATTAAGCGTGCCTATTTGATATTTCATGCTGACAGAGTTTCAATTAGAACAAATCCCTCATTCTTGCCCAAAATTTGCACTGAAACTAATCTCAACCAAGTTATTGATTTGACAGTTTTCTTCCCCAATTTTTCTAACAATTTAGAGTATATGCTGCACAAACTTGATGTTCACAGACAGCTCAGATTTTATTTGGATAGAATAAAAGATTCCAGAAAATCAGACCATCTTTTTGTTTCATTCTCAGACTCCAGAAAAGGGAGACCAGTAGCTAAAACAACTGTGTCTAAATGGTTATCTGATTGTATCACCTTTACTTATTCAGCTGCCAATATGCCTTTGCAACACAAGATTAAAGTTCACTCAACCAGAGCAGTCTCTACATCCTCTGCTTTTTCTGCCAGACTTCCCATTTATAACATTTGTGCAGCAACCAGTTGGTCAAAACCTCATACCTTTATCACTCATTACAAAGTTGGCAAGGCCTCCAGGGACAGGGCCTCCTCTGGATCCACTGTCCTGAGAAATATACTCCCGTGAGCCCCCCGAGATTGATGGTGCTTGGGACGCTACCCATCAGTAAAGAATGAATGGCGAGATTGAACAACTTAACATAAAGAAGTTATGTACTTACCATAATGTTCCATGTGAGTTGTTCATCTTGCCTTCATTCTTACGTCCCTCCCTCCTACTCCCTCCTGGGCTGGTAGTTGATTGAGATGCTGGATCCCTCCTGGTTACTCAAACCTTCTCTTCCTTTTCTCTAGGAATGTAACAATGACATATGGTATTAGTATATGCAGCAAACAAGATCTGAGATAATTCATAGGTGCATCATGGAATAGGGACTTGACCTTGAGCTATTTGAAGACCTCGAGCTTTGCAATTGGCCGTATCGGAGCCGCGGGATCAGCTCCAAACCCATCAGTAAATAATGAAGGTGAGATGAACAACTCACATGGAACGTTATGGTAAGTACATAACTTCTTTTTTCCTTAGTTACACCAATTTGCTAACCTACTTTCTCTGACAGAGCAGTCTGCAGAGAATTTTTTAAATCTGCCAACTCATTACACTCCCATAACATATGTTCCCAGTTACCTCTTTCTTCCCCATCACACCTCCAACATTTGCTGTCTGTCTGAGGAAAAATTCTTTGGAGTCTACTTGTATAAAAATACCTGTGTAAACACTTCCAAGCAAAGGTCCTAAATTTTCTAGACTTCATTGCATATTTGGGAGACCTGCATATATCCCCCTATTGTTTCTTTGTGAATTGCTTATTCAATCACTCTTCTCAATCCTTTCTAACCTCCTCTGATCGATTCTTATAGTTATTGTGCAATATATATGCTTTATTAATTATTCCTTTCTTAACAGCAACTTCTGTTCTAGATTCTACTAACAACTTGTCTGCAGTCCAATAACATTCTTGGCATCGTCACATTCTGTTACCTTTCCCTCTGTAGTTATTTGCTCCCAATACCGTGGTTCCTTTGCCAGTTTTCTCCAATAAATTCCAGCCCCCTCGTGCCTGTTGTCTCTATCCCTAATTGCAGTCATCCCTATCATCAGAATCTCCTTTCATTCACATGTTGACTTAGTTCTTCGAATACTTTCTATTACTTTATGAATGTAATATTCTTTATGATTATTATTATTCTCCTTAAAGGTCTCTCCTTGTTTCTTGAGCCACCCCATTTCTTCATCATCACTTTCCACTTTAAATTATAATTTTGTGCTTGTGCTATGTATAGGAGCCTTAACTGTGTTGTTCTGAAATGCCCCTTCATATCGGGTAATCCCAGTCTGCCTTGTTCTATTGGAAGAATAAGCTTATTCCAATTGACTCTTGCACGTCTCCTGTAGTACAGCTATTTGTACTCTACATTATTTAATATAGTTCACTACTCTTTCTTTTTGGTATTTATTTTTGAGAGTATTTATAGCATTTAAAGACGTTATAGAAAGCATCATATTCTTGAGAAATTATTATTCCCACCTTTTATGTATATCAGCTTTTTTGTTAAATGTCTAGTTCCAGCTTTTGTGTTACATGCATGTACTGTTTGGCAGGTTAATATTTTATACAGTTGTTTCTTGTCATCTCCATTTAAGCCTATGTTACATTTTTCAGAGCTTTTTGTTTTATTGAAAACTCTCAACTAAAAATACACACACACCCATTATCCCCTAAAAAACGTTAACTTAATAATAACACATGCAACTGTGTACATCTTCAAATACTGAAGTTTTACCCTCCTAATAAGAATAAATGTTCCAAACTGACAGCTGCACACACAGACTTGATCTAACCTAAAATAAAGGTTATCCATGCTAAGATGCATGGTACAGCCTGTGGTTCAATTAAGTGCTGTCTGGTTTTGTCTCATCTTTATAGCTCTATCAGCAGGGAAAAACATTTGAATGCTTTCAAAAAACTTCACCAAGCCATTTCTCTTTATCAGATTGTCTGCTGGAGACATAAGAACCAGACACAAAACTATTTACTAGAAAAAAAAGCCTTATAATTGTGATGATAGGTGGTACTGCCAGCCAAGTCAGAAGAAGTAAGGCAGTGGATATATGACTTGTGCCAGCACAGCTAGCTGGAAGTTTGTTAATTATATGTCATTTGTATATCAAAATGATTTGTACAGGTGTTTGTGCTAAAAATGTATTGGTGAGGTTTGCTTGTATTAAAATGTATCAACAGTGCACAGTGCTGGAATGAAAAGAAATGTATATGTATTATTGCAACAGAATTAAATGTATATGTTTTAATAGAGGATACTGGGACAGCAGAGATTAGCCAGCTAGCTTACTTTAAGAAAAATAATGTAAATGTAAATGAGCTGTTTCACCATTAAAATGGAACCCCATAGTCCTGAATAGGACCAGAGAAGGTGAGTCTGAAAGAACCCTTTTGCTGATTAGCTCAGTAAAAAGAGGGGAAGCCCCAGGCAGTGCCATAACCATTTAGATGTGTACTGTAGCCGTCTATGCTAAATTCCTGTCCCAGCTTCAAAGGGGGATACTGTGAGAACCCTGAGTCAGGTGACCAGATGAGTTCCTTCTGCAAGCCATCTTGGATATTATATTTTACAGGGAGTAATCTCTGAGTATTGAGTATTCTGTTTTGGGGAACCTGACTAGAAAAACTGTTCACGTATTTCTTTGTGCTTTGCTGTATCAAGTAAGTTATTAGGGAATAGTAATTCTCCTAGATTCAGTCAGGAATATAGTAAAGCTTAGTTTAGAGATTTTTCTTTATTTGTATGAGCCTGTACATCAGTGTTACTTTTAATATTTCCTATGATATGAACTCTGTAATTTGATTTAATATATATTTAATATTTTCTTGTTCTTTTATTATTTATTATTAAATATATTTCAACTTTTCATTGTGGCTGGTCCTTTTTAGAAAGTATTTAACCTTTGAAAGTGCTTGCATTTATTTGGTGACACTGTGTAGGCCACTCCAGAAGGCCTAGCTGTCTTGGTCACATACTATAATTCGTATTAGTATTAATATTGCACAGTATAATTGGACACCCTTTTTAAGATCCTTAGAGTAGCTGATTGTGGAGTGTCTGGTGGTGGTGGTGATAACTTCCTTAAATCTGGGCAGAAGGAGGCAGAGTAAGTAAATATGTGCCAGCCTTTCTAAAGTGTGCTTGTATGTGAAAAATCAAATCTCACTGTGTGTGTGTGTGTGTGTGTGTGTGTGTGTGTGTGTGTGTGTGTGTGTGTGTGTGTGCATCAGCTACTTGGAGCAGGGACACTAAGCACTGGAATTACAGAGAAGGTGCTGGAGGTCTTGGCTTGGACACTCGGCAAAGGACCTAACCCTACAGCTGTACCAGTGAGGAGCCTTACTGGGGACCTGGAGGGAGACAAACAGGGAGATACAGACCCCGGGCTGAGAGTGTTGCCTCTGGGCTCTTAAGGGAAATTGTGCTTGACGCAGAGAGGTCTGTATCTGGAAATACTGAAGTGCATGTCCCTCTCCAGTGTCAATGGTAAGGATTCAGACTCCTCTATTACTGGCCTGGCATGGGGAATATCACAATAAAATTAATGTTCTTTTTCATTTACTTGCATTCATTTAAAACGTGTTACTAGATTAAACAAATTGCCTTAACCCAGTCATTTCCATATGCAAGAATGAGAAAAAGCACACTAATTGTTCTTTTGTTATGCTCTTTTAACCAGATTTTTTTAAATTCTTGCATTGCAGTGCCTACATTTCTTAAAACTGATCAAGGAATAAGAAAGTGGAAGGGAGATGGAAAAAAAACTGGAGCATGTATTTACAATAATGTTCCCATTACACATAACAATGACTGAAAAATTACTTTATAACATGCAAAGAAATTCATACACTATTGAAATAGTACTGATAAGAGAAACTGTTGTTTGTACAGGTAACTTTCTACCTCCTCTTCCCCTGTCCTGAGTATTTTTCCAAACATTAATGACATGAAATAGAGCATAAGCTTTAGAGTCTCCTACAAGTTTTACAAAGTCCAAATGAGTCCAATATTTCCAGACTTTTTTGTTCTATTTCTATCTCCATTTCCCAAACCCTGTCTCTGCTTCATTTTCAGTGTACTCTCAATTCTTCTATTCAACTCTTATGTATTTTTCCCCCTCTCTCAAGTATTTGCTATTGAAACACTGAAAAAGGTTTCACTGGCACAGTCTTGCTGTGGTCTTTATTACCAGAAGAACAAGAAGTAGACTCTTCTTTTATTTCCCAGCTCACTTTTTGTTGGACAAACTTTTGTATTTCTTTCTTAGCATGTACTTCAACAAAGAATGATTTTGTTACTCCAGGGAAAAATATTTTGAAGATTTCTGGTTACAGCAGTTTGAATCTCATGCCTGCTTCTAAACATTCCCTAAATAATGAAATAAGTTTACTCCTCTTCTGCCTGGTGTGCAATGCATAGTCATTCTCCACAAACACTCTGCTTTTAGTACATTTTTCTTCAGTTTTATCAAAATTAACTCAGTCTGCTGGTAAGATTGCATCTTTACTATTAAAGGTGTAGGTTGTTGTCTCATAACCAGGTTTGGAGCATACACAAGATGTGCCCTTTCAGTTAACAATTCCTGTTGTGGAATACTAGTCCATTTGTTTATTTGTGCTTTCATAAAACTAATAGTCTATTCTTTTTGGCTTCTCGGGTACAACAGAAAATCTCAGGATTTCCCTATGCACTTTGTCCTCTAATTCTATTATTTTTGAAACATCTCTTCTTGTGAGTTTTTGCAGTTTTATCACCTTATCTGAATATTTGTTTAAAGCTTCTTCCATTGTTTCAGCCTTTTATTCTTTGAGTTGATATAGTCCATCAGTGTTTGATTTATTTTAGTCAGGTCTGTTTGCACTTACCTTGTACTTTCCTCTAGGTTACTGGAAGTCATGTCTGGAGCTTTCATTGCTTTTTGATGAACAGCTGCAATATTTTTCCCAGTTAGTGTTTTTTTCATCAACTTTTATAGCTGATTTTCCTTCAGGTCCTATGTATTTCTTTTTTCTTGACATCCAGCCAGTGCACTTACTCCAGCCAGTGCACTTACTAGCCAGTTACTAAAATTTACCCAGAAATCTAGATCCACTGTCTTTCTTTGCAAAGTTTCTGTTTTCACACAGGGAGAGCTGGAATTAAGCTGTCACTCAATGTGCACCCATCTTGGACGACAGATCAAGGAAGTTAAAGCCAGTTAACAGGCCTTTGTCCAAGTTTTCATAAGTGCAGGTATAGAGAAAGTCATCAGTGACAGTGCAGATGGTCATCAAGGTGCTTCTCCCTGAACAGAAGCCATGTTGCTGGGAGATACTATTTTACAGGTTGAAAGGCACTTGAAGAGTTGCAAGTAAATGTTTTTTTTTTTCAAATATTTTCTGAAGAGTTTGTTGTAGCTGGTTTGGACCTTTAGGAATTGGTTGACTATATCTTCTTTCCAAATATCTGGCACGATATTGTGTCTTTTTTCATTAATTTTATTAACTGAGCTTATCCAGTGTACACTAGTGTCCATTTTCACTGGTGACCTGGGCGCACTCTGGTTAAGTGACTTGTTCATAGTCACATGGTGAGCGAAGAAAGTAGGAAGGAATCAGTCCCAGTACTGTTGACTAATGGAAGCAGCTCATTAAGATCTCAAAACCTTAATCCTTTGCTCTGACAGTTAGATAGACAAGATTTGTACAGGAATGTAAGATATGGTCTTTGCACGCATGCCTAAACCAATATAGCAGCCTCTCTAGCCATCTGAGAGAATTAGAATAATACAATGTAATGCAGAATACTACCATTCCAGAAAAACGAAACTCACATGAAATGATGTAAAATAACATTGGAATAAAATACTGACTCAGTAGTACATTGATAAATACTGTCAGTCTTTATCTGCTATCAGGATTTTTTATCACCTGCTATAGACCCAGACTTTGTTCTGTGAATGACTTGAGATACAGATGAATTATGTTAGTATATTTTTTAAATGAATGCATGCTATTCTCTTACAGTTATACTTTTGTTTTAGTCCCAGTGTATGTATTGAAGTGAGTCTTTATTGTTTTCACTACTGAAGTGTTCCTTCTTATTTATAGAAACATTACCTGCTGACAGATCTTTTCAGTGCTGTCACCTGGTTGCAGGTGTAGCTGTGTTAAGTCACAGTTGTTTGAAGTAACCTTTGATAGTATCTTTGTTGCATTATTATTTGACTCCAAAACCTGCCTTATTTGCTTCTGGCAAGTAAACATTAACTATTACTGTAATTGTGTTGGCAAACATTCTGAAACACTAAAATTAATTCATCTTCTTAAGAAGCCACCTCTGCCTTTGAGGTGATTAGTAAAGCAAGGCAACCGGCACTCATCGGGAGTTCAAAGCAAATCAGAGCTCCAGGCATAAAAATAACAAAGTGGCTCATGTGCGTTATGATGTGTTTATGAATTAGGAAATTAAACAGATCAAATAGATGAGTTTTCTTCTATAAATACAGATAAAAAGGAAAGTGAATGAAAGTTAACGTCAGATAACATGAGAAAGCTCTTGGAAAATGCTTTAAAATGTGCTAATAACTGGTGAGACGATACTGATTTATAAATGCCAAAATAACAACCAAATGTAATTAAAGCCATGTAAGACGGTTTTAACCTTTGCACTGGAGATTTTGTTACCCCATGTGTCTATAAAATTATGGCAGTTTTCATATGCCTGATTCTGGCATGGATTCAAGAAATAATTTGGTATATGAATTTAATTCACTTTTTCAGTTTATTTTATTAAACTTGAGGGTCACAAGAACAATATCTACTTTAAGTGGCGTACATTTAGAGAAATACAGTGATTAAAAAGCTGCTTTTTAAATATTCCCATTATACAAGAGAATGAGGCACATTTACATACAGATCTAGCAGAGAGTACTTATAATGGATAAAGGGCAATTCACAGGATCTATATTCATTGGACAAAGGGCAATTTACAGGATCTATATCCATTGCTCTAACCAAAGGTTCAATATGGTTGATTATTCAGTCATCCTTGCACTGCACGTCTAAACTTCAGGTCTACTTCTAGTGAATGGCATAAGCAGCAACCCTCTCACACTAAATACCTATGGTGAAAATAGGCTTCTCCTCCTCATCAAAAGGCTCCATTGCTTAAAGGTTTTCCCACATAGGTTCATAGGTAGGTACTAGGCTATCAGCCCAATGGCCTACCTAAGTCTAGCCAACAAGGTTCCCTGGCTTACGCCACCCAAGAAAGTTATTTTCCTGTGCCACTGTAGAGCAGAGACACAGAAGTGATCCCCGGGGTGTATTTCCTATTTCCTATCCACTCATCAAGATTTTTCTTGAAGAGTGCTAATGAAGAACTTTGCTTGACATAGATGGGTAGCCTGTTCCAGAGTATGGGAAGTCTCTGGGATAGGAAACTATCCCTCCAGAATGTCCTGTTTATTGTAGTGACAAGGTTTAGGTCCCTAGAGCGTGTAGCTCGGAGGGATTGGGATTTCTTTAGGTGTAGCATGTCCAGCAGCTCTGGGTTTGACACAGCTTTATATGTTAGGCAGAGATCACCTCGGAGTAGGCGATATGTTGCAAAGTAAAGCTGGAGATTTTTGAGACAGTCAGTGTAGGGCATTTGTTTCAGTCCAGTAATCCTCTTTGTGAGGTACTTCTGTGGCCTTTCCAGCTGCTGCAGATGTCTTGTGAGGTACATTCCAAAAGGGGCGTTGTACTCTATAATGAGTCTAATGAGTGTCGAGTAGAGGGGAATGATGACCTCTTTTTTCCTGGATGAGAACCCTTTTATGATGAGGTGTGCCACATAGAAGGACTTCCTGACTACTGTGGCGATGTGACTATCAAAGGAGAGACTACTGTCCACCTGGGTCCCAAGGTCTCTTATCATGCATTCGGTGTTAAGTAGATTGCTGTCTATGTGGTATTTCATGGGTACAGAGTTTTTACCAAAGGGGATGACACTGCACTTTTTGGCATTGAGCTTGAGGCCATGGCTCTGACACCAGGCATCTGTCTCAGAGAGGCCCTTCTGTAGGATGTTCACATCATTTGGGGACTTGACTATGGCTCCTAGTTTGCAGTCATCTGCGAACTTCATTAGCCAGAGGCCTTCTGTGTTAGCCTGTACTTCAGAGAAGTAGATACCAAACAGGATGATCAGTTCTATCACCCTTGGTTTTGTTTGTTCATGCCAACAGTTTATCTCAGACATCTCCCCACCTTCCCATTATTCTTCATGCTGATGACATGGTTATCTAAGGATAACGGTCTTCCCCATATAATATTAAAATTCAACTACAAGACCTTCTGCTTCTATCCCCACCACCACCTACAAAATAAAATAAAACAGTGCTGTTTGGATCACCACAAGAACTTAACTTCTGCCCATCCAATTTCACCATCTTTGACTACAACCATAACCCACTTAAATTCACCTTTTTATTCAAATGCCTAATGCAGTGGATAGAGCAAAATCTAAAGTTTTGACTACTTATGCACAGTGCAGAGTCGAATGCCATGGTGGTATAGTGGTAGCATTGTTACCTCACAGCAAGAGGTTCTCCTGTTCGATTCTCAGCTTGGCTTGGGAGTGCCTTCTGTGTGGAGTCTGCATGTCCTCCCTGTGGTTGGGTAGCGTTCAAAAACATGCATGCATAAATGGGCGTGCCTTCGTTGAAGGTTGGGCGTCGAGCTTTCTCCTCGGCATTTCATAAAAATCTACTGCCAATCGTTAGCGGACTGGAGTTCCGCTGTGGCAACCCCTTACCGGGAAAAAGCCAAAAGACAAACAACAACAACAACATGCACAGTGCAGAATCAAAACTGCAGCAGCTAGTCACAGTAGATATCACCATCAGGAAGAAAAGCTGTAAGGAATGGCATATTCTTAGCTTAAATATACACTCATATTAATTTCCCTTGCTTCAAAGAAAAATCTCAATTCTCTTCAAACAGCAGCTAATTATATTTTTTATTTCCCTTGCGCCAAGATTAAAACATCAGTGCTCACTTCTCAAAGCTAATTGACTACATGTTCAATAAAAAAAAACTGCCTTTCACAAAATGATGTGAATAGAGTGACAGACTGTGGCCATTTGCAACAGTATACTCTTCAGTGGTCTTTGCTCTGTCCAAGAATGTTGCTTTGACTACCCTGTTGGTGTACTATTTCTTGTTTAGTAGCAGATCCATCCACATCATCTCCTCTGTTGTCACATGACTTTGAAACCTCTGATCACATTTTTACTGAGATTTTGAAAGATGTAGAAGTACTGAAGAGTTTATCTTTGATGTTTTTCAGTTTCCATTGCTTGATCTCACTCTAGGTTTTTTGTTGGCACTGATTTTCTCTTACATCAGACACGAGAAGTGAGTGTGTTAGTTTTGGATCTATGTCTGGTTTAAATTATGCATGAAGTATACCTGAGACATTCTGCATACTCCCTGTTGGATTTACGCTTGTTTCTGCAGCTTTGGGTTCTACAACTGTGTGGTATGATCTCACCAAGCATGCATGTTTAGACATCAGTGTAGGCCTGTTCATAAGTTTCAATCATTTTAAATTCTGACTGTTTCTCTGTTCTTTTTCTTGAACACCCTTTTAAACTTCAGAAGGTTAGTATAAATATCTTCCTTCCATTTAAAATAATTATTTCCTTTTACAGGTTTGTTGTAATAATATGACTTCATTGCGTTCTCTTAGATTGAGAAGTAAATGTTAACAGGCATGGTTTTATTTCACTATTTGTTTCTAACAAAGTTTTGCTTTGGACTTTATTTTGAGCATCCAAATTGTTACAGCTAGTGGTTAGGTCAAAAATATCACACCATTCATCCATTTTGCAACTCTTTTTATTGATTTCTTCCTGGAAAATATTAACTAGGCTTTCCTTGGTTTGGAGTTTGTTGTTCTGGTTCCTGGGTCTTTTAGTTGAGTGCAATTAAGTCACTGTTATTGTTTCTAAGTATTTTTGCATATAGCATTTTTGAACTTTTTGTGGATTACAGCCAACTATTTACTTTCATTCAGCCTTTCAGGTTTATTTTGTTGTGTGAGTTGAGCCAACTTTAACAACTTATTCTGAGTTCATACATTCTGATATTCTACTTTTAGATCAGGCATTGCATTGTTACCCTTTTGTAGTTCTTCCCAAAAATTTTAATTTTTTTTCTTACTCTCTCTCTCTCTCTATATATATATATATATATATATATATATATATATATATATATATATAGTGTCAGTTTGAGTATGAAAATTACTTCTCTTTTGTTTCTTGGGTTCCAGTATCAAGTTACCTTACTCTTTTTTTTTAGTTGGTTTGCAGTGTCACTTGACTTAGCACTTTCAGAATTACTCTTAGGTTTCACTGTTCCCACTTGTATAAAAATTTCAGAGATTGTTTAGGACAAGTCAAAGGTTTCTTTGTTTTATTTTGCCATCACTTTTGCTGCCACGACTAGCCAACTACACTGTAAAACCGTCATTTTATTTTTTGTTTTCAGAAATTGTGTGTTCCAACATTGCTATTTATGCTGTCTTCCCCATAGAGGGGGAGGGAGGGAGAAAGAGAGCGCCTCCTGGCTGTCCTTAGTATTTCTGTACTTTTTGTTAATTCCTTAGCTTTGTTTTAAAGAGCTATACAACATTTTTTAAACTAAAGCAAGTGTGTTTAATTTTTTTTTTTCAAGAAAAAAGTGATATGTGCAAAAAACTGTATGAAGCTGCACATATCATGTAATTATTCATCTACAGAATGGTACACACTGCTTGCGAGTATGAAGATGACTACACACAAGTACAAACATAACAGAGCTTTGTTTATTTTTTTTTCATTTCCAAGCTTGCCACTTCCTTTCAAAGACTGCTGACATAAATGGAAAGAGTTAAGTGGATGTGCTAACAGGAAGCTTTCTCTTAAATTCTGAACCAACCAGGAAATGCAGAACCTATAACTCTTTCAAAGTGCAACTATTCAGAGTTCAGAAAGTCCATTTCCTTACTTCTGAAAAGTACAGTGGACCTTTTGAACTGAGAATTCACCTATGAAATGAATTTGCTGTGAATTTTCTACAGCTGCTATATGCTTTTACAACTTAGAGGTAGACAGATTACAGTAAATATTCAGCTAGTGGTAGTGTCAGGAAAAAATAACTGATACGCTTTTTTTCTTATGGCAAACTGTATTCTAACTCTTTATTTGTTTATGGACATCTTTAGTAAATCACAACTAAAACAGTATAACATGTAAAATACATCACTATAAAAGAAAACAAATCTCAGTAACATTTTTCATGTGTTATCCATGTTTCCTTTTTATCAGTTATAATTGACATAGACATCACATAAATTCTTCAATTCATTCCTTCACTAAAAACTTATTCTCATTTTAAAAATTATTCTGGATGTATTATCAACACAGATCCCATTTACTTCTGTGTAATCTGCTATTTCCTTTTTCAAAGTATTCTACCACCAGCTTTTTATTTCCTTTACAATATTCAGTTTAGATTTTAATTTCCATTTTGTAGTAATTTTTTGTTTGTTTACAGTTAGTAACATTAAACGTACTAAGGCCTAGGTATGTCTAGGCAATTCAGAGCTTATGTCACAGCTGAAAAGAATAATTTTCTTTCTTACAACAATTTGCTCCCCCAGCATTTCTAAGAAAGCACTCTAGATTTTTTTAAATCTACCAATTTGTTAAATTCGTAGAACACACTTTCCCCAATTAATTCTGTCTTTTCCATCTCCCCTTCAGAATTTGCTACTTACCTGAGAAGAATATTCTCTGAAGTCTCTTTGGGGTATAAAAATATATTTACAAACACTTTCAAACAAAAATCCTAAACCGTCTGGATTTGTTGCATACTCAGAGCCATACAGATATCATTCCATTATTCCTTGATAAATTGTCTCCACAGTCTCTCTTACCTATCTTTTCTAGAGTTCTCTGACTGATTATTACTTCTTTGTCCAATTACCTTGGTTTCTTTGCTAATTTTCTCCATAAATCACAGCACCCTCTTGCCTGTTTACTGTACCCTTATTTGTAGTTATATCTATTGGTAAAAATCTCCTTTCTCCATTCCTGTGTTGGTTTTGTTATTAGAATACTTCCTGCTGCATTATAAATAGAATGTTCTGTATGGTTGTTACTAGTATCCTTGAGGATGTGCATCCAAAGTTCTTCTCTCTCCTTATTTCTGACCTCCCCTTTGATTTACAGCTTTCTGTTTGTGCTATAATTATGAGCTTTAGCTGTGTAACTCTGAAATATCCCTTTAAATTAGAGCTGTAAAACGTTGAAAAAGAGAGTGTGTCTTGTTTATATTCCTTCCTTCATTCTTGGTTAGACCTTTATTGCATAAACAAATTTGCTGTGATGACCTCTAGTGTCTTTTCTACAAGTTCTTCTTTCTTAATAACATAATCTACTTAAATGAAGTTTTAGAAATGAATGCAGTTACTTTTGCATTCCTGGCTTATTTTTTTTTTGCATTTTAGTTTGTATATCTAACTTCTTTTACTCTGTTTTGGACCTTTCTTTCTTTTTTCAGCATTGTTTTACAACAGTACTCCCCTCCCCCAGATGTGTGGTAGCACCACATGAATATTCATCTGGGATTCCCTGCATGCAAAAGTTTACTGAAGAGACACAGGCCCATAGCTCTCAACCTCTATCTTCAAAATGAGGAACACTAGCCATCATAATGTAGAACAAATAATCAAAATGTGGAACACGTACTAACGGCTTACTAACAGCTTCAACTAGGAAGGTCATATTATGGTTAACATGTGCTGGCTTTACTTATAAAAAAGATCTTTCAATGAATTAATATGATTCATTTCTATTTGGAATGGTCATCAGTTAAAAAAAAAATCCTAAAACTGGATATGAACTTTTTAAGACCTCAAATGAGGTACATTCCTCATAATGAGGTACACTTCAGCGGTATGCACATGCCACTTAACTGCTATAATTTAGTAATTCATTTACCTTTTTTTAATTTCACAGATGTTTTAATTGTGTGTAAAAGCCAGACCTTTGTATGCACACATACCATTTTAAATAAAGACCAGGGCACACAGTGACCTTTCCTTTACCTGTGTCGTAGACCAGTCCACCTACCCACTTACCAAAAATTGTAAAATAAGTAAATGACATAAAGAAAACCGGAAATTAATGCACTTTGTGTATTGCAGGTTCAATGGCAAAGGAAGGTACATGTAGACTGCACTGATTAGGGGGTCCTCTAGTAAAGAATTACAAATTGTAGGAGCCACAATAAAAAAAACAATTTAACATAAATAGGCAGATACTGACTGTACAACTCAGTTGTAATTTTAATAAAAACAACAACAACCTTTAACAACTAGAATCAGAGTTCAGCAAAATATCCTGACTTCAGACTGCATGACAACATGGCAGGTATTTTAGAAGTTGTTAAAAACAATGTATTGACTAGTGTGCATTATTTTAAAATGAGTATGGAGGGGGGGGGGGGTCCTGAAAATCCTGTTTTAAAAACCCTAACAGGTGGTGGACCTCAAAGTATACCAATCGTAAGGCTGCTTAACTAACAAACTACCTGGAGCTTGTGTATGAAGGTTTGGGTGTATTCCCCTCAAGTGTATCAAGAGGAATGTTTCTCATTGTGAGTCTTCAGGGTTCTATATTCCATGCTTATGTATGCTGGGTTTGCCTTCCCCTCAAGTGTATCAAGAGGAATGTTTCTCATTGTGAGTCTTCAGGGTTCTATATTCCATGCTTATGTATGCTGGGTTTGCCACACTTGTTAAGACATATTTTTTCATATATGATTACTAAATAATATTGAAAAGTATTTTTTGGACAAACCTTTTGAAACTATAAAAAAACAGTTAATCTTACTGAGAACTTCCTAGTTGAAGTTCGTGTTGCACAATTATCCCATGTGTTTTACTTTGCCAGATATGGTTTGACAGCTGAGCTCAGGTTTCATCCCTGCAATTTGCCTTTGGGATTTTATCTTCATTATTATTCTCATAATCAAAACAACTGATGATTGTACAGCATCATTTAGTTAAGTATGCAGTGTCCCAGTCCAGTTCTAATGTTTTTAAATGTTTTTATCTGTAAGACCAGTCCTGATTTTGCACAGGTTTTTGTATAGTGTTAGTTAATTTTTATCTCTG
This sequence comes from Protopterus annectens, assembly GCF_019279795.1. Classification (NCBI taxonomy): domain Eukaryota; kingdom Metazoa; phylum Chordata; order Ceratodontiformes; family Protopteridae; genus Protopterus; species Protopterus annectens. Next base: position 136,307,063 of record NC_056744.1, read on the forward strand.
CTGTATTTCTTAACAGATAACTACTAAGGGTCCATTTGGGTCTAATGAGGGAGAAAGTGCTCAGTCCAGTACTTTAATGACTCTTTTGGCCCATTTTATTCATTAAGTCTGGAGCCTCACAACTCACATGCACAGGGGTGATTTCACCACATCAATCAACAAGCAATATATGCATGATGTCACCGGCAAATCTGCATGGTATGTCAAAGATGCATCATTATCATGGTACATCACAGCCACTAGGCATGTCAATTACTCTGGCCACACCCATTCCTGCCTGAACCACTGCTGTAAAACATCACCCTTTTTTCTTTCTTTCTTTCCAAAGAGTATAAATATTTTAAATAGCTAAAATCCTTGTATGCAATTCTCTTCAGTCAACTCTGTAATTTTGAGATGTTTCCATGTATATACATTTCTGAGTATAATTATTTGACTACTAACACATTTATATTGTATACTCAAAAAATGCAAAAGACACAATGTAAATTCATAATTGAAACAAAAGCAGTTCACGGACTCCACTGGCAACAAACTAGGTTAAGGAACAAACCCAGAAGGGTGAATTGTCACATAAAATCCTTTATTTGCCCATGCTTGGCTTTTTATTCCTTGTCAACAACATTTCCAAATTTTCCAATCAATCTAATGCAGCTGATGTGAAAATTAATTGGAAAATTTGGAAATGTTGAGGGATAAAAAGCCAAGCATGGGCAAATAAAGGATTTTATGTGACAATTCAACCTTCTGGGTTTGTTCCTTAACCTAGTTTTCCTGCCAGTGGAGTGCGTGAACTGCTTTTGTTTCAGTTCTACATTTATATTGTATGATTATAGTGAATGTATGACCTTTTTTTTGCACTGTGTTCTAGCTTGAGCCTGAAAGTAGTCCAGCTGGATTAGTGCTGTACCTTGGTGAACAAACTGAAAATAAAATAAAATAAGCTGCTGCTAACTAGGTATGTTATCCTGTAGGTGGGTGTTGGCTTTTTTCAGAGTAATAGTGTTTCCTGGTAGAAGCAAGAGGCTGTCTAACTACCATCAAAGTTCACTTAAAGGACACTGGCTAGATAAGTTCAACAGTCACATGCATTTTTAGATCCTGCTGAGGAGATTTTTTCACCGTGGTATACCAGAGGTCATATGTTTAATAGGCCTTTGCCTTAATTGTGCTGATGTCCAACCATATTACACCAGTAGGTGTGGTTGTCCTACCATCACTGACGATAGGGATGGCAACATTAGGGCTACTGTGATGGTGAAAAACTGGAAGACTCAGTGATATGCATGACTGAACTGGAGGAACCAAAGGAAGAATGACAGAAAATAATAATGATGCCTGCCTTCTAACATCTTGTTATCCTTCTAATATATTGTTTATTTTGATTTTAAGAGGTTTCAGAAAATGAAAGTGCACTTTGTGAGTTACACTCCCCTCATATTGGCTTAGCAGTTTGTGAAATACACAGATTCTTTGTCATGTAATATATATGGCAGAGTCTTCTTAGTCACCTTCTTCCAGGGATTGCATGAATTGTAGTGAAGGCTGTAACATAACCCTCACCCATGCATCCCTAGTTCCAACTTTTTCTTTATGTCGTTGCAAATGCACTAAAAGGAATTTGACTCTAAGGTCCTGTATGTTTCATATCTTTTTTTATACCTTCTCTGAAAAGTTTTTTCCCAAAAAACAGAATTTTAGAAAAGTCATTTCATGTTGCACCAATTAAAAACAGCAGCAGTAGTATATCCTTTGGTGCTGAAAAAAAATCCATTCCTCATCATTATGGTCACTTGTACATTTTCATAGAGTAAGTCCAGACCTTGTTTCAGATGCATGCTAGTAAAACTGTCCACATAAAGCATGAAATGTACTCCAGAAACGTGTTCCTCCTCCTCAAAAACATGTGAAATATATGTCCTTTTCTGGATGTTGAAGTTTTAAATTTTGCATGTAATGCAAAACTGGTTTGAATGATGCTTGCCCATACTGAATACCCTTAGGTGTCTTCTTTTCTCTGAACATGAAATGATCACAGTGACGTTAAACATGTTCAAAGACAGTAAGTTCAGTCCATGCTGGAGGGCAAAAACTGTTTGTTCAAAATATATCTCTCTGGTACTGCATGCATTTGTTAGCTGCATAAAAGCAGTGTCTGAAGTGCACCAGAAGGAAGGACAGTGTTTCTGCTGATAACTGCAGTACAAGCAGAAAATGATTGACTTCAGCAATTGGCTAAGTTTCTGATGTCATTCTAAGTGGATCCAGTATCTTTCTGCTTGGGGTGACATGATTGACAGACCTCGATGCTTTGCCAGATATGGCCTGCATCTATCACCCATGGGTTTCCGGATACTGGTCAAGGCTCTTGCCACCCCTATAGTGCCTTTTTTAGGTGATGTTCCAAAGACCAAATTACCAATGTAACAGCTATAAATAAATGCAATCTGAGGGTCACACTGCTCAGAGCTAGAAGTCTAAATCTCAAGATACACTTGCTCGAAGCACTCCTCAAATTGGAGAACATCGACATTTGTGCTGTAATGGAGACCTGGTTTAAAGCAGCAGAAAGCAGCCCTGCAGTACCAGGCTATAACTCATTCCACACCTTTTGGCCACAGAACATGGACCGAAGCTCTAAAGGTGGTGGTGCCTCCATATTCATAAAGGATATGCACACCTCCAGACTAGTAGCCCAGCATAACGCATCTGAGATGCTTCAGGTACAACTAACATTAAGTAAGACACTGATTTAGGCTGTATTCTGCTATAGGTCCCCAACCATGTCCCAAGACCATCACTCCACATTTCTACGCACCCTGGAAACTGTTAGGGTCCAGCCTAACACTCTCCTACTAGGTGACTTCAACTACAACTCCATCAACTGGGGAAACTACTCCTGCACAAATACACTGGCCCAACACTTCCAGGAATTTATCAGTTCCAATACCCTGGACCAGCTCATTCTTTCCCCCACTAGAGGAAGCAACATCCTTGACCTGGTTAATACTAACATGGGCAACCATTGCTCTACACAAATAGTCAATTCCTCCCTGGTTAGATCCGGCCACAAACTAATATCCATGGAAATCCACATCTCACCCACACACCCCGCAAAGGTAACCACCATGAAAAACTTCTTCAAATCTGACTTTGGGATCCTAAAAACAGAGGTGGCTAACTTCACGGCACCCATGTCAATGGAAAATAGATGCATGACTGCCGAATCATACACCAGTGCACTGTACAAACACGCACATAAATGCATGGAACTAGCCATACACAACAGAACCAAGACGCTGTCCTGCAAAAAAAGGAAGCCAGTCTGGTGGTCCCCTGCCATTAACAAACTCTACAACAGAAGGAAGAAACTGTTGCAGAAAAAGGTAAAGTCCCAAGACTGGAAAAACTCCCTTAAACCTCTAAAGCCAGCTATGAAGGCAGAATTGCGGCAGACACTAAAATAAACCACAAAGCCTTCTGTAGTTATAATTAAGAATCTCCATGGCAATACCCAGGTTTGCTCTGAGTTACTGCACAATGGTACCTCCTATACTGAGGCAACAAATATTGCCAACATACTGGCCGACAGATTCAGTGGTAACTTTACCTTTCTCTTCCCCCATAAAGGACCAATCACAATACCGGAGGAATGCCAAGTACCCAGCATTACTGCAGCACAGGTTAAAGCTGCATTGTCCAAGGCCAAGAATACAGCTTCCATGGGACCCAACAGTATCCCTGGATGTGTTCTGCATGAACTACAAAGTGAACTGGCACCACATCTGTGTGCCCTGTTGACTCACAGCCTCACCTCAGGCTTTGTCCCTACCGAATAGCACACTGCTACAGTCATCCCTCTCTATAAATGTGGAGTGACTACAGACCTTGGGAATTATTGCCCCATAAGCCTGACAAGTCTGATATGGAAGGCTATGGAGCACATTATCATGGACCTAATTAACAAGAATATAGGGAATCTCCAATCTCTAGATCCCACGCAATTTGGTTTTGTGAAAGGTAGAACATGCCTGCTCAACCTGGTTGACTTATTTGAGTCAGTCACCAGAGCTGTGGATGAGGGCAAGGCAGTTCATACAGCCTACCTCAATCTTGCCAAGGCCTTTGATAGCATTTTCCACTCAGGAATTATTGATAAACTCACCAAACTAGGCATCAACCCCTATATCTCTATGTAGGTTGCAAATTGGCACACAGATAGAACCCACAGTGTGAAAGTAGCTGACTCCAAGTCAGACTGCTGACCAGCCACCAGTGGAGTCCCACAGGGATCAGTCCTGGCTCCTCTCCTGTTTGGCATCTACTTCTCGGATGTCCAGGCCAGCACAGAGGGACTCTGGCTGACCAAGTTCACAGATGACTGCAAGCTGGGAACCATTATTAACTCACCAAATGATGTAGACATCCTACAGAAAGGCCTAGCTGAGACCAATGACCGGTGTCGAAAGCATGGCCTTAAGCTTAATGCCAAAAAATATGTCATCCGCTTTGGGAAAAACTAGGTTCCCACTAATTACCACATCGATAGGAGAACACTGAACACTGAAGGTGTTATAAGAGATCTGGGGACACAGGTTGACAGCAGCCTCTCCTTCAACCACCACAGTGCCACTGTGGTCAGAAAAGTGTTTTATGTGGCACATCTCATTACCAAAGGTTTTGCATCCAGGAAGAAAGAGGGAATCATCTCTCTCTACTCTTCCCTCATTAGGCCAGTCATCGAGTATAATGCCCCATTTGTCATGTACCTCACTAGACACATACAACAGCTGTAAAGGCCACAAAAGTACCTCACAAAGAGGATCCTATGCCTTAAACATGTCCTTCATGGACAGATTTAAAAAACTCCAGCTGTTCTCTGTCTTATATCATCTACTAAGAGGCAATCTCTGCTTGACTTACAAAGCCATGTCTGATCCAACTCTGTTAGAAATACTACAACTAAAGAAATCCAAATCCCTCCACACCACACACTCCAGAGACCTCAGCCTCATTACCACAGTCAACAAAACATGCTGGAGGGACAGGTTCATAACCCAGAGGCTGCCCATACTCTGGAATAGACTTCCCATACATGTCAAGCAGAGTACATCACTGGCCCTCTTCAAGAGAAATCGGGTGGCACGATGCCATGGCACTTCTATGGGCTAGGGTTGTAAAGGCTCCATGGCCATTAGCCTAGTACACACCTATGAAAGATAAATACACCTCCAGAATGGTTAAACAGTGGATTCCCTGGAGATAATTCTGGTGGAATTAACTGTTGGTAGGACATCTATTCAAGTAATCACCAGCTACAGGACCCCCTTCATGAATCAGGACACCCACTCTGCCTAGTTGGATCTACTTGAGTCTGTCAAGATACATCCAAATACCATGGTTTTTGGTGACTTTAACTGCCCATCCATTAACTGGGTAAATTACTCGTGCTCAAACTCACTTGCCCAAAGGTTCCTTGACTTCATTAACTCCAATGCCCTGGACCAGCTGGTTGATACCCCCACAAGGGGTGCTAACATCCCAGATCTGGTGTTTATCAATATGGGGGACCACTGTAGCACCCCCACTGTGAGGTGTGTGAGGTCTTCCCTGGTGAGATGTGACCACAAATTGGTCTCATTCGAAGTCACTATCACACCTGACCCCAACCTTCCCCAGCAGCAACTAAAATGAAAAACTTCTCCAAACCAGATTATAACCTCATATGGGATGGAATAAATAGCTTCACTACACTCTTACCTCATATGGAATTGGCAACTATGCTGAGTTCTACACCAATGCTTTATACAAATGCCTGTATAACTGCATTGACATGGCCGTACCTGATAGGACCAAAACAAGCTCCTTAAGGAAGAGCAAACCTGCCTGGTGGACAACTGCCATTAAAAGGCTTTACAATAAGAGAAAGAAATTGCTGTCTAAGCGTAAGAGGGAGAGAGCCCTAAACTGGAAACACTCCCTCTTCAGCTTAAATAAGTAAATAAGGCTCATTGTGAAGTCCTCCAAAGCAAACTATGAGTCCAGATTAGCTTCGAATAATTCCAAGAGCCCCTGCTTGAACGACAAGTGCACGGCTATTACCAAAGATAAATCCAAAAAGAAGCCAGCACCCGACTCCTAAGGCATATGAAAAGTTTTTTATTAATTATTACATGACAAGACAGCAAAAACTAACTCAGTACACCAAAATGGTTGTACCGGTTTTGGCAACAGCCTTCCTCAGCAACCAAACATGATGCAAAAATGGATAAACCTAACCTGCTGTCTTCCTTTTCTTATTTAACTTTACAGACCTGGAGCGCCCGCTAGTGTATAAAAAGGAGATGCAAAACTAACAATCCACATATAACAAAAACAATTGTATACATACAACCCAAAAATAAATATAAATACATAATTTCAATGGATATGCTTCAAAATTGATCATTCAAGCCAGGGGAAAAGCGAGCCCCCAATTTAATGATCCACATATTTTCTTTGTTGGTAAGCATTTCATGCAAAGCCTGGGATTGTTTGTACTGAAACCTAATATGATCAATAACCATAAAACTAAAATTACCCATAGGATGTTTGGAAATATGCTTATACAAAGAGCTAGAACTCTTTTTATTTTTAATATCACTCAAGTGTTCCCCTATCCTTAACTTAAAAGGATGGGAGGTTTGTCCAACATAAAATGCTCGACAATTACACTGAGCCAAATAGATAACCCAAGAAGTGCTACAATTGGCAAAAAATAAAACATTATAAACTTGTGGACAGTTATGTGAAGAGAAAGTCTGGGATTTTAACACCCTAGGGCAATAAATACAATGACCGCATGGAAAACAACCCAATATAGGTTGACCAAACAAATTGATTTGAGTAGTTGGCCATAAACCCTTGTCATAAACTCTCTTTTAATGACTAAAAAAGGATCCCAAAGACCGCCCTTTACGATATGAATAATAACACCGATCACCTATATAACTATTCAGGACCTCATCTGATGGTTACCAATTATGTTCATAAACCCAACCATATTTCTACCATATGTAGTAACTAATCTGAGTCTTTGGGGTTGTTGAGAATCAAGAACACGATGTGATAACAGCTCAGATCTATCCTGCTGGTTCGCCAATCGGTTAGCCCTAATGATGTCACCTCCTTGATAACCCCTACTTTTAAACCTGGACACTAAATCTCTTCTATATTGCTCGTATGTGTAAAAACTGGAACAAATCCTTTTAACACGAAGAAATTGTGACTTAGGGATATTCTTGATGACATGTTGGGGGGGGGGGTTGTCACATGTAATAGGGTATTGAATTGAGGAAATTTCCTAAATATTTCACACTCTAGAGTGTCCAAATCTGTTCTTTTAACTAGGACATCCAAGAATGTTATTTCAGATCTAGAATAAGTCAATTTAAATTCAGTCCCCCATACATTACCATTCAGATATTCCAAAAATTCCATAAGGAATTCTACATTTGCCCTTCACACCAACCAACAGTCATCAAGATATCTTTTCCATATGTCCATTTCATTGATGTAAATATTATGGCTAGTATCATAAATGACCTGTTCTTCCACATACGCCATAAATAAATCCGCATAAATGGGGGCAAAAGATGCCCCCATAGCAGTGCCCTGAAGTTGCCAAAAACATCTGTCTTTGAAATAAAAGACATTATGAGTCAGGACCTTTTCCTTCATACAAACCAAGAGCATATTGAAACCAGGCTTATACATATTAGCCTTGTCCAGCCAATATTGCAGGGCCATAAGTCCTGCCCAGTGGGGAATGTTTGTATACAAGGAGGTGGCATCCAAAGTAGCCAACCCGATTCTAACTGTGTATCCGAAATGATAGAAAGAAACTGGGTTGTGTCCTGAATTCTAGAACGTATAAAAACCAAAAGTGGTTTTAAATACAAAGTGAGAAATTCAGACAGGGACTCTGTCAAAGAGCCCCTGCCTGATACAATTGGTCTACCGGTGGTCTCTTGGGATCGTTATGAATTTTCGACAGAAAATAAATATACTGCCTCATTGGATGATCAACCTTTAAATGATAGCATACTTCATTAGTAATAATGCCCTCCTCTTTAGCCATATCAAGAAAAGGATCAATGTCTTGTTTGAATTGCATGGTAGGATCAACACCCATTTGTTGATAGTGGGTGCTGTTTCGGAGCTGACGCTCACCCTGATCATCCAGATTAGCTTCCTCAACTAAGGACAACCATATGCATTTTTGCTAACATACATAACCTAAAAGGAAAGGTACAGATTTGTGCTGAACTGGTAGTTAATGATACCACATATACTGAGCCTGTGGACATAGCTAACCTGTTGGTACAGATTTGTGCTGAACTGGTAGTTAATGATACCACATATACTGAGCCTGTGGACATAGCTAACCTGTTGGCCAACAGGTTCTGTGAAAACTTCAATCCCCTGTCCCCACCACATGTACCCCATGACATCCCTACCACCCACCCCCTACCTTGTATCTCTAAAGAGCAAGTTGTAAATGTCCGCTCTAAGGCCAAAAACACAGCATTTATGAAACCTGATAACATCCCAGGCTGCGTCCTACATGGGCTCCAACAAGAATTAGCAACACCATTGGGTACTCTTTTCAATCATAGTCTAAGCACTGGCTTCATCCCAGCTGAATGGAAAATGGCCACCATTATTCCCTTGCGCAAAAGTAGTGCTTCCACTGACCCCAGGAACTATAGCTCTATTAGCCTGATTAGCCTTATCTGTATGACTGCGAAGTGAATCATCATGGACCTTATCATCAAGGATGTAAGTAATCTCCAAACACTTGACTCTGCTCAGTTTGGATTTGTCAAAGGGAGAGCATGCCTGTTAAATTTGGTGGACTTCTTCAAGACCATCACCAAGGCCCTGGATGAGGGGAAATCTGTGCATACAGCCTACCTACACTTAGCCAAGGCTTTTGACACTATCTCTCACTCAGACATCATTGACATACTCACCCAGCTAGGTATCATTCCTTATATTGTTAGATGGGTCACTAACTGGATCACTGATAGAACACATATAGTCAGAATAGGGGAATCCACCTCCAACAGCAGATCTGTAACCAGTAGTGTTCCACAGGGATCTGTCTTGGGACCTCTACTATTTGAAATCTATGGCTGACAAAGTTTACTGATGACTGCAAACTGGGAGTGGTCATAGAATCTCCAAATTATGTCAGCATCCTAAGAGGGTCTTTCACAAACAAATGATTGGTGCCAAAGTCATGGCCTTAAACTCAATGCAAGAAAATACCTTTATAAAGTGAAACCCATCATCTACCATCAAATACGCAAAAAACTAATTTCAACCCTCTCTCATTCAACTCATCCCTAAAAGACTGCAACTGGCAATCTCTAAAATACCTAAAACTAGATGACGCAGTTAACTGCTTTAATAAAACATTCCTAAGCATCCTTAATTACCACGCCCCCATAAGATGTTCACGAACTAATGCCCAACTATCCGCATGGCTACAAAAAACACTAAGTCTGAAATGAAAAACAGGGATAAAGCCTGGGACAACTGGTGCAAAATCAAAAACCCCTCTACTAGGCAAAAATTCCTAGAACTACAAAATAGAACCAAAAAGCTTATAAAACAGGACAAAATCCAATACTACTACTTTGCCCTTACCTCCTACCAACATAACCCCAAACAATTCTGGTCCTCACTAAACTCCATCCTCCACCCAGGTAAAGTAAGTACACCCACTCCTAACTTAACTTACTCCTCCAAAAATATTGCTACCTATTTCAACAATCACTTCACAAAACCATACTATTACTATCTAGACAACACAACCCCCCCCATAAACCCACACCGTCAACTACAATTAACAATCTCCCCACTAGCTTCTTTTTTTTCTCCTGTTCCTACCTCCAGAATAAAACAACTATTAACTAAACTTAAACCCACCACATTAGCAGCAGACAACCTCCCAAGTGAATACCTTCACCTTGTAGCTGGCGCTCTAGCCTACCCAGTATCACTCTTGACTGACAGATCTCTGTCAGAAAGGTATGTTCCCACACTGTGGAAAGTCTCAAACATAATTAACAGATCTCTGTCAGAAAGTTATGTTCCCACACTATGGAAAGTCTCACACATAATTCCCCTACACAAAGGAGGCCCCTCCACAGATCTAACCAATTACCGCCCTATAGCTATTCTCTCCCCACTCTCCTCAGGCCATTTACAAACATATGATTGAAAAGCCATATTTATAGGTTTATTTCCGTTACATCACTTCCTCTCTTAACATAAAATATAAAATATAAAATATATTCTTGCAAAAAGCAACATGTAATATAGGGCATGATGTGCTATCAAGAAATACACCCAACTCATGTTTATAACAAGCACATATTGTACAAAAAATATAGCCCTAATAAAGTGATATTTGTTAAGCATCAGCCATATTACAAATCTAAAATACACACACAAAAAACTAATTAAAATAAAAATAAAAGCTATGTAATAGCTCATAATAACTATACTAATTTCCTAAGTCCTTTGCCTTTCAAAATTAGTCTGATGGGAACTCTGTCATTTAGTCCAGGCGAACGGTCGGCTCTCAGCCTAATAATCTATTTTGTCTCATTTTGTTCTGTTTTATTCCATATATCACCCCTTCTAATAGTGGGATGATAAACCTGGACTACTAAAAACTTGAATTGATGTTCTATAGATGTTTCAAGGATATGTTTAGATAGGGCGTTCTTATCAGATTTTACTCTTATAATGTACAGATGTTCCCTAACTCTATCTCTTAACCGTCTGTCGGTCTTACCCACGTAAAACGCGGGACACATACCGCAAGTTGCCAGATAGACTACATGTTGAGAGTTACAACTGGCCTTGGGTGAAAAATGATACTGTTGTTGTGTGACAGGATGTATAAAAGTAGTGGTACTATTTATGTAACTACAAAAATTGCATTTCTGACATGGTCTGGTAATATTACTATTAACAGTAACATTCACATAAGATCTCAATTCAGTACGACCATAGTTATATAACATCCTATATAAATTCATTCTATTCTTATATATACATTTTGGAGCATTTCCTACTACCTTGCAAATATCAGGATCTACTTTTAAGATATCCCAGAACTTCAAATAAGCATTCCTAATATCACCAGCATCTTGGGTATGATATATACATACCCTCATATTCTCTCCATCACACTGGTTATCATTACTCAATACCTGAGTATCCTGTTTCCTATTTGCATAACATGGGGAAGCTCTACCTTCCCTAAGTAGATTGGCAGAAATAATACATTGCTTAATTTCCTCAGGATCATATGATTTCTCTATCAAATGCTGTCTCAATCTGGTAATTTCATTCCTATAGCCAATCTCTGTAGGATTCATACGGGATGCCCTCATGGCTTGTCCTTTTATGATGTTCTTAACATACTGGATCTATGCAACAGAGAATTTTTGTAACATAGTTTCCTATGCACCCCTGTATTCAATAAACCATTAGGCAACCTCTCCACAGATACATCTAGGTATGAAATAAAATGCTCTAAAGCCGTCATTGTAAATTTCAAATAACTGGTTAAGGAATTTACTTGCTGTAGGAACTCACCCAGATTTCCAAATTAGGAACAAATCATCTACAAAACGGACATAAAACCTGACATTCCGCCTATAACTATCCAACATAAACAGTTGTCTACTTTCCCAGTCTGCCATAACAAGGTTGGCGTAGCTATTGGCACAGGAAGTGCCCATAGCTACGCCATCCTTCTGATTATATACCTGATTGTCAAAAGTAAATATATTATGATGCAAAACCACATGCATCAACTTACATAAAGTATCTACTTGACAATCAATCATAGACTGATGAGCTATCATACACCTTTGAATACTCTCAATCCCCTGTAAGTTCGGGATGGTGGTAAAAAGAGACTGTACGTCTAGGGTAACTAACCAAAATTTATCTGTAACAGACACTTCCTTCATCTCATCATATAGCATAATCAAAAACTGTTTGGTATCTTTCAGTATATACATGTATTTATTTAACAATTGGTCGTAACTTAGATTCTAAATACAATGATGTAGGTTCCGTAACCCAGCCACGCCCCGCAACAGTTGGTCTCATGTATTTTCGGTACACCTTGAATAGAAGGTATCAATGGTTCATCAATAGAACAGAAACTGAACAAACTTTCATCTATTCTGCCTGCATGGTGACTTTCAGATAAGAAATCAGAAACATCCTTGATGATCCTATCTACTCGATCCACATTAATTTTTTGATAAAACTGTACATCACTAAGCAAATCATTCATACTTAGGATGTATTGTTCAGTATCCATGATAACAATGGGGCCTCCCTTATCGGCAGGTGTAATAAATATATTAATATCTTCTCTAAGTTCCCTTAATGCCGATCTCAGTTCAGGATACAGGCTACCATACCGTCTTTTATTCTTGTTCTTCTTATCTACCTCATGTAACTCCTCCTCTACTAATTTGGAATAAGCATCTATAAGTGGGTGCATGTTGGGAATATATGTGCTAGGCTTCTTTAGTGGGTTAATTTCAGTGACTCTTTTGACTCTGCCGAAATCTAACTTCAATTGGATATTCCTTACAAATAGTTTTAAATTCAAAACAGAGTCTGTAATATCACTCCTGGTAGATGGAATAAAGGAAAGTCCTTTTTCTAACAACAGAATTTCATTTTTGGTCAGTACCTTACTAGAAATATTCCAAATCAACGATTGGCTGTTCTCTCCCACATTTTTTTCAGGGTTGGGCCTGTGCTCTCTTCTTCTGTTAACCTCCTCTTTTGTCTCCCTCTGCTAATAGTTAATAAACATATGAAATTAACCCACTAAAGAAGCCTAGCACATATATTCCCAGTATGCACCCACTTATAGATGCTTATTCCAAATTAGTAGAGGAGGAGTTACATGAGGTAGATAAGAAGAACAAGAATAAAAGACGGTATGGTAACCTGTATCCTGAACTGAGATCGGCATTAAGGGACCTTAGAGATGATATTAATATAGTTATTACACCTGCCGATAAGGGAGGCCCCATTGTTATCATGGATACTGAACAATACATCCTAAGTATGAATGATTTGCTTAGTGATGTACAGTTTTATCAAAAAATTAATGTGGATCGAGTAGATAGGATCATCAAGGATGTTTCTGATTTCTTATCTGAAAGTCACCATGCAGGCAGAATAGATGAAAGTTTGTTCAGTTTCTGTTCTATTGATGAACCATTGATACCTTCTATTCAAGGTGTACCGTAAATACATGAGACCAACTGTTGCGGGGCGTGGCTGGGTTATGGAACCTATATCATTGTATTTAGAATCTAAGTTACGACCAGTTGTTAATAATTATATGTATATACTGAAAGATACCAAACGGTTTTTGATTATGCTATATGATGAGATGAAGGAAGTGTCTGTTACAGATAGATTTTGGTTAGTTACCCTAGACGTACAGTCTCTTTTTACCACCATCCCAAACTTACAGTGGATTGAGAGTATTCAATGGTGTATGATAGCTCATCAGTCTATGACTGATTGTCATGTAGATACTTTATGTAAGGTGATGCATGTGGTTTTGCATCATAACATATTTACTTTTGACAATCAGGTATATAATCAGAAGGATGGCGTAGCTATGGGCATTTCCTGTGCCAATAGCTACGCCAACTTTGTTATGGCAGACTGGGAAAGTAGACAACTGTTTATGTTGGATAGTTATAGGCGGAATGTCAGGTTTTATGTCCGTTCTGTAGATGATTTGTTCCTAATTTGGAAATCTGGGTATACAGAATTATGTGAGTTCCTACAGCAAGTAAATTCCTTAACCAGTTATTTGAAATTTACGATGACTGCTTCAGAGCATTTTATTTCATACCTAGATGTATTTGTAGAGAGGTTGCCTAACGGCTTATTGAATACAGGGGTGCATAGGAAACTATGTTACAGAAATTCACTGTTGCATAGATCCAGTATGCACCCTAGATTCATTTTTAAGAACATCATAAAAGGACAAGCCATGAGGGCATCCCGTATGAATCCTATGGAGATTGGCTATAGGAATGAAATTACCAGATTGAGACAGCATTTGATAGAGACGTCATATGATCTTGAGGAAATTAATCAATGCATTGTTTCTGCCGATCTACTTAGGGAAGGTAGAGCTTTCCCATATTATGCAAATAGGAAACAGGATACTCAGGTGTTGCGTAATGATAACCAGTGTGATGGAGAGAATATGAGGGTATGTATATATCATACCCAAGATGCTGGTGATATTAGGAATGCTTATTTGAAGTTCTGGGATATCTTAAAAGTAGATTCTGATATTTGCAAGGTAGTAGGAAATGCTCCAAAATTTATATATAAGAATAGAATTAATTTATATAGGATGTTATGTAACTATGGTCGTATTGAATCGAGATCTTATGTGAATGTTAGTGTTAATAGTAATATTACCAGACCATATCAGAAATGTAATTTTTGTAGTTACATAAATAGTACCGCTACTTTTATACATCCTGTCACACAACAACAGTATAATTGTTCACCTAAGGCCAGTTGTAACTCTCAACATGTAGTCTATCTGGCAACTTGCGGTATGTGTCCCACGTTTTACGTGGGTAAGACCGATAGATCGTTAAGAGATAGAGTTAGGGAACATCTGTACATTATAAGAGTGAAATCTGATAAGAACGCCCTATCTAAACATATCCTTGAAACATCTATAGAACATCAATTCAAGTTTTTAGTAGCACAGGTTTATCATCCCACTATTAGAAGGGGTGATATATGGAATAAAACAGAACAAAATGAGACAAAATGGATTATTAGGCTGAGAGCCGACCGTTCGCCTGGACTAAATGACAGAGTTTCCATCAGACCTATTTTGATAGGCAAAGGACTTAGGAAATTAGTATAGTTATTATGAGCTATTACATAGCTTTTATTTTTATTTTAATTAGTTTTTCATGTGTGTATTTTAGATTTGTAATATGGCTGATGCTTAAGAATTATCACTTTATTAGGGCTATATTTTTTGTACAATATGTGCTTGTTGTAAACATGAGTTGGGTGTATTTCTTGATAGCACATCATGCCCTATATTACATGTTGCTTTTTGCAAGAATATATTTTATATTTTATGTTGAGAGGAAGTGATGTAATGGAAATAAACTTATAAATATGGCTTTTCCATCATATGTTTGTAAATGGCCTGAGGAAGCCCATTAGGTGAAAGCGCTTGCCGTTGTTTTATTATATTAAAGGATTTTATGCTTGCATTTTGGAATTTTCATTCTACAAAAAGAGGATTTGCCTGTCACTTGAATTGTGTTTCCATATACTGATTCCATCAGCTTTTTAGATATTTACGAGGCAACTGTGCCTGAACTGTTTATTTGTTCTCAGCTATTCCAGTCTCCTTTTTATATATTCTGAATAACTTGACTGTCTTTTGGAGACTTGCGTACAGAGCAGCTATTTTATCTTTAAAATATAAATAAATAAAAATGTATTATCATCCTTTCTGTAAGAGCGATCTTCATGCTAACTATCACATCAATAGCCACACCTTAAGTATGCACTCAATGGTGAGAGACCTGGGCACATGGGTTGACGGCAATCTTACCTTTGATCACCATGTCTCCACAGTGGTAAGTAGGGCATTCTGTATTGCTTATCTCATAAGTAAAGGTATTGCCTTCAGAAAAAAAGAAGCTATAACCTCCCTGTACTCTTCCCTCGTCAGGTCAATAATTGAGTACAATGCCCCTTTTGGTATGTACCTTTCACAGCACCTGCAGCAACTGGAGAAACCACAAAGGTTCTTTACAAGGAAAATTCTAATTCTTCAGCATCTGTCCTATGTGGATTGTCTGAAACCACTGTCACTTTATTCTATTTCATAGACTACTCAAAGGTGATCTCTGCCTTGTATATAAGGCAATATGTGACCCTGCTTTATTGAAAGAGTTGCAGGTTTGCAAGTCAAATGGTACATGGGTTACTCACTCTAAAAACCATAACCTGGTATGCAACATTAATAGAACCTGCTGGAAGGACAGATTTGTTTCACAGAGGTTACCACACCTTTGGAACAGGCTTCCACTTCATCTCAAACAGAGCACCTCACTGGCCCTCTTCAAACGCAATCTGGTCGTTTGGATGGGTAACTATTAATTCATCACAGGCGTTCCACCTGTGTCCCTCTTGGACATGGGCATTTAGGAAATAAGAGTAGAACTTGGCTAGGCTTGTAAGTGCCCTAGAGCCATTAGCCTAGTAATGCCCTATGAGCCTATTTGAAGTTCTCATCTTTATGGTCAATAATACATTTTTACAAACAAGTTTGTCTATATTAATAAATTCAATAAAAAGGAGTAGTTTTGTTTTTTCAGTTTTTTGTTTTTTCAGTTTTTTGTTTTTTCAGTTTTTCGTTATTACTTTTCTTGTGATGGCTAATATAGACCAAAGAAGAGGCACTTGCATCCTAGGAATGATAGCAGGAATCAGAACATTAAATAAAGATTTAGGAATGATACATCTGTCAGACCATAATGTTTGAACAAAGTTATTAATATCTTCCCAAAAGGTTGATACTGTTTTGCATTCTAATATTATATGTAAACAATCCACATTAATGACTAATTCACATCTCCAACATTTAACATTAATTGTATTAAACATTAAAGCAATTTTATGTGGAGTGATATGTGAAAAATTTCCAATATACTGAAGATATAGCTCTTACTGCAATTTTGTATTTTCATTTGAAAAAATTTCATTATTAATTCACGTAGAATAATTTCAAAGTGAACAGTCTTGGTAGCTGCATATTGAATAGAATGCTATTTATGGCACTACATAAGTACAGATCAGAACACAATTTCTGATCTGCAAAATGCAGCCTTTTTTTAATGATGTTGTTTATACATATCAATTAGTTGTCTTATTTTATGTTGTTTGCATTAATGTATTTATTTTTGTATATACTTAATGAATTTATATTTTTGCCTTCCATGCCCAGGAACTGGCTGAAAGGGGTCCTTCGACCAGCTCGTTCTGCTTATAAGCAATACGAATTGTTTGATTGATTAATAGATAGATAAACTATGATCCCTTACTTCTGTAGATGATTATACCGAGGACTGCATATAAAAGAACCTTGCAACTCTAGTTTGTTTTGTTTAGTGGAAGAAGTAAGGGTGCAGTTTTGGTGACCATGTTGTTATGTCTTCTGCATAGTAGTACATTGGGGATATTACATTATAGGGCATAATGTGAAGGACTTGAGTATCATATGGACATGTGTGCACTTGCATGAGTGCACACTATACAGTATATAAGAAGTAGCTCTTCACATGTTCTTTTTTATTTTCTGGCACTTTTGATTTGTCATTTGACTTCACATCTTTCAGTAACTTGGCATTCAGTGGTAATGGTGTACCTGTAGAGGTCTAACTTTTTCAGGAACTAATTCCTCAAGGAGCAAAGACTTTGATACAACTGACTGAAATATTTGCTATTTTTCTTTTCTGCTGTGGGACTTTGTGACCTCCATGCAATGGAAGACCCCGTTTACCCTGTCTATTGTAATTAATTCTGTGGTCACTAAACAGCAGAATAAGATTACAGTACAGTACTAACTGAGAGGCCTGTGGCCTACTGAATCTAGTTGTTATGATGTGTCTCCATGGTGCAGATTGATAAAACCTTGACTGTGATTCAGATGACCAGAGATTGATTAGCAACCTCAACTCCAGAGGAGCTGATGAGGGAGGCTGCCAGTCAGCAGGTGGTGATGTCTCACTCATCCTGGTGGGAAGGAGGCTCTGGCACTGGCAGTGGAGGTGTGCAGCCTGCAGTGCAGTTGTCAGGGCTGTGAGCTTGGTTCTACCAAGACATATTCTCTGTAACCTTGGTTAGCATTTGTGTATTAACTATGCTGATCCAAGGGATTGCTTTGTAGTTCCCCACCCAGGGCATTTACGTTCTGACCCTTAAGCATTGCAACACTGGTCTGAAGGGGCATAAAACCATGCCTTCAGTCATTTAAGATCAAGGTGCCTCTTGAATGGTGAAGAAGGTGAACACAGGTAGAAGATCAAATGCCTGTTGTGTCTACCTGGATGACAACTTCTCTGGCCAGCTCCCACCCCTGCCAGAGGTCTGCATGAGGCTTTTGCGATGGAGGAACAAATGGTCTCAAAACTTATAGAAGGTGACATGTATGCAGACAGAAAGATGGGAAATGCACTGAGGAAAGAAAAAGTGACCATATCGTACATAAAATCCTTCTAGAGAATTGTATAAATTGCATGGAGGTAACTGTATTCTACTGCAGTTCATTGAAAGTAACTTCATTAAAAAATGAGTAATTTTCAGGCACGGTTATCAACTCAATTTTCACAATGGCTTATTTTCTTAGGGTACCAAGTCCCTCCCCTCATAGATGTGAAATTCTAGACTTTCTGTAATCATTTCTGAGGTTACTGCATCCTGTGGCAAGAAACCCCAACCAAAGTGGCCTACTTTGCTGAACACCGTTATTCAAGTGTTTGCTCATCATAGTGCTAGATGAGTGTCATTTAAACAAGTTTAAATTGAAAGAAGGAAGTCGTATGTGCATCAGCCTGATAATATAAGACCAAGCATTTCAGTCACAGTTTTAGAGTTATTTCTGCCAACGTTGGACCCTTCACCAATGTTATTGTAAAAGGAGGATTTATTTAACCCAAAAGTGTCCCTATCCCCTGGCTTAGTTTGATATTTCCAAAAAACTCCTGTTCTCATCCACTAGAGGGTATAAATTATTGCAGATCATAACCTTTCAAGGGTAACTCTGACAGCCAGATCACAGGACTGTGGCAAACAGTAACATTGGCTGCAATTCTTTCCATACTAATACCAGTGTTTACTTGCTGGTGTAAAGTCTGTTCAAGTAGGATACATTATCACATGCTGCAGGCTAATGTTTACCAGCCTTGCTGTCAGTATCCCTGATGAAACATTTCAGATACCCATATTACTTTGGGATGATTGGTCCAACTACTCTTACTTTTGTTAGTTACAGACCTAATATCCAGGAGTGAAAACGATGGAGCCATTCAAAAAAAGCTGAAATTCCTGGTGACTTCGTGCAACCCATTAAGTTGCCAGCTCATGACATCCTTACTGTTAGAGCCTATGATGTATGAGCAGAGGACTTATGGATGGTAGTCATTGTCAGATTCAGATATTCCACCAACTCTTATTTCTCCAGCCAGCATCTTTCCTAAAAGCTAAGAACAACTCATATGTCCCATTTCCTCAGTAAACATGAATTAGTCTGTCTAGCTGATCAGTAAATACATTCAACATTCTGCCTTCTCTTCATTCCTCCTACCCCATTGCTCTTTCTCCAGCTGTGACATGACCTTTTAAATACCTCAGTGAACTCCTCCTCCGTCATCCATTCTGACTCTTCATTTCATGGTTTCACAATTCTGTCTTTGAAAGAGTACTTTCACAGATCCAGGGAGTAACTGATTTTTCATTCAGTTGCCTATATTATCTCCTTCCCTCTGCCTTTCTTGCTTACATACTTCTCTACCTACTAACATTTTAAATAGGTTCAAAGACTCTTAAAAAGTAGGTACATCCAACTATAAATTTGGACACATAATTATCATAAGATTTGCATACTGAAAAACAGAAATAATTATATTTCTTCAAGGATTGTGGGATACTACATATAAATACAAGTTTAAAAAATGAGGGTAACAAAAATGATGCAAAAATATGTAACAGTATAGGTCCACTTTTTTAAATTATTGATGCCACTAAGTATACTAGCAATGTATCCTAGTTTCCTGTGTACTAAACAGCTTAAAAATCATATCTGACAGATGGGAATCAGAAATTCTTGTGAAGGGGGTAAGGGCAAGTAACTCTGACTCTTTTAATAAAATTAGTCACTGGCTTGTAAGTGCACTGCATGGATGCCAGCAAAGAAGAAACTTAGAGACCCTGAAAGAAAATCAACTGAAAAAGGTGAAGAGAAAACATTGACTGGGAAGAATCCTTTAGCTGTTCAGTAAAAATCAGCTCAAGCTCCATATTGGGCACAAAACATGGCTTCCAGTACTCAAGAGGAAAAAGACAAGTCAAGTGTGCTCAGAGCTGATTAAAATAAACAAAACAATAAAGGAGTTTATCATCTCAAATATCAAAAGGCTGGGAAAATGAAAGAAGCTTTAAACAGATATTCAAGTGAACTGATAAAACTGCAAAAATTAAAGGGTGAAATGAAGAAAAGGCTGGTTGAATACGAGACTGCTCAAGATGAAATGTTTCAAAAATTGTAGAATTGGAAGACAAAGCTCCTGAAGATTTTCTGCTGTTCCAGAGAAACTGAAAGTAACAGAGTGTATTCATTTTATGAAGGCAAAACATTTCTCCATACACCTAATCTTCCTCCCCTTCCCTTACTGAGCTCCTAACTTACACTTTCAATTGTTGAGAGTCACATCTTAGAACTATGCCTTACTAATAATCTTTTTGTAACTTATTCCTACATTGTTCCCTTCTGTTTTATTAGTCTAACTACAGTACCATGCTTTTATTTATTCTCTTTTTTTATTTCTACTTTTAATGTATTTTAGATTCTTTTGCAATTTCTCTTTTTCAACTTGTATATTTTTGTGCATATTAATTTTTTGTGATATATAATTGTTGCTTGCCTGTTCTGGAGCTTTTCTCCCCGGGCCTCTACTGTAAATGGATATATGTCGAGCTAGACTAGCCCGGTCAACAAATGTAAAATAAAATAAATAAATAAATAAATAAAATAAGCAACTGAACTGGTATTCCACAGCAGGATTTGTTAGTTCAAAGGGCACATTGTGTGTGTGTGTGCTCCAAACCTGGCCATGAGAAAGCAGGCAAGACCTGTATTATTAAAGATGGAAGCCTACCAGCAGAAAGAGTTGATCCTGATAACTGTGGCAGAAGGGCAAAGTATTAAAAGTTGGAAACAGTAGAGTGTTGATGGAAAAATTATTATTCATTATACACTAGGCAGAATAGAAGCAAAATTATTACAGAAATCAGGGAATGTTGAAAGGTGCGAAATTGAAGCTGCTGTATCCAGCTGTCTTCTGAATATTTTTCTTGGAGGATCAATGGTGTTTTTTGATGCAGGACAGACTAAGGAAAAAATACAAAAGTATGTTCAACAAAATGTTAACCAACAAGTAGAAGGGACTCTGCTTCTCATTCTTCTGATAATAAGGCTGATAGAGAGACCTTGCCAGTGAAACCTTTTCCAATGTTCCAAAGGAAATGCTTGAGAGAAAGAGATAAAGTCACAGGAGCTGACTAGAAGAATCAAGAATACCTTGAAATTGAACCAGAGTCCATAGCTGGGAGATTAAGATGAACAGGTAGAAGATCAGCAACCTGGAAATTAGTGAAAAAAATGTGAGATTACAAAGCATCAGTTGCATTTGTAAAATATGGGTGTATTAGAAATAGTGTAAAGAATGGACTTTTGTTGACTTTGTTAAACTTGTGGGGGACTGAAAGGCTTTTACCCCACTTCATGCCATTAATGTTTGGAAGAACACTAAGAGGAACGCAAGAGGAAGAAAAAGGTAACTAAGTAAAATAAGTTTTGTTCTTAACAGTATTTCTATAAAATGTTTCAGGAAATAAATTGCATGTTGTATAGTAAGGCATTATCAGATATATGTGACAAAGATACTAAAGTAAATGGCTGCCTTTTTTCCCTTTCTTTCTTGTTTAGTATTAGGAAATGTAGACATTATAATGCAAAAAGAGAAAACAAAGGCTGAAAAAAAGCATATTTATGTTAATAGGCCATGATCTTGGGTCTTTAAAGTAGGGGATATGGTATAATAGCATACAGATTATAGTATATGTAGAGCTAATATGTTTTACTTTACTTTTGAATAGGTGAATCTGGATTAAGACCCTTTGTCTAATCTAATACGTTTTAATTGGAAACAAGTAAATAAGAGAACACTGAATGTAATGAAAAGTTTTCCTTTAGCAATAAATATTCAGCATGACTTTAGAATACTGCAGCTGAGGGCTACATTTGTTTTCTTATTTTTCATAGAAACAAGGTGAGTATAGCATAGAAAAAAATGGCACAGGTTTCTTTAAGACTAAAAGTGAATTTTTTTTGAAAGCTTGCAAGTTGTTTATCACATCTGAGAGGGGAATAAAGATAAAACAAGAACAGACAGCAATAAGTGTAAGTAGGAGCACAGGCAGTAACATGCACCTTAACATGGATAACCTTAACTTTGGGTTAGATATTGCCTGTGTGTGCAGCTGTCCATTTGGGAGATGTGTTCCTATTAAGAGGGCTAAACTTCATTATTTGAAGATATACATACTTTGTTTGTATTAAGTTAATAGGTTATGAGGTGCTTTGAGGTGTTTTTTGAGGGTTTTCATCAAAACAAAAAGTATTGTAAAATGTGACCATTTCAAATGGAGAGAGCAAGAAACTGTATAAAAGATCAACCTGCCAAACATTACTGGGTACATGTATCACAAAAGCTGGACTTTAAAAAGCTGTCATGTACAATAGGTGGGAATAATTTCTTATTATAAAATTGATGTTTTTCATATTATCTTGTAATGTGAATGGTGTCAGAGGTATAGAGAAAAAGGAAAGAGCATTGAATTATTATATTAAGAAGTGCACTGAATTATTATATTAAGAAGTGCAGCATACAAATAGTAATGCTGCAGGAGATGCATTTGGAAAGAACTGAGTATGTGAATTTGATAAAGAAAGGATTTCAGGATGGATATTCAGCAGAGTATCAGGGTCAGGGGAGAAAAGGGTGTACTTATACTAATTGCTAGAGAAGCTCCAATAGTGAAAAAAAGATAAGATAGATTTGTGGTAGTAAGCTACTGCTGGCATGGGAATAGGATTACACTGGCATATATTTATATTCTACCTAAAACTCCTATCATGGAGCTTAAAAATTTAGGGAGAAGTAATCCAAATATTACTTATAGTTGAGACTGAAATTTGATTTTCTTCAGTGAGGATGTATTTGGGGGAGACTTTAAAGGGAAAATGTAACAAAAGAGGGTAGATTTCAGAAGATAATTCTGAACATATTTGTGTAAATATCATAAAGAAATATGCTTAAAAGGGCACCCTTGCATAATGCTTATGGTCACATTATTGTGCTTTCCTAGAAACCCACTGATTTGGGACCAGTTTTTACCTGGGGATATATCTTTTACAACTGAAAAGGGCAGTCTCCCTCCCGCTGAGCCCTCTACTTTGTCAAAATAAAATTGTTTTCTTACAAGTGTATTACAAGTGGCAGTTACTCTGGCAAATTTCTGAGTTACAGTTCTTATCCATTTTCTTTTTTACCTGGTCATTCATAAAGTAAGAGCTTGCCTTTCTGCCAGGCCTCCCTACAAGCGTAAGGTGGCTAGAAAGACTCATTTAAGTCCATCAGTTCATTTGGCAGAGTTTCTAATCAAGGAGAGTATGTCCTTCATTGCATGGATGTACTTTGAGAGCTCAGGTGCTGTGTCAACAAGACACAACAAGACTGAAGTTAAAAGGAATGATAGTCAGCAGATTTGCCCCTTTGCTAAAGGGGGACAAGACAACACAATTACTAAACATACCAAGATAGATTTTTCATTGCATTGTTATTCTATTGTGTCTAGTATGGTAACATTTTGCATTAATGCCATAATGCACATTTCACTGGTGCTGTCTCATCACCCATAGCTTTTCCCATAAGGATGGCATTTTTTTTCTTGCAGCTGCACCTCATCATCACTGAATACTTTGACAAAAAAATTATAATTCTTATCTGATCTTAGGTCTCGGTCGTCCTTTATGAGGGACTGTTTAATGTAAGGTTCACTTAAAGGGACAGTCCCGATGATTTTTGTTTTGATTCAGCCTTTGTTTTCATTTCAGGTTTGCCTTTCTGAGCATGCTCAAATTTGACTGAGGGGGGTGGGGTGGGGAAGAGTGTCTGAAGGAAGTTTCAAAGGTGTTAGCTAAATTCCATCTCAAATTGCAGTTGTACTGGCAAAAGCTCTCCCTCTAACTTAATCAGCACATTTTACCCATTGAGAAAAGTAGCCTTTCAGGCATTTTATGACCTGACTGCTGCTACTCTAGAAAACACATCAGTAATGCAAGGCTTTTAAAACAATAGTAAACAGAGTTTTTTGGTTCTTTCATTTCATATTTTATTCTGTGGTGATTATGATTCCTGGCCATGTACAACAATTTTATGACATGGCTTCTACCTATAGAAAGCATCTGAGTTAGGCAAATAATAGGGAAACCATATTCCTCTTTTTATTCTGATTTTTGAATACTAGCCTGGTATAGTGGCTTTTTGACCTGCTAGTATACTAATTCCATAGAAAGTAATTTTGTGACAGAAGGTTGGAGCATTAGTAGACATACTCTTTTTTTCAATTTTCAGCTTCTAGTTTGATATTTGCTGATTTCTGAATACTACAAGACAAATGCACTATTTTTTTGAGCGGGGTGCTTGTACATCTGTAGAAGCATGAGTGATGCAAAATTTAAAAATTAGTATACACTGATGTCCCTTTTCCCTGACACAGCTTTCTTTATTTTAAATATGATCCAGGAGCTGGGGACATAGTTCCCCAATCCAATGTAAGTCGGAGAGGAACACTAATCCAAAGATCAGTTTATCCTTGGAGCTGAAACAAGACTGGAACTGTGGATTTATAGAATATTTAAAAGTAAAATGACACTGTGGGTGGAAATGAAAGTGATGTGTCGAAGTGGGATGTGACTTCTGTCAACTTAACTTGGACCCTAATTTTAAACACTGGGATTGTCTCTTTAAGACAGACACACAAGAGCTGGCGATTTTATCCTAATTGTTCCTTCAGCCACAAATAGGAAATAAGATATAAAACTCATGGGGGCTTGCCATAATGCAGAATTTATGACTGCACCTTTAGCTGCACGGGGACAGTCTGCCCTCCCTCTCCCTTCACTTTGTTTGCCTTTCACTTGGTGCAGAATTGTATTTCTCTCCTTGTGCAGTGGTAGGGGGCAGTCTATCAACCCAAGAAAGCTTTGTGTCAGGGTTGGTATCAAGGCTTTGTCTTCCTGTATCAAGACCTCTTCTTTCAGGGGCCCAGCATTATGATGAGCACATGTAACTTCTGCCTGTCAAGTCTAAACTGTATGTTAAAATATTTATATTGCATAGATAAGTAGTAGGCAACCAGTTTACAGTCCTTTACAAGCCTAGCTAATAACTCATGTTCTCTCCAGCCTCAAGGAGGACAGCACAATACAAACTAGGAGAGAAAGTGTGGCTGCCCATCCAATTATCTATGTTTACCTTGAAAGTGATAAGGGTACTACTCTGCTTGCATGTAGTAGAATTCTTTTTTCAGAGACAGGTTATGAATCTGTCGCACCGAAGCATCCTGTTCATCTATTGATGAAGGCATTGTTCCTATAACTGGATATTTGGGAGCCATTTTTTTCTGCAAGAAATAGGAGGTTAAAGAAGGTTGGATCCTTTGTGGCTTGAAATATAGATCCCCGTAGATGAGTCTATAAGAGGGTAAATACAGAGATATAAGTGCTAGTCTGTCCTGATAACTAATATTTTTGAGGTCATTGACTGTTTTATTTACTAATCTCTAAAGTATATCATACTGAGTGATTATGTTTAGGCAATTACATGCCAAAGGGACATTATATTCAGTGATGTGTCTGATGAGATATAAGTAAGGGGGAATTAAGACTTCTTTACATCTAGAGGAGTTGTCTTTTGCAAATAGATGAGCCAGATAGAAGGCTTTCTGAACTGCTATGGAGATATGATTCTCAAAAGATAAGGAATTATCAGCAGGAGTATCTAAATCCTTTATGGCAGTGTGTAATTGGAGTGGTATCACCTACATGATATGTAACATTTTATTTAGCAAAATGAACTAAAGTACGTTTTATCTTATTTAATTGTTTTAATATCTGATTTGCAGCCATTGTCCTTGCACCAGGGGTTAGCATTGTCTAAATCATGTTGGAACAGTTGTGAGTTTAGAAGATCAAATAATAACACTCAGTTTACAAATTTAATTAACCATAAGCCAGGAGTGCCAGTACTGAGTTCTGTCATATACCACTGGGATTATTTTGCTTTCAGAAGTGACCTGTATGACTCAGACAAACAGTTTGCTATCTACCATACAGCATAAACCTTTATTTTCAGACTTACAACTCTGTCAAAAATATCTGCATGGAACGGATACTACGAAATGCATAAATTTAGAGTTGTGCTAAGTTTATACATTTCATAGTATTCATTCCATGATTGACATCTCAGCCTTTGTACCTGAAGAAAGCAAGACAAAAATAAAAATGAAAAAGCAGAAAAGAATTAAAATGACTTCATAAACAAATAGAGGAAATATGAAAAACTGTAAGTTACATTTACATGCCAATGACAAACCCAAATTCTCAAGTTCATTTTTGAAGCACATACAGGTTGATTTTGTGTACCACCCCCCCCCCCCCCCCCCACCGCACACAGTCAGGACTACTAAAGCTACATAATTAGGAATTTGAAACTAATTTAATGTCATGCACTTCCAGTAGTGATATATCCCCTGATGTAGCCCTGCCCTTTTTGTGAGTTTCTGGTCCCTGTTGTGTTCTCCACTGGGGATGTGTTTGTGTTTAGAGTGAAATCTGGCAGCTGCTACAACCATTCTGATATATTTGCATTCAGTTTTGTATGCAAGAGGTACCTCCCCCATGATTAGGGCAGCTCCTAAATCTACATAACTATAAATATGCACTTTGTGCAGCTCTGTGAATAGGACAATTGAATCCCACAGCTTCTTCAGCTGTTATTTCAGTTTTGTGTTATAACTCCAGTCCTTCTACTATCAGGATTCTTTCCAAAGCAGCACAGCTAGGAATTTGAACCAGTTTGTGCAAGGAGAGGCTTGATTAAGCATTTGGTACAGCAGATCTATTCAGTTTTGTATATTAACATCCCTCACTTCCTACAGCTATATAAAAAGAAATTATACAATTCCTCCCCTAAAACGTGCACGCTGATTGGCCAGCCCAACCAGCGTGCCCGTTGTAAATCCCTCAATATACTAACGGAAAAAGGTCCGGTCGCCCGGACTTTTTCCGTTAGTATAAAACACTGTCTCGCTATGTTAAAAGAGTTTAACATAGCGACACAGGTTTAAAAAAGGCAACGGAGATCTCCGTTGCTTTTTTTAAAGCTGTCTCGCTATGTTAAACTCCTTTAACATAGCGACACAGTGTGTAAAAAGCAACGGAGATCTTGCAATCTCCGTTGTTTTTTTTTAAAGCTCTCTCGCTATATTAAATGGGTTTAACATAGCCAGACAGCTTTAAAATAAGCAATGGAGATATCCGTTGCTTATTTTAAAGCTGTCTCGCTATGTTAAACCCAATTAACATAGCCAGACATTAAAAAAAAAGCAACGGAGATCTTGCGTTCTCCGTTGCTTTTGCCCACAGTTCTGATGTACTGCGCAGGCGCGCAGTACATCAGAACTGCTGCAGAATACCAGACAGCTGTGGAAGGGCAGTAAAGAGGCATTATACAATGCCATTATTTAAGAAAAGTAATTGTTTCATTTCTTAAATAATGTCATTGTATAATAGCAATAACCCACTTCTGGGTGTGGGTAATGCTGGATTTACCCATGGTTGGCTTTGTTTGGTCCCTCGGGCTTCGCCCTCTGGACCAAACCACGCCAACCGAGGGTAAATCCAGCATTGCCCACACCCAGGCGTGGGTTATTGCTATAGTAGTAGCCTGTGTGATGCTGTACAAGAAGTGGTGAAATTGAAGAGATGTTGCATTGAGTTTTGTGTATAAATAAGCCAGACATCCCTTACCACCTCCAGCAGTAGCAGCAGCATCAGCAGAACTGCTTCTAAAGCTATGCAATTAGGAGTTTGTAGCCAAATTATTTCTGTGCAAAGAGTAGCAGGTTAGTGCAGCTGCTACAGCCATCTTGAAATATTTACATTTATTTTTGTATACAGAATGCATATTCTGCATTAATTTTAGACTATGAATTGCTGCATTTTTACAGTCTTGCAAAACAAAACAAGTATTTACCTTGCTCTTAGTTCAACTCGCAGAACCTTTTATTCATAAATTTTAAACTTACTGAAAATAACCTCAGCAATTTTTAAACATCTTGTTCATGAGACTTGGCAAAAACATGTTGTTAAGGATCCTTAAGCTATAATTTGAAGTACAGTACCCTTTACTGTAAATGTTCTATTCATTTATACAGTTTAAGGTGTAACCCTCACTGGTATGGCATAGGAGAAGTTTGCTTTTTCTGCCTTGTACATACTTCAGCAGTATTCTGAGATGTTCAGTAACTTGCTCACAGGAGTTCTGCCAACACATGAGCAACACCTGGTTGTTCTGCACTTAAACATGTTACTGGCTCTCTTTTCTGCCCAACTCGGCCTGCATTCCCACATATCTCATGGATATTCACTTAAATACTGTGCTTAGCCATGATTACCAATTAACGGAAAAGCATTATATTCTGCTAATCTAATTGTGTGGCTTTATGCTTTGAGATCCTGTGTTGTCAGGCCACTTTCTTATTTTCTTCTCTTCTCTACATGTCTCTGATTAATATTCTGCCTTATCAGTCATTTATTCATAAAAATCTAGTCTGAGCTGAGTTTGAAAAATTTAAACT
Organism: Protopterus annectens; assembly: GCF_019279795.1. NCBI lineage: Eukaryota > Metazoa > Chordata > Ceratodontiformes > Protopteridae > Protopterus > Protopterus annectens. The sequence goes on from NC_056744.1 coordinate 136,335,935, forward strand.
CTTGTAATTTATTAATAAACAAATAACTAAGCAAAAGCCCAACTTTAGTGTTTAACCAAAGTCACTAAATAATAATTTATAATAGGTTATTCATTCTTTCATTCATTCATTTTATTCTCTAACATGCAGTCTATCCATTCCAGGGTCAAATGGGCAACTCGAAGCCCTCCTCAGTATGGAGAACATCGATGTCTGTGCTGTGACTGAAACCTGGTTCAAGGCTCCTGAGAGCACCCCAGCACTATCAGGTTATACCTCATATCATGCGATCCAGCCACAAAATCCGGACCGAACCACAAAAGGAGGGGTAGTATCCATATTCATAAAGGATACCCACACCTCCAGGTTAGTGGCAACGCACAAAGCATCGGAGACCATCCAGGTGCAATTAACCATAGGTAAAACTGCCCTACAGTTTGTAGCATGCTACAGACCACCCTCTCAAACTCAGGAAACCCACACAGCCTTCCTGAAGACACTGGAGAGTATGAATGTCTCTCCAAACACCATCATATTGGGTGACTTCAACTACCCAAACATAGACTGGGAACATTACTCAAGCCCCAACACCCTAGCCCAAAGGTTCCTGTAGTTCATAAAGTCAAATGCTATGGAACAACTAGTCACCATTCCCACAAGAGGAGAAAATATACTAGACCTGATCATCACAAACATGGGGACAAAATGCTCCACACCGGAAGTATATCCCTCATTGGTGAGATCAGACCATAAATTAATCTCACTGGAGATCCACATCCTGCCCCAACCCCAGCAAAAAAGACCACAGTGAAGAACTTCTCAAAAGCAAACTTCACACTTCTTAAGACTGGAGTGGTATCCTTCAAGGCCCCCGAGCCAGTGGAAACCACAACCCACGCTGCTGAAACCCTTACAAATGCCTTCTACGAGCACCTCCAGGAATGTATGGATCAAGCAATCCCTAATAAAATCAAGACCCTTTCCACCAAAGGCAGGCGCCCGGTCTGGTGGACCCCAGCCATAAACAAACTCTACAACAAGAGGAGAAAGCTACTACATGACAGAGCAAAATCCCTAAAAGGGAAGGCATCTCTTTTTAATACTAGCAAAAAACTACGATCACTCATAAAATCATCCAAGGCCAACTTTGAGAGAAAAATCGCTAAAGACACAAAAGACAATCATAAGGCCTTCTTTAGCTATGTTAGAAACCTGGGTGGAAACTCCCAGATATGCTCAGAATTAGTCCAAAATGATACAAAAATCACTGAACCCACAGTCATTGCCAACATACTGGCAGACAGGTTCAGTGCAAATTTCTCCCCTCCCTCCCCCCCAAAAGGAGAAATATCTATCACACCGGAGTCTAGCCTACCAAACATCTCAGATGCCCAGGTGAGAGCTGCTCTCTCTAAAGCAAAAAACACAGCATCAATGGGATTGGATGGTGTCCTCAGCTGTGTGCTACACGAACTCAATGAGGAACTAAACCCACACATAAGGCTGCTGTTTAATCTTAGCCTTACTACAGGATACGTACCCAAAGAATGGCGTACGGCAACTGTGGTCCCACTCCACAAAGGCGGTGCTTCTACGGACCCTGGAAATTACCGCCCCATAAGCTTGACGAGCCTTGTCTGCAAAGCTATGGAGAGGATCATAATGGAACTCATAAATAAAGACATTGGGGACCTACAGACACTGGATCCTACCCAATTTGGCTTTGTCAAGGGCAGATCCTGCCTTTTGAACTTGGTCGACTTTTTCGAAACAGTCATTAAGGCCATTGATGAGGGTAAGACAGTTCACACAGCCTACCTTGACCTAGCAAAAGCGTTCGACACAATACCCCACTCGGGCATCATAGAAAAGCTCACCAGCTTAGATGTAAACCCATATGTCACAAGATGGGTTGCAAACTGGCTCAATGACAGAACCCACAGGGTTAGAGTTGCTGGTGCCATGTCAGACTCTAAGCTGGTCACGAGCGGTGTCCCACAGGGCTCAGTCCTGGGCCCCCTCTTGTTCGGCATTTATTTTTCTGAAGTACAGGCAAACATAGGGGGATTGTGGCTGACAAAATTTGCAGATGACTGCAAACTGGGCACCATAATTGACACTCCATCAGACACAGACATCCTCCAGAGAGGTCTCATAGAAATGGATAACTGGTGCCAGAGCCATGGCCTTAAGCTAAATGCCAAAAAATGTATAGTCATACCCTTTGGGAAAAACAAGGTAACCCCTGATTACCACATAGGTGGTAATCCATTAAACATGGAAGAAGTTATCAGGGACCTGGGGACCCAAGTTGACAGTAACCTCTCTTTTGACACTGACATTGCCAAAGTGGTTAGGAAGACCTTCTACATTGCCCACCTGATCATGAAGGGATTCACATCCAGATCAGGAGAGGTCATTGTACCCCTGTACTCTTCACTTATCAGACCAATGATTGAGTACAACGCCCCATTTGGAATGTACCTTACCCGACACCTGCAGTAGTTGGAAAGACCCCAAAAGTTCCTCACCAAAAGGATAAAGGGGCTTAAACATATGTCATACGCTGCCCAACTGAAGAAACTCCAGCTCTATTCAGTCGCATACCATCTGCTCAGAGGTGATCTGTGCCTGACATATAAGGCCATTTCCAACCCGGAATTAATGGACATGCTCCACCTCAAAAAATCCAAATCCACCAGAGCCACGAGAGCAAGAGACTTAAACCTCAACACGGATATAAATAGGATGTGCTGGAGGGACAGATTCATCACCCAGAGACTCCCTACACTATGGAACAGAATCCCAGTCCATGTGAGGCAGAGCCCCTCACTGACTCTGTTCAAGAGAAATCTTGACGAGTGGATGGGAGATCATAGGTTTACCCCGGGAATCATCTCTGTGTCACTGCTGGACAGAGGCACAGCAAACTAATGGGTATAGTATTCTCATCCTAAGGGGTGGTGAAAGCCACACACACTCTGGCTAGGCTTATAAATGCCCTAGGGCAGATAGCCTAGTATGAACCTATGAACTCTCTCTGGATTCAAAGCAAAGAAAGTAACACTGGACAGGATGACTAAGAAATATAGTGCTAGATCAGTGATGATGAACCTGTGACATGCATGTCAAAGGTGACACACCAGCGTTCACAAACACAAGTTACCAAAAAAACTGAATGAACAAAAATGCAAGAAATAAGTGACCCTGCACTTATTTATTAAAACTTAGCAACAAAAAAGTCATTAATTGATGTTAATCAAATCAAATGCAATTTGTTCCATATTTTTTATCATTTCAATTCAAAATTACTATTAAAAGTAGGGGAATTTTTGGTGCGCCATTTTAAGCGCAATTATCAATGTGCATATCATTTTCTCTATTGTAAGTCACTGATCTTTTTTTTTTACTTTTATAATACATAGCAGCACACATGTTTGCACTGTTTCTTGAATAAACATATATGTAAAGAATTATTTCTCTTTTCATCGGGGGGGGGGGTGTCAAGCCAGCAGAGTCAAGATAAGCATTTTCCGAATTTTTGACACAGCGAGCCCAAAAGGTTCACCATCACTGTGCTCGATGCAGTCATATAATATGTCATATAGTCTGCTGTGAATTAACAAAACTAGTTTACATCTCAGTAGTCCTTCAGCTGATGACTATATTGCTTCATGCTCACTCTATGTCTGTTACCTTTATTTGTTGCTGTTACTTAGCTAGAAGCAATACTGATCTCCCACCCCAATTCTGTCTTAGTAGCGGATATAAGCTGAATTGCCCCATATGTCTACTTTGTCTTTGCTCTTACTGGCATTCCATAAGAATATGTGCAGTCTTATCAGACTCATTCTCAGCCTTTACTCTGTCTCATTATAGAGCCGTACTTGACAGAGTAACTTTCCTCATAGGATCTCATTTAAAGCATACTCTTCTCCCGATATTATGCTATACCCACTCATAGATCCATACTTCACAGCAGAATTCTTCTATCAAGATGTCAACTTACAACCACTTATCTCCAAGAAAAAAATCTACTTGGTACAAAATCGAGGAACCATAACTGACAGACTTAACTCTTCTCTTAGCATGTTAAGTAAATCATGGTACACTGTTCATCAGAAGCTACTTTCCACCATCTCCAGGCCATTCACTTCCTTCCAGGCTGTTTTGTTTCTCTGCAACTCCGACCAAGTGACTGTTTCTACCTGTTGTCTTACCTACTGCCATTTAGGGAAAAAAAAGGGAACCAGGGATGGAGCCTTGTGATCCAGGTTTATCTTGATGAGGCCTGAATAAACAGTTAGCTCTGAATAATTGTTGATTGAGATAACTACGCATCAAGTGAAGATATGTTAATAACAGCTGATAACATATTAGCTCTTTTAAGAGAATTGAATGCAGCACTGAAACAAAGGTTTTTATGGAGTCTGTTATACTCAGTTTTACTTAAGGCATGTTACTGAGTATTTGGTTAGTGAGACGGACTATGGTGGTAAAAGTACTCGGCACTTTTCTGACACCATGCTATTATGAATTAGAGGTTAAAGAAGCCAAAGTGTGAGGTCGGCTGTGATGTTCTTGCTCTTTTAAGAAATTTAGAAATTGGGGACAGCAGAGGAATATGGTGATAAGATGAGAATAAAAGTAGGTGCCTTTGTTCAGGATGGGAATATTGTGGATGGATTCTAGAGTAGAGGGCAAAGTGCTACATGATGAAAGATATATTAATGACAAGTAAAATCATTCACCACCATTAGTTTTGCCGTCTTTGTTGCTTACTTATCATATAATTTAATTATCCAATTCCTATGTACCCAACAGAGTAAGGGGTTTATATCACTTCATCAAATGTTTATTTAGTCAAATAACTAATCATTGAACCCTATACGTTGAAATTCCAATTCAGTGAAGTACCTAAACATTGAATGGAAATTGATCAAATTGTTTTACTTGGCCAACACTGTGAATGTAAAGTATGCTGCACAAGGCTTATTTAATAAGGGTATTTAAACCTTTAAAATGAGAGCTACTGTCTTCAGAAAATATTCTGCACCATATTTATCTCTGTTCTCAGTAATACCCTGGAGATGATGCCATACTGTAGTTTACACTTTTTCTCAATGTAGTGTAATCTCTGAGTTGGTATATTTAATTTGCAGGGGGTGGGACTCGCCGCCTGCAAAAACTAAGAAGAAAAAAATATGAGCAAACCAGTGTTATTGCACTTTATTACTTACAGACAACTTTGGTGTTAATGCACTGTATTGTTTACAGTTTATTGTCACAGGGTATTTTACGTTTGTGGTGTTGGTCAAGTAAAACAATTCAATCAATTTGCAGTTGACGTTTAGATAGTTTGCTGAATAGGGACTTCGATGTATAGGGTTCGATGATTAGATATTCGATTAAATAAACATTCAACGAAGTGGTACAGACACCTGAACAAGACTATCAAAGTACTCACTCTGCATACTAACCGAACAGGCCAGTTTACAAGTTTTCATCCAGTCTTTCTTTAACAGTGTTGCCCCTCCCAATTTTTATTAACCATACCCAGCTAGAACTTTCTCTACATATAGACTTGGATTCTCAGTGATAAACTACTGCTGGTTTGAAATAATTCCAGGCCAGTCAACATAAGAAATAAGTGCCTAAATAGGTTTCATTTCTTTCTTATCTATGTTTAAGTTCACTTTATCAGTCAGTATCTGTTTAGTTGTATTCATTTCTAATGTTTTAAGTAGTTTTCAACAGTCTGTATCTGTTTCAGTTGTTTTTGAATCATTACTGTTATCAGTTTGTGATGGTGTCAGGCCATTCAACAACAGAACTAAGCACCTGAAGAATTTTTCAAACATTCCACCCTGTTTTTATTGTGTTCTTTTAAGCTGCTGCTGGTTTGAGATGGCTCTAGGCCATACAATGACATATCTGAGTGCATGAAGAACTTTCCCATCCTTCTACTCTGTTCTTGTATTTGTAAACCCAGTATATATTTTGTTTGCCCCTTATGTTAATTTGACCTCAAAATTCTCTTTTTTATTCTTTCAGTGGCTGTTGCCAGCAAGTATAAACGTATAATTTTGTTAAATTGCTCCCTTTAAACTATTTATATGCATATGCTATCCTATTTTATTTCATAGTTCCAGAAGTACCGAGTCTCTCCCAGCTAAACTGTGTTGCTCTTTTAAACTTAATGGCTCTTGAGTTGCCTGCATTTACCATAAATTTGTTTTTGGAAGCTTCTCCCAGTCTCGTTTTGACTGTTCATACTGGTGAGCACCAGAAGATCAAACTGGGACTTTCCTGCCCTTAGACTGTTAATGTTTGAGTTACCCTCTCCTTCATATCATCCTGTCGGCTTAGTGCACAATGCTAATCTATTTTATTTCTTCTCACTCATAATTTGCAACATCTAGAACAAGACAAGGCTTATAGCCAGTGGAGATCCATTTGTATATTTTATGTATCTTATCTTAATTACATAACCCCCTGTTGTATTTACTTATTTCTAAACACCTAACCTCTGGCCAAGATGGAAGGTCAGCCTGCTAGCTTTACCTCTGTTATCAGCATTTTAGCATAAGAAAGTGTACTAACTGCCTTATACTCACAGATAATGAACTTACTCAAAGCACTTAATTCTGTCTGTGAGAAGTGTAAATACCTAATTAATCTGGAAGATTCCTCTCACATTAAAAACAAGCCCTGTAAGATTAATTTACTTCCAGAGCAGTCCTTCACTAATTACACCAAAACTGGCTTACGGTGACACTGTAAAAGAATCACTCCCAAAGTCTCCTAGAAATAAGACTGTTATGACTATTATGCTGAAAACAGTTCACTCATTATCCTCATGAGTACCAACCACAGCAAGTTAGTCTGAGCAAAAAAACTTCCAAATCTACCACTCTGAACCACAGCAAAGAAATGTTTTAGTGACAGAAGACTCCATTGTCAGAGAGAGACTCGTCACTCACAAGGCTGGATATTGAAAGGGTTACAGTGAGTTGACTTTTAGGTGCCAGGATTTCTAACATTACAAGGGTCCTAAGGACCCTTACCCCTTATATATGTGACTACAACATGATAGTGGTTCATGCTGGAGTGAATGACTTGAGACACAAAACCCTGACAGACTCTCAGAGAAATACATCAGAATTTAACATGCACGTTTAAGACAGATAATGCAGTGGTCCTGATTGGAATCCTTCCTTCATTTCAAATGATGCTTATATATAAAGAAAAGATAATTTGCTTCAGCAATTGCTTAATTATCTGGTGTCATTGCAGTGAAATCTGGCATGTAGCAACATAGGACAAGAATCTTGATAGCCCAACTTGGTGTTCTAAAAGCGGACTACAAATGGGCCTACACCTATTGTTTCAAGCTTTCTGCATATAGGATAAACCCTTTGCTGCTTCCTAGTTCCCATTTTATAAGGCAGCATACAGCTGATGTACATTCCAATGTAACTAACATAGTCTCAAAATCAGACCATATTAAGGTCTCTCTCTGTGTCAGACGTCAAAACACTCCTACATTTGGAAAACATCTATGACTTGGTTTAAATGTAAAGAAAGCACTCCCTTTATACTGAGGTTTTGCAGTTGTCATGTGCTGAGAAGTAACTGCAACTGTGGAAGAGTCTCCATATTTGTTAAGGAACATACTACATCCAGGCTGATCCATAGGGACCCACAAAGTGAACTAGAGATTACTCTAGATATGATTAGTTATCAACTGATAGCTTATTACAGAACACCTTCATTGCCCTATGATGACCATGTAAGATTCCTCAGCATCTTAAATGATCTTTGTAGTAGAAAAAGCTCCATTATTTTGGGTTATTTTAACTAAACTAGGACACTTATACCTCCAGTGTAGAATATGTCCCAAAATTCTTAGAGTTAAACAAAAACTCCAGAATACTGAAATAGAGGTGAGCCAAGAAAAAATGAATGAATGCCCACACAGCACAGGACCCAGGTGCAATAATTGAAATACCAATGTCTCAATAGACAAACACAGCTTTATTCCACTTAAACCTGAAACGTTGAGTGCTTTCTCTCAGTCAATACCGAGCTTCCTCAGGACAAATATCAAATAATAACTAAAACAGTCCTTAAATACAAATTCCTAATCACATGGCTCTTCCTCCCTAATCAAAATTTAAAGTCAAATCCTTCAAAATTAATACATTGTTCAAATCTTTTAACTAATCATAATAATGAATAAAAACATGTAATATAATACAACCAAGTTGTTACAATAAAACCAAACAGTGAGTGACACAGTAAAATGATAACAATTAAATTAAAAGTATAAATGTAAAGTGTAAAATATATTAAACCAACCAGTTAAACTACCGTTCATGAAAAAGTAATCTTAAAAAATAATTAAATATACACTGTTTTGATGTCTAAATAAAGTCAAAGGATTTGTGTATTTCAATCCACACCATAAGTCCTATCCAGGTTGACTGAACCAAGTCTTACAACCTAGATAGTATTAAATAATCAATAATTATGTGCATGTGTGTGAAAGAGGGTTGTCAGACCAAATAGTGTGTGCAATATATGAGGTCCTATAAACGGGCAGCTCTTAATTTTAGAACACTGCTAATGTTGATGTTGTTGTTCAACCCTGACTCCCTTTCTGCATCCAGCCTCAATTTCCAGATCAGTTCCCGGTACTCCAACCTGGCTTCCCAGTTACCCCCCTGAGGTCTGGAATCACCTGTTCCAGAATAGTAAATTTTATTTCCATTTGTTTGCAAACCTGGGCGTGTTTAAAAAAAGCATTTGTGTCCTTACTCTTGGCGACATCGTATATGTGCTCATAGACTCTTTTTCTAAACTGTCTTTTGGTCTTGCCAATATAGAAACTATCACAGGTTACACACTAGCCTAAATACACCACCCCTTTCGTTGCACAGTTGAAATGGTTAATAGGTTTAAACTTAAACCTTCTGGAAGGAATAAAAAACGTGCCTTGGTTCATCATAAACGTACATTGCTGACAGGCTCCACATTTATATGTACCGAGTTTTAATGTATTTGAACTTGTTTTGATGAAGGAATTCCTCTCCAAGAGTTCTTTCAAATTTACATCTCTTCTCCTCACAAATTGTGGGGCTATTGGGATGTAATTTTTAATGTCATCTTGTAAGGTTAAAATTGGCCAATGTTTCAATATAATCTCCTCAATTTTGTAAGAAGTAGAGGAAAAGGTGTGTATAAAATTGTTATTGAATCCAAATGTCCCCACTGATAATTCCTTGGTGGTGGTCATCGGACCAATCCCTAACAAGGGAAAATATTTTGAATCCCGTTTTTCTATCACTTCTCCTTTCATACTGTCAATCAGGTTCGTAGGGTATCCCTTTTCTTCAAATAGTGTCTTAATAATTTCTACTTCTTCCAAAAACATTCTAAGGTACTAGTCATCCTCTAAGCTCTAATAAATTGGCCCTTTACAATGCCTTTTTTCTGATAAAAAGGATGCTCACTATTAAAATGTAAATAGGAATTAGAAAACGTACTTTTCCTATACAATTTAGATTGAAAACATTGGTTTTCATAGTCTTTATATATAGTGACATCCAGGTAATTGAGTTTGTGTTCATCAATGTTGTGCGTAAAACTCAAAAATTCAGTACTGTTGTTAATGTACACTAGGAATTCATCTAGTTTGTCTCTCGTGCCCTTTCATAGAAGACAAATGTTGTCCAGGTACCTCGTGTAGTACCCTATAAATTCAGACCATTGGGTTTGAAACACAAACCTCTGCTCCCAAAAATACAAAACGCAGTTAGCATAAAGTGGAGCACAGGGGGCACCCATTAACACTCCCTTCTTTTTTTGGTAGAATTCACCGTTGAAGTGTATAAAGTTATTGTCAAGAATAATTTCCATAAATTCCACCATTAGGTTGATAGTGTTCCTATCAAGACTAGATTTCGTCACCAATACCTCATTTAACCATTCTAGACCAGTCGAATTTGGATACTAGGAAAGAGTACTGTAATATCAATGGTGACCATTAACATATCAACATTAAATGTACTTTGATCTATGCCTTTCAAAAAATCCCAAGAGTCTTTATTAATGTGTGGAATGTAAGTTATAACATTTTTAACAGTGTGGTCGATGTACTTCACCAAAGGTTCGGTGATACTACCTGCCCCGGATACTATAGGCCTAAATCTGATGGGGTCAGTACCTTTATGTGTCTTAGGAATTCCAAAAATCACAGGAACTTTTGGTTTTTCTGCGTGTAAATAATTGTACAAATGTTCATCAATAAACCCTTGCAATAAGTGATCGTACAAATGATACCCAATCTTGGCATAGGCAGTATTTATCTTGTTAAGGGAGACTAGTCCATACTGGTCCGAATCTTGTAGCAAATTGTATAGGTGTGGAACACTATCAACCTAATGGTGGAATTTATGGAAATTATTCTTGACAATAACTTTATACACTTCAACGGTGAATTCTACCAACAAAAGAAGGGAGTGTTAATGGGTGCCCCCTGTGCTCCACTTTATGCTAACTGCGTTTTGTATTTTTGGGAGCAGAGGTTTGTGTTTCAAACCCAATGGTCTGAATTTATAGGGTACTACACAAGGTACCTGGACGACATGTGTCTTCTATGAAAGGGTATGAGAGACAAACTAGATGAATTCCTAGTGTACATTAACAACAGTACTGAATATTTGAGTTTTACACACAACATTGATGAACACAAACTCAATTACCTGGATGTCACTATATATAAAGACGATGAAAACCAATGTTTTCAATCTAAATTGTATAGGAAAAGTAGGTTTTCTAATTCCTATTTACATTTTAATAGTGGGCATCCTTTTTATCAGAAAAAGGGCATTGTAAAGGGCCAATTTATTAGAGCTTCGAGGATGACTAGTACCTTAGAATGTTTTTTGGAAGAAGTCAAAATTATTAAGACACTATTTGAAGAAAAGGGATACCCTACGAACCTGATTGACAGTATGAAAGGAGAAGTGATAGAAAACATGGATTCAAAATATTTTCCCTTGTTAAGGATTGGTCCGACGACCACCACCAAGGAATTATCAGTGGGGACATTTGGATTCAATAACAATTTTATACACACCTTTTCCTCTACTTCTTACAAAGTTGAGGAGATTATATTGAAACATTGGCCAATTGTAACCTTTTCCCTTTTCTTCAAATAGTGTCTTAATAATTTTGACTTTTTCCAAAAAACATTCTAAGGTACTAGTCATCCTCGAAGCTCTAATAAATTGGCCCTTTACAATGCACTTTTTCTGATAAAAAGGATGCCCACTATTAAAACTATAAATAGGACATGCTGGAGGGACAGATTCATATTTAATTATTTTTTAAGATTACTTTTTCATGAACAGTAGTTTAACTGGTTGGTTTAATATATTTTACACTTTACATTTATACTTTTAATTTAATTGTTATCATTTTACTGTGTCACTCACTGGTTTTATTGTAACAACTTGGTTATATTATATTACATGTTTTTATTCATTATTATGATTAGTTAAAAGATTTGAACAACGTATTAATTTTGAAGGATATGACTTTAAATTTTGATTTGGGAGGAAGAGCCATGTGATTAGGACTTTGTATTTAAGGACTGTTTTAGTTATTATTTGATATTTGGTCTGAAGAAGTTCGGTATTGACCGAGAGAAAGCGCTCAACGTTTCAGGTTTAAGTGGAATAAAGCTGTGTTTGTCTATCGAGACATTGGTATTTCAATTATTGCACCCGGGTCCTGTGCTGTGTGGGCATTCATTTTAAACAAAAACTCCCTTAAGAGGTTTGTAAACAAGCATACGAGAACATATAATTCTTGACTTGACTCTTACAAATATGTGTGCCTCTTGCACTACTTTTCTAACTTCTTCTTCTCCAGTGAAGCCTGACTACAAACCTGTGACCATTTAATTTAAACTTCCAAAAGCCCCTACAACAAACTCCACTGTATTTAAGGACTATAAATGTGCCAGATGCAACCTACTCTTTGATGAAATATCAAAATTCACTTATGGCTTCACCACCCCTAACCTTGATACAGCTGCTAGCAGCTAGTTTTACTAAGAAGTTCTGTTTTCTCCCTACAGTTATTGCAAGCCAGGAATAACACTTTTTAATAAGGATATCCACCGGACAAGCCTGCATATGTGACTGGATGTTTACAGTTCTTATTATCAGCAAATTCGGGCCTTTAGTAGACATGTTTTAAACATTGTGACTGGATGTTTACATTTCTTTTTATAGCAAATTTGGTACTTTTACTAGTTATTTTTTAAACATTGTTTGTGGCCAGTATGCACACCTTCAAGGTCCCCCCACCACCACAGGCAACTATAGCTTCATCTCTTGCCACTAGGTGGTGCAACTAACCATGTACTTGCTGTATCTTGTCCCAAATAAATCTCCCTCCCTATTAGAATTCCTGTAAAGTAAGGCTAGTACCTTTTACTGTGTATATTTTGTCTCCAGATAGATTTGCCTTCCTTTGTTGATTTACTTCTACACCAAGGCCATAAAGGTAGTGCTTCTGTAATTATCTGCTTATACTCCTACTCTTCTGCCTCTACCTCTTCCTTGATTTCACTTACCTTACAGTTCAAGTCTCTGAGGGGGGCCTGCCCACTCTGTTCGCCCTCACTCTGCTCCCCTACTTACCCCCATTCCCACCCACCCCTGCATCACTAGAGTTATACAAACACTAACCTCTCCCCAACTTCCCCCAATCAACAATCACCCTCCCTCCGCCATCACACCTCAGTTAACCAATACACTATTTGTAGCACTCATCCCTCCCCTCACACAGCTTAATTGCAACTGTCCTTAATTACTATACTCCCACCACACTACTCCAACACCCCTCTGTCCCTACATATTCTTTATCACACTATCCAGTTAACCTAACGTTTAAAAAAAAAGAATACACACCATGCTCTTTCTCCTGCCCACACTCTATACCCTACTGCTATCAGCATATTATCTAACTTCGTACACTCACCTACAGATACAACATATCCATAGCCCCACACTGTATTATACTAATACCGTCCACTCCTCACTGTCCTACCTTGCCATCTTCTCCCAAGTCTACAATCACACATCTATTACATAATTCTACTTCAAACATGTAGATGTCAGCAATACCACTAACCACTTCAGCAAACACCTTCACATACTCTCCAAACTCTCACACAAACATGCATGTGTATTATCACAGATTCTCCATAGTGGTGATGTACACCCAATCCTGGGCCACATACTGCACAACATACCATCATGTCTACCATTCCACTCCTCCCTCACATTACAACTTCAGACCTTCTCATTCTTAACATGAACCTTAGAAGCCTAGTTAACACAATCACAGACTTTCATGCAGTCATTGCATAATACTCACCGGACATTCTTATAGCAACAGAAACTTAGCTAAAACCCCATAAAAGAGACATAAATGTACTCTCACAAGGTTATTGCATACACAGGTTAGACAGAATCAGAAAGAAGGGAGGCAGGGTTGCAATCTTTTACAAGGATAACCTAAACATAGACTACGTATCCATCAAATACCCTTATGATAACAACTTTGAAGTCCTAGTAACAAGGCTCATAATCAACCCAAAGAAAAAATATTACCATAATAACCACTTACACACCTTCAACAATACTCCCACTGCTACTGAAGAACTTGTAGCCTGGACAGCCTCAACCTACACCAATGAAACCATTATTTCCGGCAACTTCAACTTAGACTGGAACACTTGCACTAGTAATAACCCCTCCACTTGCATAAATCTACATGGTTTCGCCCAAACAATCCAGCTTCCCACTCAAATAGATGAACATAGCAAAAGGGAATCTATCTTTGGCTAGTCACTCATTAACAGTACCACACACAACTATCTCTCTCTTGAAGCCTTCCAAATAATTTAAGTGGCCATAGACCTACCTACTTAATCTGTCATCAGCTCAACCCATCCAGAACCATAGTTTGCACAGTCATACAAAATATCAACAACTTTTACAACAAAGCATTTTTAGACCTACTTAATAAATGTAACTGGGCACCACTCCATCATCTCCAACTTGAGCAGGACAAAACATACTTCGATGACACATTTTTTGTTATTCTAAATAGCTTAGCACCAATTTGTGCATGTCATATTAAAAATAAGAGATTGCCCTGGATATCAAAAGAAACCATTAGACTTCAAAAACTAAGGAACAAAACCTGGTTTTAATACCAGAAAACAAAAGACAATAAAACTCTGTTAGCATACCAACAGCTTCGCAATTAAACAAAAAGACACCTCAAACTAGACAAAAAAATATTATACATCTATGCAAAACAAATATGAAAACAATCCCAAAAAGTTGTGGGAGGCAATTAAATCACGCCTCCATCCAGATAAAGCCACAACTCCAGAACCAACAACCAGTAATCAAAGTGTGAGTATTGCCTCACAAATCAACATCTACTTTATAAACACCATCCTCTCCTTAGTTGCAGGGAACAATTCCACCCCACTGTCTCTTCCACCTAATTTGGAAACTAACAACAAATATTTTGACCTCACACCTGTCCCAACTAACACCATAAGAAGAATGCTGAAAAAACTGATACCTTTTTCCGTAGCAGCTGATCAACTCCCCAACGAGTACCTCGTTATCAGCGGATGCCATAGCTGCCTATCTCCATTCTGATAAATACGTCTGTAACAGAACAATATGTCCCAGAATTATGGAAAGTTTCCTATGTCATACCTCTGCATAAAGGAGGAACATCAACAGAATTAAACAATTATAGACCCATAGCCATCCTTTCCCCCGTGTCAAAATTCTAGAAAAATGTGTACACACTCAATTACTATAATACCTGCTATCTCATGACCTTCTCTCTCCCTCCCAACACAGTTTCAAACTGAAACACAGCACCATAGCCCTAATTAGTTTCTCTAACACCATTAACTAAGTCAGAAATTCAAACCAGCAAGTAGCATCAATCTTCCTAGACATGTCAAAAGCATTCAACGCTGTCTCCCATCAGAAAATCATTAATACTCTTGCCTCACTAAACCTATCAAAGACTTCCCTCTTCTGGTTCCTAAGCTATCTTTCTGACAGACAACAAGCAGTACACTGGAAATCCAAACTCTCACCACTTCTGACTGTCTCAGTCAGGGTCTGCCAGGGATCTATACAAGGGCCCCTTCTTTTCACCATCTTCTCTAATGATCTAGCCTCAGTCACAATGCATGCTAAAGTAGTTCAGTATGTGGACGATTCAACTTTAATCAGCTAGGTATATAACTTACCAGATCTGCAAATAGTAGCCCAACAAGCTTTTCATGATATAGAAACATATCTAAGTAAATCACAACTAATCTTCAACCCCAAAAAGACACAGTTAATGCTATTTACGAGTAACAAACAATGACCGACCACCCCTCATTTCACTATTCTCTCAGAAAACAACACACTCATCCAACCAGTTGAGCATATCTAAGTAAACATATCTCTTTAAATCACAACTAAATCTCAACCTCAAAAAGACACAGTTAATGCTATTTACGAGTAGCAAACAATGACCGACCACCCCTCATTTCACTATTCTCTCAGAAAACAACACACTCATCCAACCAGTTGAGCATATCTAAGTAAACATATCTCTTTAAATCACAACTAATTCTCAACCTCAAAAAGACACAGTTAATGCTATTGACGAGTAGCAAACAATCACTGACCACCCCTCCTTTCACCATTCTCTCTGCAAGCAACACATTCATCAAACCAGTTGAGCATAAAAAACTCCTTGGCATGACAATCAACAACAAACTCATATTTGACCAACACATAGCCATCACAATTAAGAAAGTTCACGTCAAACTTGGAAGAAGCCTAGACATTCCTCACTGACAATACCTGACTAGCTATATCCATAAATTTCCTCCTCTCTACACTCCTATATGCTTTCTCCCTCTTTTACCAACTTAAAAAGATCAGACTTGACCAAATTGGAAACTTGCTAAAACTAAATAGCCCGCTTCGCAGACAACTTTCCCCACCATACCCAGTGTTGTATTGCTCTACATGAATTAAATTGGCTCGAGCTACCTAACCTTCTCCATCTCTACCAACTTAAATTCACACACAGTATCATCTTCACACACATTATCATCTTCCATCCTGAAAATTGCCCATCCCTCTTGTTGTTCCTTACTCATGCCCACGAAGTTTAAGATCTGCAGAGACAGAAACTTTCTCACAGTAAACAAAGCTAACAACACTCACGGTAAAGTCCTGTTCTCAAATCACATATCCATATTATGGAACTCTGTACCCAACACCCTCCAAAACACACCTGAATCTACCAATTTCAAACTACTACTATTTGAACATGGCATTGCACCTGCGCCAAACCTGATTGAAAAGATATCAATAACTCTCTCAACACACTATCCACTCCCTACCTCATTTCCTTCCTCTCCTAAGTGTTATTACTACTTAAAAAAAATAAATTAAAAAAAAAAAAAATATATATATATATATATATATATATATATATATAGTTTACTATCGTTATTTTGAATGGCAAAACATTTGCCATTCAAAATAACGAAAAGTAAAACTGAAACCAAACTTTTTGAACATGCACAATGTCACCCCAAATGATCGACACATTTGAGTCGACATTGTCGCCAAAAAGGTCATGTGATAGCCATATAGGAGCTGATGTAAATCAAACTCCAATACGACATATGTTTTTGCAGGGGGCAAGCTCCCCTGCTACTAATATATTCCAACTCCAAGACTCCACTACAGTGGGGATATGGATGAATTTCCAATCCCCACTGTACAACGATCTCCGTACATATAGTCGAACACACTTATGCAAATGCAGTAGTGCATGACATTCTGATTTTTGGCAGCATAACTGCTGACAGAATGTCATTCGCACAAATTGTAGTAAACCTAGATCTATATATATATATATATATATATATATATATATATATATATATATATGTATATGTACACACACACACACAGAAAAGGACATCTCATTTGTTCATAACTGTTATTTAATACGTATACAGTACTAATTTTATTTTTCTCACAGTAATCTTTACTGAAATGCTTGTGTTTTTTTTTTTTGAACCTGTATCTACTACAAAACTGTATTGAATACTTCTGTATAGACTAACTAGATGATTTATTTTCTGCATTTTACTATATGTATACTATTGTACTATTTAATTATTTTGTTTTTCTTATATTTCTGTGGAGCTTTTCTCCCCGGGTCTCCGCTGAAAATGGGCTTCTGGGCCAGTCGGTTTTTCATCAGTTCATAGGTAGGTACTAGGCTATCTGCCCAAAGGCATTTATAAGCCTAGCCAGAATGTGTTGGAATTCGCCAACCCCTTAGATTAGTTCCCTGCGCCTCTGTCCAGCAGAGCCACTGAAGTGATCCCCGGGGTAAACTTTCTGTTTCCCATCCACTCGTCAAGGTTTTTCTTGAAGAGTGTTAGCGAGGAGCTCTGCCTAATGTAGATTGAAATCTTGTTCCAAAGCATGGGAAGTCTCTGTGACAGGAATATATCCCTCCAGCACGTCCTATTTATTGTTGTGGTGAGGTTTAGATCCCCAGAGCGTGTGGCTCGAGGGGTTAAGCTTTTCTTTAGGTGGGGCATGTTGATCAGTTCTGGGTTGGACATGGCCTTGTATGACAGGCAGAGATCACCTCTGAGTAGGTGGTATGCAACTGAGTACAGCTGGAGTTTCTTTAGTTGAGCTGCATAGGGCATCTGTTTGAGGCCAGCGATCCTCTTGGTGAGGTAATTCTGTGGTCTTTCCAGCTTTGGCAGGTGTCTTGTAAGACGCACCCCAAATGGGGCATTGTACTCTATGATGGGTCTGATGACCGATGAGTAGAGGGGCACAATGACCTCTTTTGATCTGGATGCGAACCCTTTTGTGATAAGGTGTGTCACGTAGAAGGATTTTCTAACCACTTTGGGAATTTGATTATCAAATGAGAGTTTGCTATCTACTTGGGTCCCCAGATCCCTTATTACATCTTCCATATTTAAGAGACTACCACCTATGTGGTAGTTTGTTGGTACTTTGTTTTTTCCAAAGGGGATGACTATGCACTTTTTGGCATTTAGCTTGAGGCCATGATTTTGACACCAGGTGTCCGTCTCAGTGAGACCCTTTTGGAGGATGTCTGCATCAGCAGGAGAGTCAGTTATAGCCCCTAGTTTGCAGTCGTCTGCGAACTTGGTCAGCCGTAGTCCTCCTGTGCTTGCCTGTACCTCTGAGAAGTATATGCCGAACAGGAGGGGTCCTAGGACTGAGCCCTGGGGAACACCACTTGTAACCGGTTTAGAGTCAGACCTAGCTCCTGCAACTCTTACCATGTGGGTTCTGTCTGTGAGCCAGTTGGTAACCCATCTTATGATGTAGGGGTTTATGTTCAGGCTGATGAGCTTGTCTATAATACCAGCATGGGGAATGGTGTCAAAGGCCTTTGCAAGGCCTAGGTAGGCTGTGTGTACCACCTTTCCCTCGTCTATAGCCTTGGTAACTGTCTCAAAAGGTCCACCAGGTTTAGGAGGCATGATCTGCCCTTAACAAAGCCGAACTGGGTAAGATCCAGTGTTTAGAGGTTCCTAATGTCTCTTTTAATGAGTTCCATGATGATGCGCTCCATAGCCTTGCAGACCAAGCTAGTCAGGCTTATAGGGCGATAGTTCCAAGGGTCTGTTGTGGCTCCACCTTTGTGGAGCGGAATAACCGTTGCTGTGTGCCACTCTATGGGTATGTAACCTGTGGAGAGGCTGAGTTTGAGCAGTGTGTCTAGGTGAGGGGTTAGTTTGTCTTAGAGCTCGTGTAGGATGCAGCCTGGAACCCATCCGGTCCCATTGATGCTGTGTTTTTGGCTTTGGAGAGGGCTGTTTTAACCTGAGTGTCTGTGATTTCAGGAGCTCTACATTCTTCTGGTATGGTTATGGGCCCTTTTGGGGGTGAGAGGGGGTGAGGTTTGCGCTGAACCTGTCTGCCAGGATGTTGGCAATATCGGTCACTTCAGTGTATTTTGTACCATTCTGCACTAACTGAGCAGATCTGAGCATTGCCAGTTAGATTCTTGACATAGCTAAATAATGCCTTGTGGTTATCTTTGGAGTCCTTGGCAATTTTTGTTTCAAAACTTGCCTTGGATGATTTTATGAGGGATCATAGTTTCTTGCTGATACTGATCAGGGATGTCTTCCCTTCTTGGGATTTTACTCTTTTCTGTACTAGTTTCCTCCTTCTATTGTATAGCTTATTTCTGGCAGGAGTCTACCAGACTGGTTTCCTTTTCTTGGAGTGACTCTTGGTTTTGCTTGGGATAGCATGATCCATGCATTCTTGTAGGTGCCCTTAGAATGCATTAGTAAAGGATTTTGCAGCTTGGACAATGTTATCCTTTAGCATGGGGGCTTGGAAACTTTCCACCTCGGTCTTAAGTAACGTGAAGTTTGCTTTTGAAAAGTTTTTCACGGTGGTTTCCTTATCCGGGGGTGGGGGCGGAATGTGAATATCCAAAGTGATTTGTTTATGGTCAGATCTAACCATTGAGGGGATGACCTCTGGTGTGGAGCACCGGTCACCCATGTTGATGATGACCAGGTCCAATATGTTGTCACCTCTGGTGGGAGTGTTGACCAGTTGATCCAGGGCATTTGAGTTTATAAATCCTGGGAAATTTGGGCAAGGGAGTTAGTACTTGAGTAGTTCTCCCAATTAATGTTTGGGTAATTGAAATCACCCAATATTAGGGTGTTTGCTAGGACCGTTATATTTCCCAGTGTTTCCAGAAATGTGGAATGGGCGTTCTGGGATATGATGGGTGATCTGTAGCAAGCTACAATTTGAATTGCAGTTTTGCCCGTTGTTAGTTGCACGTGGATGATCTCTGAAGCATTGGTCTATGCCACTAACCTGGAGGTGTGGGTATCCTTGATGAATATGGACACGCCCCCACCTTTTGTATTTTGGTCCGGGTTCTGTGGCTGAAATGTAGTGGTATGAGTTGTAGCCTGGTAGTGCTGGGGTGCTCTCTGGAGCCTTAAACTAGGTTTCTGTTACTGCACATATATCGATTTTTCTCCATACTGAGGAGTGCCTCGAGTGCATGCATTTTGAAGTTTAGACTTCTGGCATTGAGTAGCATCACCCTCAGTTTTTTGTTACTTGTGCTATTTATGGTGGTGGGTTTGTCTTTTGAGCCTTGCCTAAAAAAAGGCACTATGGGGGTGGCAAGAGCCTTGGCCTTCGAATGCCTAAGGGTGACAGGTGCAAGCCGTCTCTAGTGAAGCAGCGTGGCTTGTCAAGCATGTCATCCCAGGCGGACAGACACTGGATCCCCTTTGAATCACACCAGAAACTTAGCCAATTGTTGAAATTGATAATTTTTTTCTTTATACTGCGTTCTTGGTGAGGGCAGGATGCTACTCAGGGTCAGGGTCATACCGGCCTGGGCTACAAGATCAGAGAGCTCTTCCATGTCTCTTTTCATGTAGTCCAGGGAGATACAGTTCAGGTCATTCACACCAACATGGACAATGACAGAGTTGTATTTGTACTTGTTCTGGAGTGACCTGAGTGCTTGTGTTATGTGTCGGATCCTGGCACCCGACAGGCAGCTAACAGTAACCTTCTCCTTATTCAGCCTAGTGAGTGGGACATCAGTGTGCCTGACTATAGAGTCACCTATTACTAGTATGTTGGGTATGTTATTTTGCCTTAAGGGCTGTGATTGCGTGGCACACTGGTTTTGTGAAGTATGTGTTTCATTATATGTGTTGGGGGTGGAGGTTGCTTGGATGTCTGCTTTGGAGGTCTCTGTTGCTTTTGCAGATTTTTATTTACAGCCTCCGAGTATGTTTTCATGTATTTATGTGTTTTTTTTGCCGGTGCTGGTTTAATGAGTCAATGTGAGACTGGTGGTGTGATGCAAGTATTTCCCTTCTCCTCTTGACTGTCTGATCCAGCCTTGGGTTGAGAGAGCATAGCCTCCAGTTTGGCTGTATATTTGCATCTCTCACGTTTCCTGGTAAACAAATGTAAATAAATAAATAAATAAATTCTACATGCAGTTACAAAAATGAATAGAGCTAGCAGTCCCTATCAGTTCCCTAATGAAGTGTCGGCCATCAAGACAGAAATCTCAGAAAAGACCGAATCTTGAACATCTCTCTGATAGGGACTGCTAGCTCTATTCATTTTTCTAACTGCATGTAGAATTTATTTATTTATTTATTTACATTTGTTTAGACTTACTACTTCACTCAATCAGTTCAAATCTAACCTTAAAGAATATCTCTCCACACAATGGACATGCCCATGTCGAGAACCTGACTAACTACATATCTCATAACTTCTAGTCCCATATCCCTAGCCCATTTCCCTAATTGCAGATCTCTAAAATCTCTCTTTCCTTTTAGTAATAAGGAAAATCTCTGATTTCAGTCTATTTTCCAGTATCATTAACGAAATCAATGTTTTGTGTATAACTTCCTGTCTGTCCTTTTGTCTTATATAACATCTATGTAAATTTTCATTCCTGCATATGTAAGCTATATTCTCTTTTTTGTAACAATACTTTGAATCTTGTAATTTAAATATGTACTTCCATTTTGTATTGGAGCTTTTCTCCTCGGGCCTCTACTGAAAACGGATATGTATCCAGCTAGACCAGCCCGGTTAACAAATGTAAAATAAAATAAAATAAATAAAATAAAATAAAATTCTTTTAAACTTCTTTATTTGCAAGGGGGCAAGCCCCTCCATGTACCCCCAGTTGCGGGATGCAAGCTCTCCCCAGACTTATACCAACTTCAAGATCACATTTCCTCAGAAAAAAGGGAATATTCTGAGAAATGGCAATCTCAGACTTGGTACACGTCTGTTTTTTGGCCATTCACTCTCTATATTACAGGACTCACTAAAGCATGTCCAAACATTTCAAACGGTTACTACCCCTTTCAGAACAAAGTATTATGGGAAATTGAAAAAAAAAAACAGACCATTCTGTTGATCCATCATTTTAAATAAACTGTACAGCAATAGAAAAAAAATTCTTAAATTCTATAGTAGATCCAAACAAGCTTTACAAAAATAATGTAAAACATTATCAGGTCTACTAATGGAGACCATGGACTTAGGTTTACTTCTCAAGCCATAGGTAATTATAAATACTTCTTTAGCTATGTTAGAAAACTGAAAAACAGTACCCTACTTTGCTCTGCACTTGTTAATGACACCTCCTATTCTGGCCTAGTAGTCATTGCCAATATCCTTGCAAACAAATTTAGTGCCACCTTCACCCCAAGACTTCTGTCAAAATCCCTGAAATATCTTAATCCTTCATTTCCTGAATTAACTTTAATGACCATTTATTAAAAGAGAAAACCAATACCAAAAATATTTCCTCCAGGGGACCTGACAATATACCTGGTTGCTTAATTAATGTCTTAAACATGCCATTGCAGACTCACTCAACTTGTGTTCAGCTGTGGTTTAGTCTTTGATGAGTGATGTATGCGGCTGTGGTGCCCCTTTATAAGCGTGGCCTTACAACTAACCCAGAGACCTGTCAGTCTTTCAAGATACATCTGAAAAGCCATGAAACACATTATAACTGACCTCATAACTACAATATCAAGAATCTTGTTAGACTTCACCACCCAACAGTGTGGCTTTGAGAAGGGTAGATCCTGCCTATTGCATCTAGTAAACTTCTTTGAAAGGGTTACAAAACCTGTAGAAGCTGGCCATGTGGTTGGTACGCATGGTATATCTTGATCTGGTCAAGGCCAATGATGATAGAAGCTTTATGCTTTAAAAATACCAATATGTGGTAAGAGGGATGAACTGGCTGAAAGACAGAACCCACAGAGTGAAAGTTGCAGGTCCCTCAAAAAGTACAAAAGTGACCATCAGTACCCCCTTGGTACTGTGATTTTTCTCTTTTGGCATTTACTTCTCATCTCTAAGCAGAGAGCCAAGACTTTTTGATAGCAAAGTTTGCAGATAAGTGCATACCAGAGAATTCTGTTAAAAGTCACCCTCTGACACCCAAATCCTCCAGAATGAACTATACCAGGTAACTCCTGGAGTACTAAAAATGGACTCAAACTAAATGCTAAAAAGCATAGTATCATTACTTTTGGTGGGCAACCTATCCCCTCATTATATTATATAGATAGACAGCATTCTACTGCAAAATGAAAATAGTCTGGGACCTGATAACTTGAACTAATAACTCCCTATCTTTTAACCACTGTGTCACAAGAGCTATCAGAAAATCATTTTATTTACCACAGCTAATTGCCAAAGAAATATCATCAAGGTCTAAAGAGGTAATTACTTCCTTATACTCAGCATTGATCACACCAATTATCAAGTACTTTGCCGTCTTTGTGATACATTTTGCAAAACACATAAAATAATTAGAAAGACCCCAAAGGTGCCTAACCAAATAGAACACAGGTCCAAAGACCCTGTGCGCTCGAGAAAATATGGAATCTCTATCCCTTTACTCAGTGTCTTGTAGACTTTTGAGCGGAGATCTCTGTCACAGCTACCATAACATCAGAGAAGCGGTTATTGTGAACACCTTATATCTCTCCAAGTACAGTGTCTTCATTAATGCTAGATCCAAGGACCTAAATCTTCACCAACAGATAAATATAACATTGCAGAAGGACTGCTTTATAACTCAACACCTCCCAAGCCTGTGGAATAAACTTCTCTTCCATCAGTTGACTAATATTGCTTTACTGCAGAAATGCGGTGCAGCCTGAGAGAGGGGGTACCATCAAGGCATAAATGGTCATGAGACTTAGTATCCTTGGAATATCTATGAATGAAGCACTAGCGTAAAATAATCTTTGATCTATAACTTGATCTCTGTAGCCAACAAGTGAACTGATGTGACTGGTCAGTAAAAGGAGTTTGGCTGCCACAAACATGTTTAATGATTAGGTTCTGCAGTCACACACTCCTCAATTGCTAAAATTATGCATTTTAGAAAAAAAAAATTACAGCTTGTAAACATCCAGCTATTGCAAATCACTTTAATAGGTGATAAAAACTCAACCCTGTTCCAGTTGTCTCAGTGACTCAGTCCTTACACTCCCTGTGGTAACTGTACGAGGGGCATAGGACTGCTCTTGTCTTGACAAGCAACATTAATAATCAATAGTTCCACTCATACATAGTGAGGAGCTATTCCTTTAATAACTGAATTGTAACTCAAAGCAGATATGTGCATTTCCCAATTTTTTGCCAAAACTGCCATAGCTCTTGTGACAGTTGACTTAAACTTGCTGTTATTGGTGGAGTTCTTATTTTAATCAAAAACAAGTCTGAGACAAAATGTATTAAGAAGAACAGCTCAAAAGATGACTAGGTTCTGTACTGGTTACTGATCTAACTTTTATTTGGGCAGCACACCAAAGTCTTTATTTGCATGATTTAAACCCCATAATAAAACTCTTTAAGGAGCTTATCCTTGACATCTACCAAAACAATTCCAGGAGTAATATCATTCATCTGGTTGCCCTTCACTTAGATTGGTCTTGCACTAACAAAGCCCAGTTTCACAGGCATCTGTCCCTCCATGAAGCTGCACAGGCAGATTTTGACTATACCATATCAGTTCTAGATACAGATGGTTGTACATTGTATGACTCTAACTAGTGTTCCCTGGAGATGTCATTTCTTAGAGGTTTTATCCACTCACTGATTATCATATTGTTGTACTTACTCTGTGGTATTCCAAAACTCTCAAAATAGAGCCAGTTTTTATATCAAGGTAATCCTTTCTGTAGCAAGTGCGGATACCTTTGCCTGGGAGGTTCTGCATGTGCAGAAGCTTGTATGCATGTCCTGAAGGTAGCAACTGTGGAGATTGCAAGACTACCATGGGAGGAAGGGGTTAGGGCACACTCCCCAGCATCAGTATGACACTGCACGACAGTCCTTGATCATCTGACTCACCTTGAACATTGGCTGAGTTGAACCTTGGGGAGGTTAATGTCAGTTCAGTAGACCCAGTAAGTGAGAAGAGGAACTAATGACACCTGATTGATGCTGTAGGGAGGGGGAAAGCAAACAAAAATAGGAGATCCTTTCTAGAAAGTAAAGAAGATACCGTTTAGTGCAACCTGACAATGTAACCTGGAGTGGTTTCTAATCAAACAAGCTCAAAAACTGCCTTTAAAATATTTTTTCTAGCTATCCTCCCTTGTGCAAAAGAAAATATTACCCATCAAGACTAGTAGATTGAAATGTGATAAAAGTCACTGAGTAACTTTGCCTCTCAAAGTCCAGGTCAGAAGAAGGGATGGCATCAAAACAATTAGAAAATAGTATAGGATATACAGTAATTTGGCTAAATTAATTTGCATAAAGAAATACATGAGTAAATCAATTTATACATGCAAGATATCTCCAATGTTTTTTGAAAACCGTAAAGGATATAACAATTGTCCTGTGAAATATGTATGACTCTGGAAACCTGACACCACTTTCAAAAACAATGTTTTAATGACCATACCATCTTTTCTTGATATGCAGCAAAGGATGACGTTTTATTTATACAACCCTTCTTCCTTGAATAACCAGCTTAATTATTTATTTATATTTATTTATTTTTATTTATTTTGCATTTGTTTACTGGGTTGGTACAGCTGGGTAAGAATTTTCTGTTTTTCTGTGGAGGCCTAAGGGGAAAAACCCCAAACAGACATACAAGTAGAGACACATTTACAATAATGCAGAGCAAAACAATGTCATGAATACAATGGATAAGAAAAAAAAAATGTACTCCATGGAATTAAACATAGCTATATACAAAATTATAATAATAAGGTTGTAAAAACAATGATAATAAATCCAAGAGGTATGCAGTAAGGGAATTAAGGTTACAGGTAATATTTTGAAAATAATATGTTATTATTAGATTAGTGGCTAGAAGGAGAAATTGTGTATGTGCAGGGGGCCTCAGATCTTAGGATGAAACTAGTGCAGGAGTAAAAAAAAAAAAAAATCATGTATGTACAAGAGGCCTCAGATCAGAGGAAGAGATGGTGCAGAAGAACAAGGTAGTAGAGGAGGGATGTAGTGATCTAGAGGGAGGGTGTAGAAAGGAGAGCAGATACAGTAAGTTATAGAAATAGGAAAGGTCTTCTAGATCAGACTTAGTGGTAAAGTGGGTATAGGGAGAGGGAGGAGTTAAGTAGGGTGGTTGCAGGTACATATTGGGTTGTTATGGAGACACAGTATCAGGTCATGTTTGAAGTTAGAAAGGGAGGTATGGCTTCTAATTTGGAGTGGAATATTATTTCATGTCCTGCGTCCACATCTACTTCAGAGTCGCATACTAAAAATGTTCTGCAAACTCATGCAGAAAATGTAAGTCTTTGGATTCTCCCAAAACCTTTCTCTGCATCTTGTCTTCCTCTGGATTCCTATTCAGGTCATTGCTGAACCCCTATGTACTTTATTTCACTTTACCACTGGTATTGTCCTTCCTGCTTTTGAGCATGTTTTCATCCTTTCCCTCAAAATTACTGGCTTATTTTCAGCCTTTGTTCTACCACCAAAACTTTTGTGATATTAACTGTGATCAGGTCCTTGAATACATTTGAAAATATGGCTTATTGGTACTTATCGATTAGCCACATTCTCGATCTTGACTTGGTATTGTACTCAGTCACTGGTATGATATTATACAGAGTGAAAAGAAAAGATTGTTAACTCGTGCCATTTTCTTTGATAGAAAAAGGGCATTCATTTCTGTAAACCATTAATTACTATGAGACATACACAAGCACTTGACTTTGGGGACATTAAAAGCAAATGATTTTTGTGTTAATTTCATGGACACCTCTTTTTGAGTAGTCTTTGGTGCTACTCTTTCAGCTATAGAGTACTTCAAAGAGTAGTCCCTTAAGGTTGTGTTTTGGATCCAACTACATTTTTGATATCCATAAATGTCTAATTCTTAATCTAACTAAAAATCATTTGACAGTGTATACAGGGGATAGTTTGATGGAGTGTTCCTTTACTTAGCTGGCTGAGTCAATTTCTCACTGATGGCCGATATCATGTCATACATTAATGTAACCAACATTACAGCTGTCTGGCCATATCCTTATACATTTGTTTTTGGCTCAGTATTTATTTGGATATCTTCTCTTCTGCACTTGATTCTATTTTGCACTAATCCTAGCTTGTTCTAGATGGTTTATAATTTTAGGGAGTAAGCTAGAAAGAGAGAAGACAAAAGAATGATTAAACTGTAGCCGAACTGGGTAGGATCCAGTGTCTGTAGCTGCAGTGAACTTTCTATATGAAATCTGGGAGGTTTGTTGGAGATAGCAGCATCTTTAGGGTAGTATTCCTACCACTGATGTGGCATATCTGCTGACTGTACCCTGTAACCTCAGAAATGTTGTAGTTTTTTTTGTTGGTAAGAAAAAAAAACTTTCACGTTTGTATCTGCCCAGCTTTGGACTGCTTTTCAGAATGCTTTCTTTAAGTGAATCGTTATCTATTTTCAGCCCATATTTACCGTTAGTCATAACTGTCATTGTCATTCTACTGTCTCCCAGTTTTATAGGGGTCGAGGTATCACACCTACAATAACCAATGTGACAGAATCACCTAGAGACAATGTTTACATCACTGAGTGGCCAGCCCTGAAAATCTCTGATTCTTGTAGCTTGGCACTGACTCCCTTTGCAGTGGAAATCAGGAAAATGACACTTAAAATGTACATTTGCAGCACATAGAACATGCTGATTACTGATCTGCATGAACGTTCCTTAACCTATACGAGTGCTTGATACACTGATGACAAACTGGTATGTGATCACAGTGCTGCTGTAGTTTGTAAAATGAAAGACTAAGTAACTTGGTTCTAAAATGGATGAAAGACTATTCACATATGCCGACATCCTGGAAAAGAAAAAGAACGGAAAAAAAAAACAGTAGGAAAAGAGCAAATGTTAAACATTCCTCTTCTTCTTCTTCTTTAAACTTTATTTTTTGCTGGAGGGCAACCCCCCGAACTTATATATATATATTAACTTTGAAACCACTATACCTGGAAGAAATGGAAATATTCTGAGAAATGACAACCTTGGACTTAGTATATGTAAGTCTGTTTTTTCGCCCATTCAGTCTCAGTGTTATAGGAGACGATATTTAGCAGAGTCCTCTCCTTATTAATCAGGTTGTTTGTGCACTATCCAGCTATGAACAAAAGCTTGACAATGTGGATTTCTTTTCTGTTCCATTGCTATTCGCAGCTGAGGACAGCTTAGAGGGTCTCTCATGGGTTGCATAAAGATATCTGTAGTGCTCCTGGGATAAGTGGCATATACTGTATTGCAGCAACAATCAAAAAAATCCACAAACATTCTGACAGAGTCAGTTCTAGGGTTAAGGAGGGCACTAGATTTCAGTCAGTATCATGATCATAATTGCCCTTTGAGAGGCATTTTGTGATGGGCATTCATTTAAATCCCAAATCTGAAAACCTGATACTAGCATCAGTGGTATTCATATGTCCAAAACCCAGTTCTGATTTGCCTGAGATACTGTCGATGGTAAAAGTTTGAGCAAACCCGAGGATCTAATTAATTTGTGGCTGGACTTTCTTTGTCAGGTTAGCTTGCAGCAGAAGCATGCATTAATGCATGTCACTGAATTAAAGTTGTTTTCAAAGTAGACCTACGTACTTAAATAATAATGACATTTACATGAGCATAAGTCAGTGTGTAATGTGAAAGGAGCTTGGAAGATTGACCATCACTGAGTTCTTTGCACATTACTGTATGTGCTTCCTGTTCATTGGTGGCTGCAGGGCATTGGGCTGACTGTGCCTTATGAGAGTGCAGTAGTATCTTTACTGCTCTTTTTAGTTTTATAGTAGGCAGTCTTGATGTTTAATATATGATTATATTAAGCAATTCAAAATCAAAATGTCTAAATTATATACCTTTTAAGTTACTGTACAGTTGTAGTCTGTGCTCACAGAGGGACCATTTTTGAAAGTCTGCAACTTGCCTTGAAGTTGTGCGAAATTGAGGAAGGTTTTATTAAGTAAGGGGTGCATGAGGCAAAGCCCCCTTTGTGGTGTTCTGGATGGCTTTTTCCTCTTTCACTTCACCCAGAGCACCCACTTCTAAATAATTTGTTGCTGATTTTGGGAAAATGTTTTTTTTTTTTTATTGAATTTAAAATACCATACCTTATTCTAGTTTAGCTGGCCTTGCAGGCCATTTCAAACCTAGCCAGTTTCTGTTTTACTCCTTGAATTACCGTAGCCCCTTTATTATATCTGTTATTATACTTGTGTTTTGTTTATTTTCTGACTGCCTTATCCCTACAATTTACAAGTGGTAGGAAAGCAAAGTGAAGAAGTGGACAAAATATGAATGTTATTATTAACTGATGCATCCCATAAATCTGTGCTTATTAGTCATGTTTTAACTGAGAAAAAACAGATTGTTACAGTAGCAGCATACCGAATGCCATAGTTTCGTAACACTGGAAACCACAGTTCAAAATATTTTGAGGTAAGCATATATGCTATTGTAGTGTCTTCTGGGGGTTAAAAATCTTAAGTTTTTTTTCTTAAAGCTGTTTTCTTCCTGTAGATTGAGATGAAGACAAAGATGCTTGAGGCAAAATTTCATGAAGAGAAGCTTAAGATGCAGCAGAAGCATGACGCTGACGTACAAAAGGTACCTACAAACCTTTCTTCTTATTTCAGCAAAAAATGCATTTCATCTTTAAAGCTTTTATCAGGAACCCATGAAGTTTCTGAATAATATGAGAAACAAATTAATTTGAATTGCACAGTTGATGTGACTTTTCATATTCTAGCCCGTGCTTTTCCCTTTTCACAGAAATGCTTAATAACAGGAATATAGACACTGATAACATATTCAAGTTACCTTTTATAAAATACAGTTATAAATACTTAGCATTTTGTTGCCACTGTTTTTTGATATTTTAGTCTGTGTCTGGTTGAGTGAGTACTTTTTTCTCAGTTAACTATTATATTTATAAATATGTTGAAATAATTGTGAAGCTTTTTTGTCACAGTGCCTGGGACTTCACCAAGCATAACTCAGAAAGAACCAGTAGCCCCTATGTCCATGACCAAGTAATGACCAAATAATCCTAACACTGCAGTTAGAAAGATGGCTCATCTCAGAAGTGCGACATTGGCTGACAGCCAGCTACATTTTTATAATCCTTTGCCTTTGTCACATCACACTATGGTGCCAAAGTCATTTTACCATAGCTCACCACTTGTGGTATGCCTGGATGGGTCTATATTGGATGATCAAACTTTTAAAAGTTTGAGTGTCATATGGTCGACATCATATGATTGATAGGTTCATAGGTTCATATGTTTATACTAGGCTATCTGCCCTAAGGCATTTATAAGCCTAGCCCAAATTTTTGTGGCTTACGCCACCCCTTATATGAAAAAATACTGTGCCCATTAGTTTGTTGTGCCTCTGTCCAGCAGTGACACAGAGATGATTCCCGGGGTAAACCTACGATCTCCCATCCACAGGTCAAGATTTCTCTTGAACAGAGCCAGCGAGGTGCTCTGCCTCACATGGACCGGGATTTTATTCCACAGCATAGGGAGTCTCTGAGTGATAAATCTATCCCTCCAGCACGTCCTATTTATATCCGTGCTAAGGTTTAAGTCGCTTGCTCTAGTGGTTTTGGTGGATTTGGATTTTTGAGGTGGAGCATGTCCATTAATTCCGGGTTGGACATGGCCTTGTATGTCAGGCACATGTCACCTCTGAGCAGACGGTATGCGACTGAATAGAGCTGGAGTTTCTTCAATCTGGCAGCATATGACAGATTTTGGAGTCCCTTTATCCTTTTGGTGAGGAACTTTTGGGGTCTTTCCAATTGCTGCAGATGTCGGGTGAGATACATCCCGAATGGGGCATTGTACTTGATCATTGGTCTGATAAGTGAAGAGTACAGGGGAACAATGACCTCACTAGATCTGGATGTGAATCCCTTCATGATCAGGTGGGCAATGTAGAAGGTCTTTCTAACCACTTTAGCAACGTGAGTGTCAAAAGAAAGGCCGCTGTCAACCTGGGTCCCCAGGTCCCTGATAACCTCTTCTGTGCTTAGTGGATTGCCACCTATATGGTAGCTTGGGGTTACCTTGTTTTTCCCGAAGGGTATGACTATACATTTTTTGGCGTTTAACTTCAGGCCATGGCTCTGGCACCAGCTATCTGTTTCTGTGAGTCCCTTCTGAAGGATATCCGTGTCCGATGCACTTTCCACTATGGCGCCCAGTTTGCAGTCATCTGCAAACTTTGTCAGCCAAAGTCCTCCCATGTTGGCCTGTACTTCTGAGAAGTAGATGCCGAACAATAGGGGGCCAAGGACCGAGCCCTGTGGGACACCACTTGTGACCGGCTTGGAGTCTGACATAGCGCCAGCAACTCTAACCCTGTGGGTCCTGTCCTTAAGCCAGTTTGCAACCCATCTTGTGACATATGGGTTTACATTTAAGCTGGTAAGTTTTTCTACAATACCCGAGTGAGGTATTGTGTCAAAAGCCTTTGCCTTTGATCTTTTAAAAGTTCGAGTGTCATATGGTCGACAACATATGATTGAACTTTTAAAAGTTTGAACATCCAAAAAAAAAAAAAAAAACTACACAAATAACCTACCTGAATGTTTAAGCAGGGGGACAAGCCCCCCTACACTCCCCCTGTTCTTTAAATGTACCAACTCCGAGATCGCACTACAGTGCAGAAAAGGGAAATCTTCCCATTCTGCACTATACGGAGATCTCTGTTAAAACGTTCGAACTTTCAAAAGTTCGATCATATGTTGTCGACCATATGACACTCAAACTTTTGAAAGTTTGAGCATCCAATATAGACACTACCTGGACATAGTGAATGCACATCTACTGGAATGATGCCCTGTAATATAGCTATATTATGTTGAACCACAATGAACAGAATTAATGAGTGTTTACTGAAAATATTTCTTTCTTCACTTTCAAAGGTAAGAAAGCTAAACTATATTGTTTTTCTCCCTTTCCTTTTTTTCCACCATGTGGTATGTATTACTTCTTACTCTGTGTGTATTTGTGTGTATGTGTGTGTATATATATATATATATATATATATATATATATATATGTATATATATATATGTGTATATATATATATATATATATATATATATATATATATATATATATATATATATATACACATATATATATATACACACACACACACACACACACACACACACACGTATGCATTTCCTATTCTTGATTTTTTTTCTAGTTTCCACAAGATTGGTGACATTATGCAATTTTAAATGTCAGTCATCTTAAAGGGTTGAAATGGTTGTCCCCAGCAACTGTTAATTTAGAAATTTGTTTATGTAAGAATGGGTAATCAAGTAAGCATAATGTGTTTGTTCTCATAAACAATCTTTGTTTGTGAATTATAGAGGTAAATGATAACAAAGATCAAGTAGGAACAAATGAGTTCAAAACAGCCCATGTCAGGGTAGGAAGGTGGTTTGTTTACTTTCCAAAAATGTTACCCTTTCTTGATTTCTACCTCAAGCAGGTAGGTGCTTGGAAGAAATCTTTGGTGTCAGCCCTTAGTCTGTCTGAACCCTCTTTTTGGCGTCACTTTTCAAGCATTTAACTAGACCTTGAACAATAAAAAGTAAAAGTCTATAAAATATTTGGTTTTAGACAAAAAGTGGGAGGGAAGCAAAGAAACATCTGAGAGAGGTTGTGGTTTTGGCCATACTGATGCCATGTGCAATGGCCTTGTCACTCATCATCTCAACATTGCAGGGTACACTGAGACTACTTTTACACAAAAATCAAAGAGAAATGGGAAAAATGAGGTCATATTCCCCCATTTTTCATGAAACTAAATCCAGTACCTTAGTTGGTCCCACTGCAAGGAGGCTTATTATGCCACTATCTTGACACTACTCCCATCATAAGACCTAGCAGGCCTGTCGTTATCTTCAGTTCACACTTGATACTTGATAGCCCTGATCCAAATGTTAGCTCCCATATTTAACCTTTCCCCATAATTAAACCAACCCATTTTCCTTGGTCTACTTTAACTATTTGCAAACTACTGAAAAACATGTAGGATTTCTCATACACTTTTCATCCACATTTGTTTTTTAGGCTTGTTTTCCAGAACAGTTAGATAGCCCCTCTGCCAATCAGTTTTAAAATCCCTTAATTCTAATCCTGTCCAGCCTTGACCTGTTGTTTTCTTAATTGAACATACTGGATAATATATCACGTGAGATCTTCCACTCATTTCAGTGAGGTGCACTAGTATATTACCATTGACCCTTTCTGTGCAGCTATTATAGATTCCAGCTAGCTGTTTCTTTCACTTTGGAATCCTTCTTATTTTTAATTTCCGCACTGATGGATCCGTTCCAGTGCTGACAGTTTCTAGAGGCCCTAGTTTGAAATTATAGTTTACAGGTGGCAGCATTGTCAGTCATTGTATTTTCATTTACTTTGCATGAACTGTACCTTTTGTGTTTTGGCACCAATGTAATTCACTTTGGAGCACTAGGTTATGCCGAAATATACAATGATTTTTCAATAGTATTAAAAAATGTACATGCTGATTGGTCAGCCTCACCATTGTGCCTGTTGTAAATCAAGCATATACCAATAGAAAAAAACTCCAGCCTCTGAAGTACCATTCAGTGACCAGACTTTTCAATTGATGTATGCTACTGAGGGCAGACCAAATACAAGGAAAAAAATCAGGAATTTCCTGTAAAACTAAAGAAACAGAAACATACCTGTTTGTATTTTTGCCCTTTCTTGGCAGACTCTTATACCTCTGAATTGTGTAGAATGTCCACAGTTTTGCCTCATTTATAAAAAAATATCAACAGAGATTCTTGTTTTTCCATTGCTTCTGATGGACAGCACTGATGTACTGTGCAAGTGTGGGAACAGAAGTCCCATACACATGGGCAGCACATTAGGAAACGCAGAAGAACTGAGGAACAATGCATTGGAACACTACAGTGCCAGTATACAAATACATTATTTAAGAAAGGTAAGCAATTTCTTTCTTAAATAATGTCATTGTGTAATAGCAATAACCCACTCCTGAATGTGGGTAATGCTGGAATTACTCATAGTTGTCTTTGTTTGATGACTTGGACTTTGCCGTCATGATCAAACCACACCAACCATGAGCAAGCCCAGCATTACCCACACAAAGTCTTGAGTTATTGCTTAATTATTTATTTATTTGCCTTTGTTTACTGGGAGGGTCCCTTTGGGCAAATCTCCTTTTCAGCAGAGGCCCAGAGAGAAAAGCTCCACTTTATATACAGTTGAATGAGGCAACAGCAAGATGCACTATATAACACAACAGGTGATCATGATGTTGCATACACTGTATAGTATTTACAAGCATAAGGCACAAAGTTTTTTAGTAGTAGTGTGTATGTTTTTAAGGATTAATTTATTGTAATAGTTACTCAATTACAGTTGTTTGATTAAATAATTCAATTCAGTGGTATAAAAGCAGCTGGAATGTTTAGGTTTTTCATCTGATGAAGTATTGGGTTCCGAGACGAAAGCTCTAATCTGCTATGTTTTTTATTGTTTTAATAAAGCCTTTAAGGCTGTGGGCTGGACTGCTATCTTTGTTTGTTGTTTCCCCTACCATGCTGTTCCTCTTTTAATTTTTTAACATTTCAGTATTTTGTTAATGTAGCCCTTTATAATTTCTGCATTACTGTACTAGAAGTCTTGTCACAGTACTGACAGAAGTGGCCTCATATATCTAGCTGGTAACTTGCACAACCAGAACCGTTGATTGTTCTTCCAAACAGCTGAAGCCCACAAAAAAGAAAAATAATGCCCTTAATTCCCTATCCCAACCTCTCCAGTATTACTTTGTTATATAGCTAATTGAAATTATTTGGTGATACTGCCTGGTAGCCCAGCTTCCTTTTCAAATAACCTGGCACATTGTCATTTCCTTATCAAACCTAAACACCATGTACACATCGATGAAGTGCCTATAATCACCTCTCTCCTTTCCTATGTGTATCTCTTGCTTCTAATCTGACCTTTATATTAAATAGCCGCATCATTAACATTCTTCACAAAATTAATAAAATTACATTACCCAATGATACAACAATTCCACACACTTGCATTAATGTATTTATGATACATTCATGTCTGCATCTCAAAACAGCATGTTTGAAGTCTATAGAACAGATATATGGCCAAGCCCTGTCTGGAAATAATATACATAAGAAAAGCTGGAGGTGGAATGCAGAAGTCCAGGAAATTATCAAAAGAGAGAAGGGCAGGAAGAGGTGTGAGACAGAAAAGACAGACAAGGCTAAGAAGGAATATTGGCTAACTAACAAAGGAGGTTAAAGTAACAGTCATTAATGGCAAAGAACAAGCCATCATTTGCATTCAGTTCAGTCCTGAGCTCAGTGCTGTTCATATTGGTAATGGGCTACAAATAGAACAGAGAGGACAGATCAACAAAGCTGCTGTATGCAGGTAATGTGGCAATACAAGTACACTCTGAACAAGAAGTTTATCAAAGGGTAGGAGAATGAAATGCAAAACTGAATGCACATGGGATGAAATTGAGTACAGGCAAAACTGCTATCATGGCAGCATATGGGGGAAATCAGAAGCAGCTGAGAAAATAGTAGAACAGGTTAACTACTTCAAGTATCTAGGAGGGATGGATGAGGAGCAGCGAAGTCTGAATGAAGGGGTCTAAGTTAGACTTGGCATTGCTGCAGCCTCCATCCAGGAAGAGTCAGGGACAATGTGTCAGAGCAGCTGAAAAGTAAGGTGTACACACTAGTGTTGTGACTAGTGCTTCTCAGTGTCACAGAAACATGGACAATGAAGAAAAAGTAATTAAGGAAGCTTGAGGTGATGGAGATGAAGTGCCTGAAATGGGTGGTAGCATGCACGCTGTGTCACAGATGAAGAAATGATGACTTTAGAGCAAAAGTCCCAGTTGCAGAAGAGGTAAAGGAAAGCAGATTAAAGTAGTCTGGTCTCATGTGCAGGAAACAAATGGATGACTTGGTGAAAAAAACTGGGGAGAGAGAGGAAGAAGCCAAGAGAAGATTAAGGACATTCAGCCAAGAAATGGATGGATTACGTAAGAGAAGATCAGCGGAAATCAGGCGTGACTGCCAGTGAAGGTAAGTGAGTGGCAGTGAATCCAAAGGGCTGGAAGTAATTGACACAACACTGTGACCCCACGTAGGAAAATGGGAAAGGGGGTTGATGATGACAAACTCATAGTGTTAATAGCCACAAAGTAATTTTCCTAATACATACAAATGTAGACTAGCCTAATTACAACAACTATAGTCAATCCAAAACTCTCAGTAACAGACATCTCAGGTTAGGCTTCTTTAGATCCTCGTAGATCAATAGTCTGCTAAGTGCCTATGAAATTATGAACCTTTGAAGGTATTCACTCAAATTCTGGAGCCTGTGTTGGAGACTTTCTCTTTTCCAACCAGGATATACAAGAAACAATGATACAAACTGCTAAACAGCCACAAGGAAAATTTAAACTGAAAACCACCAAATAACGGAAATAACAGCATGGACTGGAAATGAATAAAATGCTTTATTGATTCTTGTACCTCGGCCTTCGCCTTCACATGGAATCATTTACATTCACAAACACAGTCCTATTTGAACCACCCAACATTAAGTATTTAATTGAATTCAATTAACATTTTGTCAAAATTTAAAGTCACATTTTCAAAACACATTTATACCTAATACTATATTTTATTACATATACAACTACTTGCATGATTAATTTATACCCTAAATAATTCTATTAAAACATACATAATTCTTTTCATACTTCTAAATTCATACCATTGGGATAGAGAGTATTGAAATTAATAATATACTTTGATTCCATATTTAATAACCTCCTTTGAAAATTGTTATTTGTCCCCCCGACCCCATAGGGTTTGGCTATAACACTAAAAATTAAATCCTTAATCAAACCTCCATGCTTCTCATGAAAATGACTAGCCACTGGACTATCCAACCTTGAATTTCTAATATCACCTAGATGTTCTAGGATTCTTAATTTGACCTTACATTTGGTTTATCCCAAATACCACTTTTGTACTGGACAACTGCATCCAATGGCATAAATTACCCCAAATGAATTACAGTCAAAATGATCAGTGGCATTATATCCCTGCTAATGATTGGCCACAATGCCATCACCAATTTCCTTAAGATGGGAGAAAAAGCTGAAAACCTATTCACAAAAATATTTTATCTTCCTTTTCACCTGCTTCATATTCCAAAATTCTCCTACTATTTGTAAAAAAAACTTCCATCATGATGAATTAACCCCAAATCTTTTTCCACTTTGTCTCTAGCTGCCTTCACCCTTTCATGGGAATACCCTCTAACATATAATTTCTCATATACTCTGTTAAATTCCTCTCGTAAATTATCATATTCTGAAGTATTATCTGCAATCCGTTTAAATTCCCCTACTGGCAGTGATTCAATATGATGGGAACTATGCATGCTAGATGCATGTAAAAAATTATTAAGCGCTGTAATCTTATGAAAGGGTCTATGTTGTATTCTTCCATCAGATCCATCATAAAATTCCACATCCAAATATTGAATCCTATTTCCACCTAGAATAAAAGTGAAATCCAACCCACATGGATTGATCCTTAAGTTAGAGATAAACTCTTCAAATTCTTTGGGGTCACCCTTACACAAAAATAAAAGATCATCAATTAATCTTTTGTATTTGACCACCTTATTATGGAAAAAACTCTTAGAATACACAAACAGGTTTTCAAAATAACCCATAAAAATAATGGCATATGATGGAGCAAAGGCAGCGCCCATCGCAGTGCCATCCTTCTGTAGAAAGAATCTCTTTTCAAACTCAAAATAAT
This sequence comes from Protopterus annectens, assembly GCF_019279795.1. Classification (NCBI taxonomy): domain Eukaryota; kingdom Metazoa; phylum Chordata; order Ceratodontiformes; family Protopteridae; genus Protopterus; species Protopterus annectens. The sequence continues at coordinate 136,374,073 of NC_056744.1, forward strand.
TATGTGTAAGGCAAAATTCCAACAAACTAATAATAAAGGAGGTTTGTGGTCCTTCACCCAATAACTTGCCTGTTGCCTCTAGCCCCCAATTGGTTCTGATACAGGTATACAATGATTTAATCACAACACTGACCCAGTAATAGTCATCCTCCCAAACAACCCCTTTAAAATAATCACAAACTTCTCCGGTGTTCTTTACATGTGAGGGTATCCTTGGTAGATGACTTTTTAACACCGAGTCCAAAAATATGCCAACATTTTGTAAATAAGCACCTTTACCCGACACAATTGGTCGTCCAGGTGGATTTCTCAAGTCCTTGTGCACCTTTGGGATAATAAAAAATTTTGCATCTTTGGGATTCTTAATATATAATTACAGCGGTTAATAATTTTTTACATGCATCTAGCATGCATCTTATTGAATCACTGCCAGTTGGGGAATTTAAACGGATTGCAGATAATACTTCAGAATATGATAATTTAAGAGAGGAATTCAACCGAGTATATGAGAAATTATATGTTAGAGGGTATTCCCATGAAATGGTGAAGGCAGCTAGAGACAAAGTGGAAAAAGATTTGGGGTTAATTCATCATGATGGAAGCTTTTTTACAAATACAAGAAAGTATAAAAATAAGAGCAAGAGAATTTTGGAATATGAAGCAGGTGAAGAGGAAGATAAAATATTTTTTGTGAACAGGTTTTCAGCTTTTTCTCCCATCTTAAGGAAATTGGTGATGGCATTGTGGCCAATCATTAGCAGGGATGATAGTTTAAGGAATATCATCCCTAAGAAAGTAATTTTTTCTTATGGTAGGTTCCAGAATTTAAAGGAGCTAGTAAAAAAACAGGGGCAGAAGGAAAAAGGCGGTCAATGCAGGTGCACATGCCTGTGGTAGATGCAAAGTATGTGACAAAATCAGAAATTTGGATGGTACCAGGATCAATGGCATTTTATATAATGCCATTGATCATTTTGACTGTAATTCATTTGGGGTAATTTATGCCATTGGATGCAGTTGTCCAGTACAAAAGTGGTATTTGGGACAAACCAAATGTAAGGTCAAATTAAGAATCCTAGAAAATCTAGGTGATATTAGAAATTCAAGGTTGGATAGTCCAGTGGCTAGTCATTTTCATGAGAAGCATGGAGGTTTGATTAAGGATTTAATTTTTAGTGTTATAGCCAAACCCTATGGGGTGGGGGTGGGGGACAAATAACAATTTTCAAAGGAGGTTATTAAATATGGAATCAAAGTATATTATTAATTTCAATACTCTCTATCCCAATGGTATGAATTTAGAAGTATGAAAAGAATTATGTATGTTTTAATAGAATTATTTAGGGTATAAATTAATCATGCAAGTAGTTGTATGTGTAATAAAATATAGTATTAGGTATAAATGCCTTTTGAAAATGTGACTTTAAATTTTGACAAAATGTTAATTGAATTGAATTAAATACTTAATGTTGGGTGGTTCAAATAGGACTGTGTTTGTGAATGATTCCATGTGAAGGCGAAGGCCGAGGTACCAGAATCAATAAAGCATTTTATTTGTTTCCAGTCCGTGCTGTTATTTCCGTTATTTGGTGGTTTTCAGTTTAAATGTTCCAACCAGGATATACCCTTCTTTGTCTGCCCAAAGACCCTGAAATGAAGGCTCACTTCAGTAGACGCATTCGGAAGTGACTTCCACAATCATAAACTTGGGTGTGTCATTTAACTCAAATGTCCTACCTACCTCAGAAATGTGGCTAAAGACAGAGAAAGTAAATTGTATGAAAAGGTTGTAATATAAATCAGATAGAACCAGTAGAGGTGCATGTAGTATTTCTGTGATTGTTAAAAACAGTCTGACTTGCAAATCACTTACACACAGCCCTCTCCTGTATCCCAGTAGGCCCACTCCTAATTTGGACGACAATCAATGCCAAACATTTAGTCATGAAATGTTTGCAAGTTCCACCAGATGCAACTGAAGATAGAGCTGAACATATCCTGAACTGGATATACAGTAGCATAAAATAAATAGATAAATAATACTCCTAGATGACTTCTTCATGGATTGGAACCTAGCCGGTGATGACTTTTCACAACTTTTTGAACTAATTAAGCTAGCAGCAAGGACTGACAATACTTGTTTTATCCATTCTAAATGCTACTCTGCTTTCAGAATGTTATCCATCTCCGTAGTTGCACATGACCTCAGTAGGCTCTTCATCTTTGAGGATCTTAAGAAGAATATCCTTACATTTCCATGGTAGTTATTAGCTCTTTCATTTTCTATATGAATAACCCACAGACTGGTAGAACATTTACTTTTTGCTCGTCTCCATGAGGGACACGGGTGCTAAACTGGAGGAGGAGTGAATTTATGGTTTGCCATCCATTCTTCAAAATCATGTTTGAGTAGAGTAAGTGAAGTACTTCACTTTATGTGGAGTGGAAGATGGGTCAGCAGAACAGGGATTCTCTGTGATACAGGCCTAGCCCTGCAGTATGTCCTACTAATGTCTCCAAAGAGATTGAGATGCCTTGAGCAGGTGTTCACACTTCTATTGAACTTACAAATGAGTACTAGGTCTGACTGAATAGGGTTTGCTGAGGCTGTATAAGCAACGTAGGTGTTACCTTTTAGTACCAGCATGATATCAAGAAGAGGCAAAAGGCTACAAGATGGTCTGCGTAGTTTTTGTGATATAGATCTGTTGCTCACATTATCCTTGTCAATGACAAAAAATAATAAATAAGTAGTAATTGACCCTGACTGATTCAGTGACTAAAAAACGGGAGTGTGCTTGTGTCATCACACTGTACTCCTCAAACAGGGTACTAATAAAGCCATAGAGTTAACACTATGGATATACAGGGTAAGACATTTCGCATATACTTTTTTATTCCTTTATAGCCTCACTGGTACAAATCTCAAAGGTGTTACCAGTCCGTGTATATCACGTGAAGTAGAGGTGCGTGTTTCAGCTTGACATCTTACTGTTGCTCATTGTGCCACCTGTAAGACTGATATTTAGTTTGCTATAGTATCCCAAGGGTCGAACACTGTCTAACACATATACCACTGAAGGTAAAAATGCATTCATAAGCTTTGGTAGATAATGCTGGCAGTAATTTGGTTACAATGAAACATGAAGAGTTTGGTAGCCAGCCAGATCTCACCGAAGAGAACCTTTTAGCATCTCAAATGGCATCATGCAAGCATATGTCTTCATCAAAATAATTTTCTTCATCTATTTTCTGGTCATCATAAAACTTGCATGGCCTGTCTTCCCACTTGACTTAACATAGGATACAGAAAATACACAAGTACAGTACTTAATACTGACAAATGAAACACAGCATTTTCTTGGCATCTTTCTTTAACCTCCCAAGTCCTAATCCAATGTTGTTGTACATATCATGAACTTTAAATTGCAGTAGATTAATTTGCAGAAGTTTACTGAAGTTTGACTTGAACTCTTCCTCAAGAAAACAAAGGTATTTAATCATTTGGCTCACAGCTTTGTCAGATTAGAGCACTTTTCCCTACCTAGGCTTTCGCTTCTCTGTTATGTTGAATATAGTCAGTGAGGTTTCAGTAGCTGTCTCATTGTGCCATTGCCTGCAGTGGGACTCCATTTTAATGCATCTCCACAGACAATGAGCTGCAAAAAATACTCATATTGGTATGCAACTTGGTTAGCATTTCTTTTCTTCTCTATGGCTGTGAGTCTGGGTGACATTCTGATGTCATTTTAAGAAACCAAAGAGATACATTCAGTGATGTCTTTAAGAACATTTGCAACAAACTGGAAGACCAGCATGCTAGCATCAGAGTTCATGTTATGGCTACTGTCACCAGCACTGGGGTGAAGATTCTCAGACCTTAGTTCTGCTGAATTATTTGTCTTTTATTTCCAAAAACAGACTTTTATTATCTCTTCTCAATTATGTACAGAGACCTTGTGGTAATCAAAGGAAATTCTACAAAGGTACATTGGAGTTCTACCTGTAGAAGATATATAGGGTTCCACAAGCTGGAAGACACTAGCCATCACCTGCTGTAAATGGTGCAGCTTAGACCAAGCAGCAGAATGCTTTGAAGAGAAACATTTGCATAAAAAAGAACAAAATCCCAAGCTTCATATTTGGAAATGTTTGCAGTTTTTAAGGTGGGACCTATGAGACCAGAACTGGATTAGCCTGCTACTTTAATACCCGCCTCTAAATCACAGTAGACTGAAGAAAACTAATCCTTATTACTCACATGTGCATACGTGGTAAAACACGACAAATGGTATTTCTTTCTCCAGAGCCATCAGGTTATAGGCTCATGAGGGTGAAAACATATGTTATATCATTATCTGTACTGACCTAAATACAGAGAAATTGTGCTGACATTATTTCCAGAAGGCTCATACATAGTAAAAGTTCTGCAATCTGCACGGTTGAATAACATACTGAGAAGCTCACTGAAGAATTGCTTAATAAGTGCACTTCAGCAATGGCACATTTCACTCCTATAAATTCCTGTGATAGATTCTACTGAAAATATATAAGTATGACTCTACTGAAAATGTATCCCTGCAGACTACCAGGCCTTATGACCAACTGGTAGGAACCAGTCCTTTGTAGTTACTGTCACTCAGAGAAGACTGTGTCTACACCAACAGGAACTGAACAGAAAGTTTCAGGACTTCAGCTGATGTAGTCAGAAATGGTGCACTTTGAATACATTGTCCAGCTTTCTCCTTAACTCATTGGCACCTATGTGGTCACACGTCTAGCAGCCTACATACATCCTTGTATTCCAGAGCATTTTCTGAAAAATAAATGTAAAAAGCATTAGATGTACAAATTTTGAACAATAAAAGCTATTAACAGTGTACAAGTAGCAATGTTATTATTAAGAAGTTTTCTTTACAGTGATGATAGTGCATTCATAGTCTTTCCATAACTACTATATTATAATAAACATAGACCCAGAATTATATTTTTTGCTAAACTTTCACAAACAAGTTGTCATATCTTGGAAAGTGTATAACCTAGACATATGCTATTAGAACACTTTTGTTCACCAGACATAACACTTTCACATGGCAGCAAGAAATTCTAATTCTCCTTTGAGTGCATGTTTATTGAAATATTTGCAGAGATATGGAAACTTATGCTTATTGCATTATTAGTAATATAAATAACACTGAATATCATAGAGAATGTGCAACTTACACTGCTAGTATCAGTAAAAGACTTAATATTTAAGGGTTCATCTGATGCTATGCAATAGTTTGTAACTCACTCGATTATTGAAATATTAAGCACATATGGAAATATTGCTTATTTTCATAATCACTAACAAACAACTAGCAGTATATTCAGTACAATGTACTAAATTGCACATTGACAGTGAATTTTTTCCTAACACCAGCGTTTTACTCCATCCCTTCAACAACATGTAGGTCTCTCAGTTACGCAAAACGAACAGAAATGTGAAGGAAAAAGGGGATTCATTTCTGTACTCTAGAACCTCATAGATTAACAGCCTTAATGTAATTTTGTTAATTAATCATGGCCTTGTCTAATACTGCCTTTTATCACCTGGTAAATCACTTAGTTAAAGATGCCAGCTCCAAAAACGGTTTGAGCATCATAAACAGTTATGGGCATTAACTGGAAATACACAAAAAGGTGCTGTTAGCCTTGAATAATCCATATTCCTGTTTTTTTCCCATCTTTAAGCTTGTCCCTACTCTGAGCTTAATTTAGCATCTGCTTGGTATCTCCAAGAAAATGGGTTCTGCCTGTAGCATTGTGCCTGCGATGGGAGTGTGTGTAAAACCTCATCTGCCTAACTTTAACTTACTACCTTTTGTGATTGACATTAATCCCAACATCATTTGCATTCCAGTAGAGGTCAGTCCTATTTCTGATGAAAATTTTTGGCATAATTTTAGTCTTGCCAGAGCAAACAGAAGCCCCTGTTAAAGTTAAGTTGCCTTCCTGTCCAAATGTGTGTGTTTGTGTATGTGTGTATCTATGTATTTATGTATATCTATATCTATATATATATATATATATATATATATATATATATATATATATATATATATGTGTGTGTGTGTGTGTGTGTGTGTGTGTCTGTGTGTGTCTCTCAGCACCATATCACAAACCAGAATATCAACCCTGATGATTCCCTCAACAATAATCCATTAAGAAATAGACAACAGGAATTCCACAGTCAAGGCGAATATGAAAAATAAAATAAATAAACATTGTTTCATGGTCCTTAGCAGAACTTCCAACAAATTATATGGATTCCCCTTTGGTTTGCATTCAAGGTTCAAATCAAAATCCAATTTTCAGAACACCCGTCTACCTTTAATTAAAGAGTTCTTTATACTGCTTTATCCCAGACATCATCAACTAGAGGATATGTCTGGTGGTTGTGGTAAGTTACTGTCAATTTATCACATTTCTGCATTCCAGTCAACATCTGATTTGCTAAATATCGCTCTAAGAATCTGTCATTAAATATCAAATACTCCAAAGAGTGAATACAAAACGTGCAATCTTTTTCGATCAAATCTGAAAAAAATCTAACAAACCTCCAAAAAAGTATTTTTTGCTGGGGACAAGCCATAATACACCCCCACACTCCCTGCAATTATACCAACTCAGAGATCACACAACAGTGGGGAAAGAGCAAATTCTCAGACTCTGATGTATAGTGATATCGCTTGCAAAGCAGCTGAAAGACTGAAAAAACAAGTGAAAAAGAGTGTTCACTCTTATAGACTTCAACCCTCTCTACAGGTGCTGGCTTTTCTGTCCAAGAGAGACATTCAGTTAGTGCCAGAAGGTAAGTGAAGAACTTGATTCTGTTCTCATTTTGACCTGTAACAAAAATGACATGTTCTGAATTTCTACAACCTATATGACATTATTGTTTTAGTGATTTGGCACAGCTACTGTGCAGGCAACTCCTCCTCTTGTTACAGAAGATGATAGGACTTTCCATCTGGAGATACATAATGATCGTGGATTCACAGTAAGTGATCAGCATTACGGCCCTTTGTCTTTAGAGAAACGTGATTGCTGTTAATTCTCATTTGTATTTGCTGTTATGCAGATGTGTAGTTACTTTTTGAATTAGCTCAGACTTCCAAATTTTTTGTGTGTGTAGGGGAAATTTGTCATAAATTATTCTTGGACATTGTGGAGTTACAGTTATAAACCTTTGCTTTTATTTATTGCTATTGCGGCTGTTGCTAACATGTTTTAACAGTAGCTCATGGGCCCTTGTGCTAACCTTTTGGGCATTATACTTTAGGTAAATAAATGCAAAGAAAAAATTAATTTGATAAAATATTGAAAATAAGACTCGGACTTCTCTTAGGTAATTATATGAGATTGAAACTATGGAGGTGATTTTAGTCTTACCAGATACATAAACTGAAATTAGGATGTTTTCCATCTTTCTTTCTGTGCCTCGCAGGATACATGTAAACTATCCCGAATATTTTTTCACAATTGTAGATATAGTATAGTCAGAATTTAATTTATGTTTAATATCTGTAGTATTATGGTTTATTTGCTCTTGTTTGTACTGGATGCTTAGTGTTATGCCTTTTGTGAGGTAATTTCCTACAAAATTGTAATAATTTTGGGATTTTAAGGTTGCTCAAGATGCTGAGACTGGTACGTTTTATAGGGGCTGAACAAACTAGTAAAATCAAAAAAAATGGTCACGACAGCAGCTGAGTAAAACACTAAGGATTTATTAAACTTTTAACTTGAAGCGCTTTTCATTTGCTAGAATATGCAAACTTCTTCAGAAGTAAAAAACTGAAAATACAACACTCGTTTTAAAACCACATTTGAAAACCAGCGGGTTATCCTGACCAATCATAGACATAGTTACACGAGAGTTTACTTAAAGTAGTACACTGAAACTAGTACTGCAACATGTCAGCACGGTCTGTCGCAGGAATACATAATTTATCCACTAGGTGAAATAATACCAGTTATATAGAACACCATGAACATAATGTTTCCAAAAGGCTTACCCCACAAAATTCATGTGTAAGTTAATTTCTTTGCCTTTAGCAGATCCAAATTGATTACACTCGAGTTTATAGGGTGTCTGTGACATTGAAAACAATTAGTTCATCATTGATACATTCCATTTCTTCAAAGGAAAGGCTAGTAAGACTAATAGGTCTATAGGTAAAAGGGTCAATCATGACCGTTGTGGAATGGTACAGCTGTGGCAGTGCTCTACGTTTCAGGTGATAAACATTGGATAGACCAAAGTTAAAGAGATTTAGATGGGGTTAGGCTGTATAGGGCTTGATACTTGCAAGCAGACATCTTGGAATGTAGTTGGAGCCCATAGAACTAGTGTTTGTAGTTCTGAAGGCTGCTGATATGGTTTAGTGACTATGGCTGAGATTATATGGGGACAAAATGTGGTGACCTGTGGAAGATGTGATGTTGGAGCACAATTTGTCAGCAAATAATTTAGCTGTGATCTCTGAGTCAAAGTGGTATATCCTACTGTGAAGGTAAGTTTAGAGGAGGGTTGAGTATTACTTCTAGGTTTCCTAATTTAGCTGAAGAAGGTCTTGTGATTTTCCTTGGTATTGGTGGCTGTGCTAAGTTCATAACTGGTTTTGCAGTGCTTATGGTGTGCTTTACCATCTTGCTTTTAAAGTGTTATATGACTCCTATAGTGAGAAAGAAGGGATGTCTATGGAGTCGTGAACTCTGTTTTTCCTATAGACTTAATTTTTGAATTTATCACAGTTCTTTTGGAAAACCAGAGCACCATCGTCAATACATTTATCATTTTGAGGGAGTAAAACCCTGAGAAGTGTGTAAAAGCAGTCTGTGATATGTGGATGTGCCAGTTATAGTTTTGAATGATATTGATAAGTAGAAGTAAGCTGTGTTCAGAATCATCTTGATATATGCTCCAACTTTTGTGAGTGTTACAAGTTTAAGGTCACGGTTAGGTGATCTGATTTAACCATTGTGGGGGTGACCGAGCAGTTTGTAAGGACAAGATCAAGGAAACATAAACTAATGGGGACAGGGTAAGATTGCTATATGGAGTTGATATTTACATAATCAAGAAAACTCTGGACACATTTTTGGTGGTTGTATAGGCTGACCATTGATTGTGAACCATCCTTCTAACCTTAATCTCTATCAGAATACCTTATCCTGGTTCTCAAGCTAACTCTCTGACAGATATTAAGCTGTGAAATGGGGAAAAGGCACCTCAACCTTCCTTCCTACCCCCACTGGGGTACCCTAGGGATCCATACTCGGTCCAGTGCTGTTCAACATCTTTATCAGTGATTTCCACACAGCCATACCCAACACCAAAATTGTACGATATGCAGATGACTCAACTTTAGTCTGCTCTGCCTCTAACCTCACTGAGCTCCAAACAATGACCCAAACTGCCTTCTCCACCACTGAGAACTGGATGGTCCAAAACCACATCTCTCTAAATGCCAACAAATCCAAAATACTAGAAACAACAAATTAAAACAAAGTACTGTAGTGAAGAGATGGCAACCCAAACTACTAAAAGAATAGTAAAATTTAATATGTAAAGCACTTTTCGTTTGCCTCCTTTGACAAACTTCTTCAGACAAGACTACATAACAAAATCACAAGCATATATATACACAATGGAAATCAATTAAATACCAAATTACTTCTAATTAAAATAAATTAGTCTGGGAGACCACTTCTTAAAGACATAGGCATCAACATATTAAGCTACTAATACTACACTTATTCAAGACTCCAGTAATAAGAACAATAACTTTCTGGATTCGTTGCTATCCAAAATGGATTCTTTATTTGGGAGACTCGACTTATTAGAACAACAGCAGCAGAAGATATGTTCGTTGCCACTATGTACATTTACCAACAGTTTACACTCTGTTCTGCCCTCCACCGAATTTGCAACCAACCGGGTTACTTTTCCATCTATTCCTCAAACAGCTGATGCTATGCGGATCAACGAAGGGCAGAGGAGTATTCCAGCCCCAGTGGTTCCGGCTCCAGTAATACCACCGGTAAATACCAATTCTACACATTTGGAGTCACAGAATGTTGGCGTTTCTTGTTCTACTACAAGGCCTTCTGTTTCTGTTTTGTCGGAGACCGGAGTTGGCGTGAGGGCAAGCGATAATTTTCTTCATTATCCTGATATTACTTCTTGGATGTCCGAAAGTTTTTCTTTTACCACTGTTCCAAATCGAACACAACTACAAGGTAATGGCAATGTGAGCAATTCCTTTGACATTGTTTCTAACTTGAAATTGTTGGATAATATTTTAGTTAAAATGAAAAAAAAACAAAGTTAGAAATTTCCTACTTTCAGGAATGTTTAGCACGTAGAATTGTCCCGAAAGGGCTTAGACATTACCAGTACCCAACAGGTTTGGTTGCCAGTTCAACATTTCACAAAGATCTTATAGACATGTTTGATCAGCATGGCTTCGAGCTATTAGATTTGATGATTAAGCATTATACTTTATCTGTTAGCATATTGAATTCGCAGGTTGTTGATTTGGACAATACAATTAAGTCAGACACAGAATTTTTCAGGTATAAATACGAATATGGAAGATTGTTTACTAGCATAGATGATTATTTGGTCAAACTTAAAAATAACAAACTTAAAAAGCTGGACAGAGATAGCAAAGCTTACAGTAACGGCTCTGCTTATCCACCAGCTCAAGTATGGCGTACTCAATTTAGAGTAGCTGAATCAAGCAATGACAACAGGGTATCAGCACCTAACCCTGGTGAGTCGTTCGTCAATAATCGTTCACAAGGTGACATTACCCCTACTAATGAGACAGTTAGGCAAGAGTCTTTGCCTATGGAAGTTAGGCGGAGTGAAAGATTACAGAACACCAATAACGTCAAATCCACTCAACAGAATTCAAAATCTTATGATCCTAATTTTTTAGGGGCAAGATCCAAACAACAGTATGGTCAACAAAGGAAGCGCTCCAATCGGAAGTTGAACACTTTACAGGAATTAGTTAATGACTGTATTTTAGAATGTCTCAGTCTGAGTTCTCCATGCAGTTCCAATTTTTTAGTAGAGTGCAATAAATCCAGCACATTCCTTGAACTGTATGAAAGTGATGTTTCATTTTTGAATGATGAAATTGAAGCATCGAGCTTACCTGTACAACAAAGTGAACACTCTCCAGTGATCATCACTAATTTGAACGGTGACTTTAAAGTATATAATTTTTCATCTGTGGATATTTCTCCAGCGATGGCAGAATTATTTCCGAAGGGTTACACATATGTTCCAATACAGAGATTAGATATAGTGAAAACCATTGTTGATGTTAAACTGTTCACGAGGAAACTCAGTTTTTGTTTAATGATGGGAGGGGACTCATTTATTGAGAATAATGGTATCTTTAGAGTCCCAAGTACATTCACCCCACCCTTGCAGCCCCTATTCCAGGTTTTTGAGCAAATGTGTAAATTGGACATTAGGCAAAATTTCAGACATCGTTCAGTTAAACATACTAGCAATGATCGAAGTAACTTTGAGAGAGAATGCCTAGAGTATATTAAATCATGTAATATTCGCATTTGTAAACCTGATAATGGAGGGGGCTTAGTGATTTTTGACAGCACTGACTACTTTGAGCATATGGTGAGTTTACTGAACACTTCTCCTTACACTTTGAGCTCTAGATCAGAAACAAATAGAGCATATAGTATCATCAGGAATTGCATGGAAGAAATGTACATTGAAGGGAGAATTGACCAAAAGCTGTATAATTACATGTCTACTACTTACCCTAGGTATCCATATTTATTTGGCATTTCAAAAATACACAAGGATATCTCTGACTCTCCTATGCGTCCATTAGTCGATGGACGAGGATCTCCTATATATGCATGTGCTAAAGTAGTTAATGTAATTCTACAGAAATATATAGTACAGGAACACCAGATTTGCAAGGACTCGTGGACTTTTCTTGAGAAAATCAATGAGTTCGATTTCAACACTCGATACAATTTCCTTATAGTTGACGTTAAGGATTTGCATACGAGTATTCCTCATGTTATAGCCATAGACTGGGTGAGCAAAATGTTGAAGAAAAAAGGTGCAAGCAGTAGGGACATTGAACTAGCTAGTGAATTAATAGATTTGATCCTCAGCAACAATTTTTTTATGTTTGGGGAGAATTTTTACTTGCAAACAGTAGGAGTGGCAATGGGTGTGCCAGCATCGCTAATTTGGTGATGGCCCACTGGGAACATACATTTGTCCTCAACCACCAACCAATTAAAGATAAAATTGTATTTTACACCCGTTACCTTGATGACATCTTCATCTTATTAGACGGTGATGAGTCCCTCTGTAATATGTTTGTCAATTATTTTAATAACACTACTGAATTTTTGGCATTCACTTCAACATTTAGTTATGACAGTGTTGCTTACCTAGACATTCAGCTGTCCAATGACCTAAGTTCATTAAGCTTTGTAGCTAAAATTCATAGGAAAACCACCTTTTCTAATTCTTTTTTACATTTTACGAGTTGTCACCCTTTATTTAAAAAAAGGGCAGTTGTTAAGGGCCAACTGGTCAGGGCAGCCCGCATAATAAGTCATGACTCTGAATTTTTTAGTGAATGTCAATTATTAAAGAGTATGTTTCTACACTGAGGTTACACTGTAATAATGTTGGACAATCTGATAGAAGAAGTCACAAATAAAAGAATTAGGAGGTTTTATAAGCCATTACTTAAGGTCAGGGATACACACGAACAGATTGGCAACATGGATGTCCATGTAGGTCCATTTAGCCAGAATGCGACTATTCAAACTATTACACAAGGTCCCATATTCATCACTACTTATAGTATGGACAGTAACACATGTTGGAACATCCTTAAGAAAAATTGGGACTTATTTAGAACAGATTCCAGTGTGTTCACAAAATTAGATTATCGACCTCAGGTCACATATAGGAAGGCAAACAATTTAAAAACAATGTTCGAATGCAAACAAAAAATGCAATCTAGGACTCCAGGAACGTACAAATGTCAGGTGTGCAATTACTGTAAGTATGTTATAGAATCTAACAGGTTCAGAGTGCATAATATGCAGTTCAATTTGAAATGTAGAGCGAACTGCAATTCTACGATGATAGTGTATTTGACATTATGACAAAAATGTTCTGTTTTCTATGTAGGTAAAATGGAGAGAAGACTCCGTGACCGAATGTACGAACACATCTATGCTATCAGTAAGAAGAAGTTAGACAATGCATTAGCGAAACATGTGTCAACTTGTGCTGACCACTTGTTTAAATTTTTAGTTATAGACCAAGTTTGTCATGACATTAGGGGAAGTCCAGCACTACTCAAGTTGGAAGAACTTGAGTTAGTATGGCAGATAAGGTTAAACGCTTATAACCACCCCGGTTTGAATGAACACTGCTCTATTAGCAGTGTTCTAAAATTATTGAGCTTGAAAAGATGAGTATAGGATATTCTTATTTCAGGCATACACTTACATATTTATATATATTTTCATATTTTGTTCAACTTTAGTGTCAATATTTTATTTTATTGCTAGTTTATGTGTAACTGTTGATTAATATGTTGATGCCTATGTCTTTAAGAAGTGGTCTCCCAGACTAATTTATTTTAATTAGAAGTAATTTGGTATTTAATTGATTTCCATTGTGTGTGTGTGTGTGTGTGTGTGTGTGTGTGTGTGTGTATATATATATATATATATATATATATATATATATATATATATATATATATATGCTTGTGATTTTGTTATGTAATCTTGTCTGAAGAGGTTTGTCAAAGGAGGCAAATGAAAAGCGCTTTACATATTAAATTTTATTATTCTTTTAGTAGTTCAGGTTTCCGTCTCTTCACTACAGTACTTTGTTTTAAATCCAAAATACTATTATTCTCTCCTTCAAAAGCCTTCCCTCTTGATAAAAACTCATTCAAAATTATTAGCCGTAGCAACTGTAATATAGAGGTTGTTCCTTTCATTAAACTACTTGGGGTAACTATTAATGAACACCTACAATTTGATACTCACATCCAGCAAAACATTAAGAAAACTCATATAAAGCTTGGCGTGCTATACAGAAACATCCACTTTCTCTCTCTCCTTCCACTAGACAAACTCTCACCTCACTAATGTATGGCGCTCCTCTACTAACAAACATATCTTCCTCTCTCTCTCCTCCAAACTGGAAGTCTGTTATAATAAAATTTCTAAATTTGCCATCAAAGCCAAATATTCCTCCCATTATTGCACTGCCCTTCATTTGTTAAATTGGCTTGAACTCTGCAACCATCTAGACTATCTCCAAATTACTACAGTCCACAGACTATTTCAACCTACTAAATGCCCTGCACTAACCAACATCCTACAACCATACACCCCACATAGAACTCTAAGATCTACTCACGAAAACCTAATCACTGTCCGCAAACCCAACCGTCCTGCTGGTCAGTTCTATTATCCGTCTCCTTAGCTAAAAAATGGAATTCTCTTCCTTCCTCACTAAGGACTTGTGAAAACTTTAATAACTTTAAAACTCAGTTACATTCTTACCTCTCCTCTAATTGGAAATGCAACTGCACTCTCCCCACCTAGCCTACTAATCACCCACACTCCATCCTGAATGACTAAACTCATGACTAACTCTGAGTACAAGCTAACCTAACTTAAATGTACATATTGTAAATAGCACATAAATGTACATATTGTAAATAGCACATTCCACCTTTTCTCTCTTCTTCAACTAAGTCATTACTCTCACTTTCAGTGAAGTCACTACTGCCATCTTACATATTTAGATACTATGTAACCAAATTTTCTCTAACATGAAATGTAATTGCAATTGTAAATGTGTCTTCTTTACTATGATTGCATCTGTAACTAAACTATTTAATGCAGAGCTTTTCTTCCCAGGCCTCCACTGAAAATGGGCTCCCTGAGCCTAGTGGACCTCCCCGGTTATCAAACTGGAAATAAATAAATAAATAAAATAAATAATTGAAATTACCCATAATAAAAATATTTGGCTAAACGGATTGCTTTTTGAGTAGATTTAGATGCCCATGTCTCTGAAAGTGGCATAGAAGGATGTCTGCAGCTGACAGTAATGCATTAGGTGTTTTTTGTTTGTTTTAGAGAATACAGTAGGACTTATATGAGTTATAGATTGATATGCAAGATTTGACATCAAACAATAGGTTTCACAATAAATAATGGTCCTTCATGCATGGCAGGTACATTACAGTGATAAACAAGGAGTGCTCTTGTTCTGAAACCAAGTTTTGCTAAATAACAAATATGGATGTCATCAAGAGCATGTTAGAACTATAGCTTAGGCATTTTGTTTTTTAAATTCCTACCATTGAGAAGAGTAAGGTTGATTTTGTTGAGTTGGAATTTGTTAAATGGGTATTCCGATCAGCTGAACATTACCTTAAAAGGGCTAGTAAGCAAAAGCCATGTGATGAGAGGTGGTGACTATCTGTAGCCAAGCAGGAAATTCTGTTGATGATCTTGTCCCATGCTGTCACATACTGAATCCTACTACAATGACACTAGCTAGTCATCCAGTCATTGTAGCCAATTAGTTTTAGTTTGGAATTGGGTATCATTCTTGTTGAGGGAACGATGCAACTCATCACCAGTGGTTTATTATCCTAAGAGACACAGATGGCAACTGAGCTCATCTCCCTTATTAGAGTACATCATTCACTCCCACTTGGGAGTCAATAAGGTCATTATCATATTTATGATAGTAAAGTGTCCTTATGGCCCTTGTAATGTCCCAGATCCTAGCCTCAGAGAGAAATGACTGACTGTAACTATGTTCTTATCCATAATGGTGAATGTAGGGTCTTTATGTCTAAAAATTATGTGGTGGAACCCATATTTAAATCTTGCTCCCTTTGCTGTAGAGGTATATTGTTATGGGGGGAGGTGAACTTGAGTCAAGCTGCTTTTCACATCTAGGCATTCACTCTTCCCTTGCATTGTACCATTCTCACAGTGATAAATGCTTAATGATGTGGGTTGGATAGCATGATGATAAAAAATATTTATACTTCAACTCAGATATATTTATCCTTTGAGTGGACACTGATAAAGGACACAATAAAGACTTTTATCCATGTGTACAGATTTTTTTGCCTTCTGGGTATTGCCAAATGAACCCCCTTCCTTCACTCCATCAACCTAGTCCAGGAACCAAGCACCTCCCATCTAAGGCAAGAGCTCTATGGGCTATTTGCTCCTTGGCTAAAGGACCTCCTCAGCCCTTTCATTCCTCAAAGAAGAAAAAAACTGGCTTTAAGAAGCAGATCAGCCTGCTGGACCCCGCATAGTCCCCTCACAGCCATGTGGAGCTCCTAACCTCTATGACTCATTTCAGTTCCACTATAGCTGTCTATCGTAAAGAACATGCCTGTCTCCACAAGCATGTTCCCTGACATCCTGCAGTGTTATGCAGACAGTCTCTTCTCAGCTGGCCCATTTTCCATGGGTCTAAAACTCTGCTTCCTCTATTTGTCAGCAAAGTGGCAAGGCATAGCCACCTCTCTCCCCCGGGATAAGCAAGTTGGCAATAACTGCTCACTCCCTTTCTCTCTATTCTGTCCCCTACAGCCCCTGTTTCCCTAATCAGATGTGGGTCATCACAGTATCAGTAAAGGCTTCATCCCTTTGTGTAGAATACAAATATTTTTATACCCACTTTGTCCGTATCATCCAGGATTTATAACCAATCTGTTTCCATTATCGGTCACTGAATATCAGCCCCTTTTGTACTAACGTAGGAAAAAAATGAAACTTCACATATGCACACACAAACATACATGCATACACTGCACAAAAAAACATAAAATGCACAAAAATCAGACATATACAAACCAAATACATGAATTTAAAATGAAAAAACGCAAACTAGAAAAATAAAAATTTAATTGAGATTAGCTCACAACACTGTAGGTACTAAAAAGCATTATTTAGACATTTATGGGATTTTAGAAAGGGAGTGAAAATCAGCATTAGTATTATAAAGGATGAAGTATTACTTATCAAATAGAACCAATTGACATCTTTCTTTTCAGAGAAATTCTCAGAGTTAGGGAATAACATTGCAGAGGTAATCAATTATAGTGTAAATAATGATGACTGTTCCAGTGTAGCTGGGAATATGGTTTCTGAAGCCATAAAAAAGAAAGACCAAATACAGCAGCAGGGCATAAAAGTGTTTGTATAATATTATTGATATAGCGGAAACATGTCTGCATTGGCGTTTTCAAATAACTCTTGAGAAAGAATTTGTCCCCCAAGTATGGAAATTCGCACTAGTAGTATCTATATCTAATCGGACATAGTTAATTCATTTGGCAAGTTTTGTCCTATGAGCTTGATATGCACTGTTGGCAAATGTTTTCAATGAGTCATTTATAAATTAATGGTTCAGAATGTAAGCCCTTTCCTGGATATTTACCAGCATGATTTTTGTGAGGGAGGATTATGCTTGTCAAACTTAATGAACTTATGTCAGAATATATGGGAATCTGCAGATATGGGGATATCAGCAGATGCAAATTTGAATTTCACAAAATGTTTGACCAGTTCCCCACAGTGAAATTATTAAAGTAATGCTTAGAAATAATACCAACAGTTTTATCACAAAATGGGTAGGAACTTAGCTATATAATAAAACATTCAAAGTTAACACAGAAGTCACCTGTGGGCATAGATCACTGTCTGGGGATATACCACAAGGGTTCATTCTTGGACCAGTTTTGTTTGCTGTCTTCATGTCTGACTTTCCAGTGATCAGTGGCGTTTGGACTAGCAGATCTGCAAATTATATAAAAATTGGGATGAAAATGAATTCAGTTAATGATCAAGCCAAATTGTAAGCTATGTGGATGAACTATATGTATGGTTATGAAGAAAGCGTATAAATTTTAGTGCTAGAAAAATTAAGGTGATGCACTTCACTAAAAATGATCCATGTTATCCTTATATCATTAACAGCTTTATGTAGTGCAGAAGAAAAGATAAAAGACTTTAGAAGTATTGTAGACTATGGGTCAGGTATGGAGAAAATGTGCAAATGATAGCCAAAAAGTAATATATAATTGTAAAGAACAGATTGCATGGTATATCCAGTTGGGATGAAAGTGCACTTATGTTTATAAAGCAGTAGAGTAAACTCTCAGTTAACTGGAACGCAAGCAACCGGCAAAAAAAATCGAAGAAATAAAGTATAATTTTCATGTGTTGCAATTTCTGTTTTTCCCCGTAGAAACATAGCTTATGTTTTTAGAGTTTTAGAGTTTTAAAAATGAAGATAGGAATAAATTTCCCCTCTCCCTAACCTGAGAACAAGTCAAACCAAATAAATAGTATAGGGTACAGTATCAGTCAGGCCTGTTTTAATAGTAACTCTCAAGCAACCAGAAACTACAGTTATCAGGCATCTGCCAATCCCCATGGGTGGTGGTTAAGTGAGAGTTTACTGTAGTAAGATCCACTATTGAATATTGAGGGGCAGCTTGTGTCAGTAGTCATTCTCAATAATATAGACTAGAAAGAATACATAGACTAGAAAGAATGCAAAGGTGTTATACAAGACAAATTAGAAAGGTTAGACAACTGCATTACGAGAACATGCTAGCCAGGTTGTCACTGCACTAAATTACATATAGACTGGTAAGAGGTGACCCAATAGTAATGTATAAATGTGTGAAAAACCATGCTGTGGCAGCACAATTAGGAAATGAACTTAGGTCACATTCACTGGAAACTAGTAGTAATTATCTATCCATAAATAATCCTGTTTATAATGCAACTTTAGGGGAAAGATCATTTTATAACAGAATTGACATACTTTGGAATAGTCTACCATTGAACTTTAGAAGGTCTAGAAGCCTTGAGGTATTTAAGAGTGCAATGGATAAGAGGTTAAACAAATATGTATACAATTGTTCTTTAACTCTTGGGAAACTCTTACAAGGTCTCCTAGGTGGCCAAGAGTTTGAAACAGTGAAAACAGAACATTGAATATAAAAAAATGCAATTGGTGGGATTGGCTCAATGGTTAAGGTCTTTACCTCACAGACACAAAGTACAGAGTTTGAATATGATCTCTGGTTATTGGCTAGGCTTGTAAGTCTATAGACTGATAGCATGGTATTTACCTGTGAGCCTATGAAAACTGAATTACTAACAAAACTGACTTGAATCTAAAAATCTATGCTAAAAACATTAAACTAGCTGAAACACATAACTAATCTATAAAATTAACATATATTATTATATTGCTTACTACACCACTAAAGCTATATCTCAGAATTAAAAACAACATTAACAAAAATATACTTCAAAGGCATCTGTGAGAAGGACTGTCTTTAAAACTCTCATAACCTATGTAAAGCCCTATTCGTTGCACTATGGGCAGTAATCATAAAGACTGTGTGTCGGAGAGTAAAGCTGATACGTACTGGAACAGTACACCAAAGTGTTGTTAGATTCATATAGAGAGGGGTACACAGTAGGTATGTTCCCCCAAGCCACAGTTTTAACTTGGTGTGTCGCTATAGTAGTCTGTGTATGGAGATCAGATGCAAGTAATCCCCAGTCAGGATCGTGCATGATTCACAAACAGTATACCAGCTGTGTGCAGGTTGATCTCAGCAGGCTAGCTTACAGGATTAGAAATGAGTTGCTGCAAATGGTACATTTGTATGTGCTCACACACATACTATAAGAGCTAAATAGCACATCAACATTGAATTAAAATTAAAATCCTTTGTACAATGGGAAAAAAAAAAACTTACTGGCAATGGAGTTCCTGAATTACAGCCAGCCTCACTAAGAGGACAATACTTTTTCCATCCCCATACAGCGATACTTCCCTCAAAGAGATTTCCCACAGTACATGATACCGTTTTTACATATTAAAGTAACAGCATTAGTTCTAGTGTCATGCTTGCTTAATGCAAGACTTTATGAATGAGATTTAGTTAGGATAGAGAGGATCAGTGCTACATGGAAGAGCTGCTTAATAATGTATGATATAATTTACTAAGTAATTTAGTTACCTGCTAGATGCCCATTACCCATAAGGAATACTAGTGCACGTAGTTGCTTACTTGTGCTTTGTGCACCTCCATATCATTCAGAAACGCTGACCGTGGTCTGTATGCTGCTGCCTATTACCATTGTCCATGTCTGTAAATCGTAGCACTGAACAGTAAATATGGTTTGCAGAATTTTACAATAAACAAAGCAAAAAACTGGTGAAAAGTAATAACTGCTAAAAAAATTAACAGAGTGCAGGAGGTTCACCAATTTTTCCAAACTCCAGTTACTGAAGTTTGGAATAAATGGGTGACTCAAATGTGATTTAGTCTATTTTATTTTATTTATTTATTTACGGGAGAAATTATAGTATGCAAAATGTATCTGCCACTGCACAGCCTGTTTCTGAATCCAGGAGCTTTTGCACATTACCACATCTCATGAAAGTAAATGGGAAACAGTACCCTAAGCTTAAAAAAAGAATATATCTGAACCTCTGCTTGTATGAGAAATGAATTGTCTTGTGTTGTAGGGCTGTCGAACATGCTTCATTGTTTCATTATTTCAGAATTCATGACTTTGTCACTCGTTTTGCTAAATCGACCTGCGCATACACAGCAGTGAGCATGCAAGCTCACACACACAGTTGTGTGTACATGGTGCATACACTCATGCTTTCCTGGGTATAATATAGAACTGCTGCTCTTTTTGTGCAGAATCAGAATAACTGCATCCATGTGCATCACCGGGCTGAATAAGCAGCACTATTGTGCAGTATGAGCCCTATAATGAAGCCAAGCTGTAGTTTTGTGACTTTTGTCACTCAATAGAAATGCAAATGGTTTCTACTACATAGCTATTTCTAATGGTAACAGTATGTTTCAGTTGTACTACATAGCAGTTTCTAATGATAACAGTATATTCCAGTAAGTTTTTGAAACAGGTTCTTTTTTCTTGTGTAGAAGTCCAGCAGCAGTGATCAACCCAGAATACATCATACCCTGCATGGAAAACTTTATAACTTCCTTTCAAGTATAGAGCTTTGTGGGTTTGGAAGTAACTGTCTTAGTGTAGGGTGCGCAGAACTGACATGCTGTACATTCTCAGCACTACAGTTTAACCTAACAGCAGCTGCACCTTGTATGTAATTACTTCAGAGGGCGAGCAGTGCTATTCTGTTATTCAGCTTCACCTTAGGTATGTAGCCCCCCCCCAATGGATACACAGCATGTCAACCACTTTTTAACAGGGTGGCACTAATTATTGTGTTTAACACAGAGTTTAATACAGAGTGTTAAGGATGTGGACTGGTACAACACTAGTCTGCATTTTTGGATTTCATTCTCCCAATCACCATTTTCATAGTTAGTGCTCCCTGATCACCCCTGAGCTATTGTGTCATAGTAGTCTGTGTTTACCTAATGTATGTAAAACGCAGCACAGTGACATCCAAGCACTTTCATTGCTTTGTAGTCATTGAGTTCCCAGGTTCTGGTTCTGTGTGACCTTTGATTATCGTGAGCTATTCCCCAAGTGCTTCAGCAGCACTAACTTTTCACCTTTCAAGTAGAATGAATAGTCTGCATCTTTTGAATATTACAACCTTCTATCCTGAACACTTCCAAAGATGTGCTGCCATCGGATGAATATATTGCATTGCTGTGCACCCTCTGAAGTTTGTAAACTGTTCCACCATACAATTCCAGTTATTTCTACTGTGAGTTGCAGACGGCTGGCCTGCTGTACTCCCTCCAATTTGACTGCGTTCCTGTTTTTTTTTTTTTTTTAAATACTTGATATGCTGTCATGGCATAGTAAAGATCTGTGGAGGAACAACAAACAGAAATACATGTCTCAACCATAAAGAGGTGAAATGTTTTAATCTTTTGGATATAGCCTCTTTGAAAATAAAAGATCTGTTTCATTTTAACTGTATCTTCTGATCTTTTTTGAAAAGATATGTGGAGCTCAGTAGTGCTGTATCTCACAGCCTTGGTTTAGCCTTTGCAGACGGCAGCAGGCAGCAGACACACCTGTCTGTAAATCATGGCTTTCAGCTCAATGAATGATGCCATTTCAGCTGGTTTATGATGCAGACCGTATCTCCGATCTTGCTCAAAACCTTTTTTATCCTTTCCCTTTTGGTTTTACTATTTTCTTCTACATTGCAATTGTCTTTCCTACTTCCAGTTTATTTTTTTACTACTGTTTTTTTTTTTTTAGATTTATTATGCTTTCTGTAACACCAGTATGTTCGATATTGCCTTGCTAGTTCCACATACTCACAATGAATGGCTTCCTGCGGTGGTGGCAGAAACATATTCAGAAGTGCCATCAGGATTGAGAAGGACCTTCCTCAATCGAGTCATAATATAAAAATACTATATCTCTAGCTTTCTTTCTTATTTGGGAAACAATTATTCCTTTCTGACCTTTTTGTAAAATACAGAGTTAGTCTGACATTTGAAGGCTATGATTTATGCCCACCATTGTATACAGTCTATTATTGCCTGTTTCCAGATAACAGGACTTTTTCCACTTCAGATAAAGTCATTGACTAAAAATAACAGTGGGTCTGATATTCTTCCTTTATCTTGATCTTACCTGGGATGGATTTGTGAAGTAGATTTTTTACCAAGAACCTCAGTAACCGTTTCTATACTGATTTTAATAACCCATGAATACTGGTGTTTACCTTGGCATATTGTTTGTGTCACCTTCTTAAACTACAATCTGAGATGTTTTTAAAAGGCCTCTAGAGTACATTTTAGCATTTCTACATACTACTTTAGGCTGTTGCAACCCAGTGTGATATTGTTGCTTTAACATATAAAGTAATTTAACTGCATTTCTCCTGAGTGATGTGGTCTTCAGCATATGACCACTTTGGTATTTTAATAAGGTTTACTTTTGTGTTTCCTTTTGTTTCTAAAAATATTACCTGGTTTTGGAAGTTATGGTTCTTTCTTTTCCAGACAAATAATTTTGCAATTCTACCATATCAGTTGGCTTTTTCTGTTTCACATACATCTATACGTCTGTGTGTGTGTCTGTGTGTGTGTGCATATATACATATATATATATATATATATATATATATATATATATATATGTGTATAGATATATAGATATATATATATATATATATAGGTCTACTTTTAAATCCCGAAATACAAAAATCTCGAGTTTTGAGATACTGAACCCAAAACATCGAGATTTCAGTATCTTGAAATTTAAAAGTGGAAAAAAAAATAAAGACAGCTAAAATAAAGTGTTTGCAAGGGGGCAAGCCTACCTGCACCTTCCCTACTTAAATATACCAACTCCAAGATCGCGCTACAGTGAAGACAGCGGTAATGCTCCTGTTCCACTTGCCTTTCTCTTCACTGTAGAGTGATTTTGGAGTTGGCATATTTAAGTAGGGGGGTCTGGGGGTGCAGGGAGGCTTGCCCCCCTGCAAAAACTTTATTTTAGTTAATTTTTTTTCCACTTTTAAATTTTGAGATACCGAAATCTCAATGTTTTGAGTTTGGCATCTCAAAACTCGAGATTTTGGTATTTCGGGATTTAAAAGTAGTGGTGCTGCGGTAGCATTGCTGCCTCACAGCAAGACATTGTCCCGTTCGATTCTCAGCTAGAGCGTCTTCTGTGTGGAGGCATACGTGAATGGGCCTGCCTTCGTTGAAGGTTGTGGGTCAGAGCTGGTAACTCCGCACTACCAAACATTAGCGGACTGGAGTCCCACTGTGGCGACCCTTAACCGGGATAAGCCGAAAGACACAGCAATATATATATATATATA
The DNA here is from genome assembly GCF_019279795.1 of Protopterus annectens. Lineage (NCBI taxonomy): Eukaryota > Metazoa > Chordata > Ceratodontiformes > Protopteridae > Protopterus > Protopterus annectens. Next base: position 136,398,029 of record NC_056744.1, read on the forward strand.
TATATATATATATATATATATATATATATATATATATATATATATATATATATATATATATATATATATATATATATGTGTTTGTTGATGAGGTGCGTTTACTAATGTATGAAAGAATACACACACACACACACACCACATATACCTTTATCTTTACATATTTGTTTTTGTTTTGTAGGCAACTACTTTAAAGAAGATCCAGAATTTTGAGGCATTTTTGATGTTAATATAGGGTTGACCTTGATTGGAAACATAACTGTACCAAGATGCGAGTTCCCACAGGAGGAGTTAATCACTCTTGTTATGCAATTCTTTACCATTTTTGTTAGGACATTGTCAAAATGCTACCTTCCCTGCTGGAATTTTAAGTCTTTCATGTAATTCATGTTATTACAATAATATATCCCTAGTCTCTAATAAGATAATTAAAGTTCCCATAATAAAGATATTTGGACCAGTGTAACCATATGATAGAGAAACTCATCATGTTTGAATCTACAGAGAGAAGGCGATGTGTGACAAAGAAGTGCATATCTGTATCATTAATGCCAAGTGTTAGCTGTACATTTTCAGATTTGCCCATTTATTTGTTTTATACGAGAGGTGCTAGAATTTAAATAAAAAATACTGTGGCATATTTACCATGGCTTTATTTTACTAATGGATAAACTGCATTAAACATGTTTTTTTCCAGAAAATACTGTTGTTTCTACATGGAAATTTTGCTTAAGCATTCAAGTGTTTTAATTTTTTTTTTAGTAGTGAAAATATTTCAGGCCCAAGTTTTTGGGGCAGTTGCATTCTGGAAACTGCTATATGTAGTTCAACAATCCTGGCTATGCTTCTGCATACTTCCTTCCTTCTGCCCAGTCACACCTCCAGTTTTCCACAGAATAAGTTACCAGGGTACATGAGGAAACCTTTATCCCCTAATGAGCAATTACCATTTCACTGGCACCTTACCAGTCTTAGCTACACTATCCATAGCTCTTGGGGATACACGGGGGATACAACTTCTGTAAGTCTTGTCTAACACTGAACACTGTTGCTTGAGAAGTAGGTTATCAGTGTTATCCTAAATGGCCATGTATTACAAATGGTGAGTAATCCAACATATAAACAACCTTTTTCTTTCCAGTAGGCAGCAAAGGAGATACTAGCACTAAAGAGTCACATTACCCAGTGGAGCATAGGAGAGGGTATCCAAGGGGAAAAAGAGAATACATTTTTATTCTTGACTGTTTCTTATTCCCAAAGGTTTGTGTTGCACTGCCATACTTTTGTTATAAATAAGATATCATGTAAGATATGCTAGGTGTATTATGGAATCCTCAAGTCATATAATGCAATTGTCAGCAGATGGTTACTGGATGATGTCACTAAGTATGATATATGCCTAATGGCTCATATATGCAGATATTCATGATAATAGCTTCCTTTGCTTTGTACTAGGATTGATTATTTGGTGCTGAGTGATACCCTTTGGGTTTTTCATCCACAGCAGTACTGAGTTTCTTTGTGGGGAGACATTATAACAAGAAATCATAACAGTTATGCTTCTTCACCTTCTGTCCCCTTTTTACTTTTCCAAGATTTACATTTTTGTAAATAGTGAAGTGTGATTTAATGATTCATTATATTCCGTTTTTTAATATTTAAGGACACCCAATTATATTTATACAACAAAATCTTCCTTAAGGCATCAAAATCTTTTCGGAGTGACTTAACTAATATGCAGCACAATCGCAGAAAGGCCAAAAAAAACAGCTTGTACAAGCCCAAACTACTACGTTTATACTACAATAAATAAACCTTCTTTTAATGGGATTAAGTCTACCTCCCCAGAGTAAAGAAGCTTTTCTGCTTGTTAACAAGAAAGGGGAAAACACCACCAACATAACAGAGTTTTCCTCAAACTATAGTATTCAACATGTATATTTTTTTCAAAACGATGAAGAAAAATATTTCCATGTATTTAGCAAAATTTTTGTATTATCTAAAAGAAATCCCCACCCCCTCACCTCTAATAAGTGTCATCATTCCCAAAACAAGTAGCTAAAATTTTAATCTGTTTAACTTGAAAACAATGTTATTATTGGGTTTAATAATATCAATACCTTGACATTTAAGAACATTAATTTGCAATCCTATAAGACCTAATTTATATTCAATATGAGTAAATGTCATGTGTAAATATACTTCAGTACTAGCAACTTTGTTAAATAATCCACATAAGAAAGATAAATGGGTTATTAACCCCATGGTAAAATCAAAGAAGGACAAGAAAAATAAATTACACATTCTTAAAGAACAGCATTCATGACTAAAGTAAAAAATACTTGGGGAGTACTCTTGTTTAACAAGCCTAGCTATTCTTGTTTTCTAACAAAGAAAATCAGTAATCGTATGTCATACCCAATGATTTTGTTAAATTTGTTAATGTCACTAAAACATAATTTAGTCATTAATGTTATAGCTTTGTACAATATCTCACAAGCCATCATGAGCCAACATAGGCTCTATTCACATCACAAGCCAGCAGAAGTCCAGTACCACAGCTAACAGTGCCTGGGACTGTCCTTAAAAGTAATAATAAACATGTATACATTTCTCCGTTATACCATAGACCCCTGTTTACAAATGTTTATGAAAACTTTAGTTTATTGTGCAAAATGTTTCAAAAAAGTTAGTAATCAGTATTGTTAAGTGACAAGGGTCTGCAATTACATGAATTAGACCTATTACCCTTGTTATAAATAAATTTCAGGATACCATCACAAAGATCTCCATTAATAATCCCATATGTTAACTATTCATTCAGAACAGAAAGGAATACTAATTTCTGTGAAAGTAGCATAAAACAATAGAAAGAAAATGGTGTTCTATCAATAACATGAGAAGCATATTGCAAAACAAGGCAATATTCAATTTGTTGAAAGATTAAGGTTTAACTAAAAAAATCATTATCTTCCATACTTAGACTCTCCACTGTCTCCTTGCAGTTATATGCACAGAATTTATATTAGATAACTCATTTTTTCCAAAAAGAACAATCAAATCTTGAGAAATAAGCAGTTTACCTTGGCCATCTAATAAAGGCCCCATAAAAGATGTATTATGCATAACAATTTTTTCTTGCAAATGGAAGAACACCACCAATTCTTGGGTCTGATCTAAAGTTATACAGACTGCTATAATTGTCCTAAATGTAAATATAAGTATAGAAGGAATCTTCAAGCAAGCAATCTTTAAATATATCTGTAAGAGCTATTATATTAGGGCTTCTGTTGTGACCCATGCGTCCAGGGAGGCCCACTTTGTGATTATACTACAGGTATTAATGCATGTAATTTCTAAAAACCTGTGACTTTTTTTAACACTGTTGATGTTCATCGTGTTACCCTGCTGCAGTCATCACACTTGGGTTATCCTGTCGTCAGGCGGTCCCGCAGCCAGCCGGATTTCCAAAGTCTTGGTCCGATGTCGGCTGCTGTCGCCTCATCCCTGACGTCAGTGCGCCAGGGGTATATATATTGCAACCAACGCCATTTTCTTCAGTCTTTCTTGCCGCGCGGTGCCCGAAGCAGAAGCAGTTCGCAAGTGCCGGTCTGCCGACTCCTGAGATTGTCGAATTCGAATTTCAGACCGAAGTCTTCTATAAAGCTAAGTACCCTGTTGGGGAAACTTTTCTTGCCTCAGACCGATGTCAGAAAAAGTTAACAATTGTATTTCTTGTGGGAAGCAAATACCTCATAAGGATTTTCATTCTTATTGCATACTTTGCCTAGGCCCTGATCACGACGTCACTTCTTGTCGTTTTTTTGCTAGGTTTAATAAACGTACTATTAAAAGACGATTTGATTTCGCACTACACTTTTTTGGTAGAAAATGTAATTACACCATGCCGTCGGAGCTACCGACTACCGGCGTGCACAAAAAGCGCAGGGACAAGGACCAACAGCCCAGGCCTAAGCCCGATTCCGAGGCCTCAGTTGATCCAGTCTCCGGTTCTCCGGTTATCAGTGAGGCTCCGACGCAGCCTCTGACTACCGCAGTTCTGGAACCCGAGACCGCTACAGATATTTTGACGTAATGTACTAGGCCGACACAGCCTTTTACTTCAGGCCCTTCTGACGATTTACCTTCCAAGGATGTCGGTGTTTCTGAAACGCCATCGGTTTCTGAAGGCGTTTTCAGACCGACGACTCTTTCAGTCAAAATGTTTTCCAAGTCGAAGACTCCTTCTAAATCAAAAAAGGCTTCACTTCAGTCTCCTGTTCAAGGCCCTGTGCCTAAGAAACAGATGCTCAAGATGGCTGAAGATTTGATTTCTCTCCTCCTGACAAAAGGCCTAGACAAGAGGAAGATTCTGCTTCCTCTGAACAACTGTCTATTTCTTCGGATTCCTGTGAGGACCAAGACTGTTCCTTCTCTCCTTATGAAGATTCTGATGCTGAGGACTCTATTCCCTCAGCTTCCCCTCCAGAAGACTACTGTTTTGGGGAAACTTTACACACTAAGAAGGAACATTTTCACTGGGAAGGTCAGGATTACTCTGATTCCAAGAAAAGGCTCAGAGAGTTTCTTATACTCCCCCATCTCAGACCCCTAGCCATCCCTCCTGTTTTGGACATTGTGGATGATGTCTATTTAGAATCCAGTTTCAACCCTGACTCTCTACCTCCTGCCCCAACCAAGCCTGACAGATACTACAGAGTACCTGATTCCCACAAATTCCTTTACAAAAGCCCAGTAGCTGACCCAGAGACTATCTCCCAGGGTCCCAAGGGGGCTAAGGCTTCCATGGCTAAAAATCCAGTACCTTCTGAAAGGGATTCAAGAGCACTAGACAGATGGGGGAAAAAGGTTTACACCTCAGCCACTTTAGCTATGAGAGCATTAAACTGTCAATTTCATATGCTTAAGTATCAGCAATTTCTGATCTCTCAGTTAAAACATAAGATAACCACCCTCCCTCAACAATCTGAATTGAAAGAAGTACAGGATTTGTTGCATGCCACCGAGCAGGTGGGCAAACATACCTTACAATGTGGGTTTGATTCTCTAGAGGCCTCCTGCAGAGCAGCTGTCACTGGATCAGTTATACGTAGGCATGCCTGGTTAAAGGAACAAAGTCTGCCTGATCATGTTAAAGCAAAACTACTAGATGCTCCCTTACAGCAGGATGTTCTTTTTGGTGTTAAAGCAGAAGAAGTTTTAAAGAAAATGGAAGATAAGGCAAAATCAATGCAGACAGTCAAAGATTTCCTACAAGTACAACCCCCTCGCTTCAGCAGAAACTGGTCAACAAAATATTGGTCCTTTCCAGCCACTGACAGGCCTCAGAGGGATAAATACAGGCGCCCAAGGCGCAGAGGACAACCACAAGCTCAGTATAAACCTCACCAATGGGGCACTCCAACCCAGAAGGGAGGAGAAGACAGGTCTCAATCCACCATAAGGCAAACTCAATGACTTGCACCTCAGCTGGCCAAACAAAGCTCTTTTGTCAGCCCCCCTGGGGGGAATACTAGCACTATTTGCAGACAACTGGCACATGGTCACAAAGGACAAATGGGTCCTAGACATAATTTTATGAGGATACAGATTCCACTTCCACACCTTGCCAGTAAAAAGAGGAATACCAAACCTGCCACAAAATCAAAGGGCAGAGGCTCAAAAACAAATTACAGCTCTCATGGCCATGAGAGCCATTCAAAGGGTACCAACTCAAGAGCAAGGCCAAGGATTTTACTCAAGACTCTTCCTAGTACCCAGAAAAGAAAATGCTTGGATACCAATTCTGGACCTTTCAATTCTAAACACATACTTACAAGTTCCCAAATTCAAGATGCTAACACTACAGCAGCTACTTTCCATGTTGGGCAAGGAAGCATGGCTGGTAATGTTGGACCTCAAGGAGGCATACCTGCATGTCCCTATCAGACAAAGTTGCAGAAGATACCTCCATTTCACTGCAGGTTCGACCCATTATCAATTCTCTGCACTGCCCTTTGGCTTATCTACTGCACCCAGAGTATTCACAAAATGCCTGGCACCAGTAATTGCATACTGCAGACAAGGGGGAATTCAAATATATCCATACCTGGACGACTGCCTCATCCAAGCAGAAAGCAAGGACATTCTCCTACAACATCTGGCATTTGTGAAGCATCTACTAAATTGTCTGGGGTACACAGTAAACGAAAAGAAGTCAAAACTAGTACCCTCACAAAAAATGGCATTTCTGGGTGCCAGCTTGGACACAACGGCCCAGAAGGCTTATCTTACACCAGACAAGCAATTACAACTGACTCAATATTTCAAGACAATGGCAACAAAGACCCAATTAACTGCAAGAAAAATTTTGCAGGCTATGGGCTTCATGGCATCTTGCATTCTGAGAATACCATTTGCAAAAATGCATATGAGGAAATTACAGTGGTACCTAAAAAGCGTATGGTCTCAACACAGCCACAGCTTGGACACAGTAATATCTCTCATTCCCTGCCTTCAACAGGAATTTCTTTGGTGAGCACAGGCATGTCACCTCAACAAGGGTCAGCCTTTCACCTTGCCCCCACCCAGGAAAACTATCACAACAGATGCTTCAGACTATGCCTGGGGGGCACACATGGCAGGGCAATGCATTCAAGGCCTATGGACTGCAGAACAAAGAAAACTGCACATAAACCAAAAAGAGATGCTAGCTGTACAGAAAGCTCTGACAGCCTTCAAAGATCTACTACAGCCAGGACAACTTGCAATAAAGACGGACAACACCACAGTAATGTGGTACATAAACAAACAAGGGGGCACACATTCCTACCCTCTTTGCAGGCAAGCAATAATCTTATGGAACTCAGCTCTGGCCTACCAAGTCCAGTTGCAAGCTCAATTCCTGCCAGGACAGAAAAACACATTGTCAGACGACCTAAGCAGAAACATCAAAGATCCGCACGAGTGGAAGCTAGACCCACAAATGTTTACAATGATAACTCAAAGATGGGCCTACCAAATATAGACCTGTTTGCCAGTCCTCAAAACTACCAGCTGACAAAATTTTGTACAAGGACATTCCACCAACAAGCTTGAAAAGTGGACGCTCTCTCCTTCAGTTGGAAAAACCTGACAGCATATGCCTTTCCTCCATTGCCTCTTCTCACAAAGCTACTTTTGAAGGTCAAAAAGGAGAAACCTCGAATGATTCTCATAGCCCCAGACTGGCCACGCCAGCACTGGTACCCGCTACTGAAGAATATGGCTCACAGCCCACCATGGATATTGCCTCAAATACCTCATTTGCTCACGCAGCAGAACAAGCAGATTCTACACAGCCAGATCAAAACCTTAAACCTGGCTGCATGGCAGATTAATTAAGCAGCCAACCAGCACCTCTTTCACAAGCAGTACTGGATGTTATTCTAGAAGCCAGGAGGCCAAGCACCAGGAAGGCTTACTCGGACAAATGGAAAAGGTTTTCTGCTTGGAACCAAGCTAAAGGCCAAGACACAACTCAGCCTCATATGCCTCATATTCTGCAGTATTTAGCTGAGATGTTGCATACAGGACTTTCCTTCTCCTCAATTAAGATCCATGCATCAGCTATTTCAGCTCACTACGACACAAAGCCACCTTTATTTTCAAATCCTCTCCTAAGGCAGTTCCTCAGAGGGGCAAAAAACATTAGACCACCTAGAAGAGCTCCTACACCAACATGGGACCTCAACTTTGTTCTGGAAAAACTGACGCTGCCTCCCTTTGAACCAGCTTTTTCTGCAGACCTTCAGTTCCTATCTTGGAAGACTGCCCTGCTCCTGGCAATAACTTCTGCAAGTACCTCTCTGCTATATTATTTTACCAGATGAAACTACTGAAATCTGGAGACAGCCAAACTAATCTGAGACTAATTCAACGATACATAAATCCAGCACTTATGGCAGTGGAACCTTTCCTCATTTTTCATCAAGACAGAGTTTCTCTACGAACTAATCCTTCCTTCATGCCTAAGGTGGTTTCCAGTGTAGCTTTAAATCAAACCATCCACCTACCCACTTTCTTCCCCAAACCACAGAACAAAGGTGAGAGACTCCTGCACTCCTTGGACATTCACAGGCAGCTTCGTTACTACTTGGATAAAACTAAGGCTTTCAGAAAAACCGGCCAACTCTTTGTTTCCTATGCTACAACTTCTCAAGGGAGGGCCAAACCATTTCTAAATGGATAGGCCATTGCATACGATTCTACTATACCCATCATGGGAAGCCAGTTCCTCGTACCATTAGATCCCACTCTACCAAGGGAACAGCTACCTCTACAGCCTTTCTCAGGGGGGTTCCTACCAAGGAAATTTTAGAAGCTGCAACTTGGAATTCTGTACACACCTTCACCAAACACTATCACTTACCTCTTTATTCTAAGTCCACGGCAGGCTTCGCCACTGCAGTTCTGCAGGGCCTCATTGCCTCCACTAACCCTCTATGATGCCTCCACCCTACCTTAGCTTTGGGACTCTATCCAAGTGTGATGACTGCAGCAGGGTAACACAATGAACATAGTACAGTTTTGTACCTACCATAAATGTAGATGTTCGAGTGTTCACCCTGCTGCAGTCCAGGTTACCCTCCCTCCAACCTCTCTGATTTACTGGCTAAATCTTTGCTATGCCTTACTGATGTATTTGCATATAGCTGAAGGGTTTTTGTGTCTGTACAGTGTTCACACCTTTTGGTACTAATTTGGATCACCCTTTTGGGGGCACCTGACATCTGGGGCAAGGAAAACTCAAGAAAATGGCATCGGTTGCAATATATATACCCCTGGCGGGGATGAGGCGACAGCAACCGACGTCGGACCAAGACTTTGGAAATCCGGCCGACTGCGGGACCCCCTGACGACAGGATAACCCAAGTGTGATGACTGCAGCAGGGTGAACACTCGAACATCTACATTTATGGTAGGTACAAAACTGTACTTTAGTGCTGAGGTTATTTAAGAGATAGTAGAGGTTACAGGATATTGCTGGATTTATGTATTGTTGAATTAGTCTCAGATTAGTTTGGCTGTCTCCAGATTTCAGTAGTTTCATCTGGTAAAATAATATAGCAGAGAGGTACACAACTTTGCAAGCAAATAAACGCCAGTGTGCAATGCATCCATTTAATGTCACCTTATGGAACCACATGGCCATAAATAAACAAACCTGCTGATGTGTATGCTCCTCTCTGGTACAGAAGAGACCTTACAGGGACAGCTGCACAGCTAAAACTGCATAGCACTGGCATTAGGGGTAATGATAGTGTACAGTAAAAGGCATTCACATCCATAACTGTAGAGCCATTTGCAGCCAAAACAGTCATGATAGACTTCAATGCTAGGTACCAATGGCATGCATAACCATTTGTTGCATTTTTACAGACATTGAAAATTGGCTAAATAAGGCACAACTAATATTAACTCATTCACTCCAATGGAGCTCAGGAACTTTGCACTGTAGCTTCCAATGGGCGGAGCCTAAGCCTTTTGACAAAGTCGAATTATGTCCTCATATTTCAAACAAATGTTCATATCTCTGGAACCATAGATGTTATGAAAGAAGTATAAATGGGAAACTCTTCAGCACAAACTATTTTTACAATGGTCGTACTCTTTAAGTTCCATGTTGTAAACAGAATTTTATAAGTCACAGTAAACACAGTAACAATTACATTTGTAGTATTCTGTAAACAGCTTACAATATCTCAACAACCGCTCAAGTTACACACATACTGTCAGCAGCATTTTACTCAACTAGCTGAGAGCTCTCATATGAGGTGAAGGAGTTCTGTCTGTGTTACTTGGTTGTTGAGATATTTAGAAAAAATGTGAAAATGATATCTATATAAATTAATATCATAAAAGCAACAGTTAATATCTGTTTACCTGCACTAGACCTAGGTCAAATATTAACACAGTTGAGTTTGCCATTGTGTAAGCTTTAACATGAAATCTTTTTAAATCTTTTACACAGCATGGTTTTGGAATTATTGATGCAAATATGAACAAGCAATATTTGATGCTTATTGGCATTGGTAGGAGTTGAATGCAGATGCACCTGGAGATGTCACTCAGATATAATGTTTAAATCCCAAGAAAACCCAACTTAGGTTGTTTCACCAACCAAAGCCCAGTGACCCCCAACTTCTCTATACTCTCTAACAATAACCCAGTAATATCCCCAGTATCAGAGGCCAAACACATCTCCACAACCATCTCCAAAGTTCACAAAACACTAGGCACCCTTTATCGCTGCAAGAAGTTCCTTACCTCTAAAGCACGAATTGACAGTGCAAGAACTCACAAACATAAATAAATCCAACCTAAACAAATTTACTACCTGCTGTAACAAAATAGCAAGGTTTGCAAATAATGCCAAATCTCGTACCCACCACTGCCAGTCCCTACAATTATTACACTGGCTCAAATTCCCCAACCTACTACATTACCACCAACTCAAACTTGCCCACCAAGTATTCTACTATCTAGAGAAAAATCCTGCCCTATCTGGTCTCTTAAACTTCTATACCTCCAACAGAACCCTAAGATCCAACAATAAGCCATTGATTACTACACTCCCTGCAAAAACAGCTCAGGGAATTATCTCTTCCCCAACATAGTAGCAAAAATATGCCTCTGGCATTCAAAAACCTCCTTAAAGATTGCTTCTACCATAACCGCCTTTGTAACCACAACCCACCCCTTTAAAACCACTCCAACTCCTACAGTTTACCTTGTTGCACACCATACACTTACTCCCTTATGCTCAGGGTAACTTGTTTAACAACTAATGACATCTGTAGATATTGTATGTATGTATATATATATATATATATATATATATATATAGATATATATAGATATATATATATATATATATATAGAGCTACAACCTGCCTTACTGTACATAGTGTTTATATTGTTAATATATATATATATATATATATATATATATATATATATATATATATATATACTTTGTTACAAAATGTTCTTCTACACTGAGTAAGACTTCTATATTAATTTCATCCACTATATTTCCAATTATGCTACTGTGAATATCTCATCATTTCATTTTATACTTTTGTAATTAATCACTGTCATTATTTCACTTTCTGTACCATCTGGAGCTTTTCTCCCCAGACTCCACTGAAAATGGACAGCAGTTGTCCAGCCGAGCTATCCTGGTAAACAAATGTTAAATAAATAAATAAATTTGGTTTGGAAAGAAAAGCAATGATGTGTCTTTCGAGGGAGTAAACTATTACACATGTAGGAAACATGGACCCCATGTATGGATGGCAGAAGCACAGCTAACAAACACTTAGCAATGTGAATATATATCTTTTTACCATTGTTATAAATGGTAGCCTGACTCAAACCTAATAGGCATAATAGTACAGGTATGTGGCAGTCTCTATATCATAAAATACATAAGTATGTTTCTTACAAAACTAAGTAAAACACAGATACATACAACAAAGGAAATGTGTATTTTTGGCGGGAATAAAGGGCAATGAAATAAAGAAGCAAAGCTTGATATATGGCGGTAAGGATATGTTTGGAAAAGCTAAAACAAAGTGGTAGCTTTGCTATGACCTCCTCCTTGTTAACATCATAAGAATTTTGGTTCCTCTGTGTTGAGGTCATCGAACTTATGATGCACCGGCACCCATTCCATTGGACCTGTGCCCACTGGTAGAGTTAAGCAGCCAGAACTATCCAAGCATTAGTAAAGTGACCCACTCCACAATCAGAATGGGTGGTCTTCTTTAAACTTATCTCACAGCAATGCCTGTGACTCCTCCCCCCAATACACTGTGATGCATTTACCGTTGTACATGTGTCCAGATATCCTTAGATTTTGTAGTACAGCCAGGAAGTCTCATCACAAAAAGCTGTTCAATAATGAATACTATAGCAGAGCTCTGAATAGTGTTATAAATGGGCTTACTGAAAAGTTAGGCCATGAGACTATTGTCAGTGACCTTTCAGTCTCTCTCTGATTCTCTGAGGCATGTTAAGGACATCACCAGTGGGCTACCTAAAGTGCTACACACTGAGAAGCTGAGCTGAATTCTGGGACATAGCAACTACCAGACTCTGTCAGGGTAGCTTTAGTGCTCCTACAGGTGATCTGCCAATGCGGCATGCCCCTAATGGGACTAGTACCTCTTTCAGAGGAAGCCCAGAGGAAAAAAATAAGGACAGTCATTTGGATGGGACATTAAATAGAGTTCCTATCTGCTTGAGATGGTTGTATCTCAGGTGGATGTAAAAGATCCACTTTGATAACAGACACACACAAACATCAGTGCAAACTCAAAAAAAGAAATAAAATGAAGAATATTTTTTGTACAATGCCCTTTTCTTTTTGCTATAGTAATTTTCTTAGCTTTTCCTAAATTAAAGAACAGTCTCACAGTTTGTTATACAATAACTCATCACATTGTATTGACCGCAAAATTCAGTCAACACTTTATATTATCATAAACATCTCCTGTCAAAAAAAATTATAAACTCAATATAATAACATGGTTAAAGTTATTTCTGATATATAAGAAAGCTGATAAATAATACTTCCTTCCAAAAAACATAACTCATAAAATCAAACCACGTGCCATTATTTCTTCACAACTACAAAGTATACAGATCCTATGCTCCTTACTCTTATATGTCATTTAACCATTAACAGGCAATTTACATAACATCAACCTTCATAAAACAATCTTCAGTTTCTTAAATCTCACTTGTCTCTCTAAAATGCTATTTAAATAATGAGGGGAGAGCCCCTGCCAATATTTCACAATATAAAAATATCCATCTCTAGGAGATGCCACAGTTTTCTGTGTTTAAGTAGGTTAATTGTGTCAACTTTTCCAAGATTTACATTTTTGTAAATAGTGAAGTGTGATTTAATGATTCATTATATTCCGTTTTTTAATATTTAAGGACACCCAATTATATTTATACAACAAAATCTTCCTTAAGGCATCAAAATCTTTTCGGAGTAACTTAACTAATATGCAGCACAATCGCAGAAAGGCCAAAAAAAACAGCTTGTACAAGCCCAAACTACTACTTTTATACTACAATAAATAAACCTTCTTTTAATGGGATTAAGTCTACCTCCCCAGAGTAAAGAAGCTTTTCTGCTTGTTAACAAGAAAGGGGAAAACACCACCAACATAACAGAGTTTTCCTCAAACAATAGTATTCAACATGTATATTTTTTCAAAACGATAAAGAAAAATATTTCCATGTATTTAGCAAAATTTTTGTATTATCTAAAAGAAATCCCCACCCCCTCACCTCTAATAAGTGTCATCATTCCCAAAACAAGTAGCTAAAATTTTAATCTGTTTAACTTGAAAACAATGTTATTATTGGGTTTAATAATAGCAATACCTTGACATTTAAGAACATTAATTTGCAATCCTATAAGACCTAATTTATATTCAATATGAGTAAATGTCATGTGTAAATATACTTCAGTACTAGCAACTTTGTTAAATAATCCACATAAGAAAGATAAATGGGTTATTAACCCCATGGTAAAATCAAAGAAGGACAAGAAAAATAAATTACACATTCTTAAAGAACAGCATTCATGACTAAAGTAAAAATACTTGGGGAGTACTCTTGTTTAACAAGCCTAGCTATTCTTGTTTTCTAACAAAGAAAATCAGTAATCGTATGTCATACCCAATGATTTTGTTAAATTTGTTAATGTCACTAAAACATAATTTAGTCATTAATGTTATAGCTTTGTACAATATCTCACAAGCCATCATGAGCCAACATAGGCTCTAGTCACATCACAAGCCAGCAGAAGTCCAGTACCACAGCTAACAGTGCCTGGGACTGTCCTTAAAAGTAATAATAAACATGTATACATTTCTCCGTTATACCATAGACCCCTGTTTACAAATGTTTATGAAAACTTTAGTTTATTGTGCAAAATGTTTCAAAAAAGTTAGTAATCAGTATTGTTAAGTGACAAGAGTCTGCAATTACATGAATTAGACCTATTACCCTTGTTATAAATAAATTTCAGGATACCATCACAAAGAACTCCATTAATAATCCCATATGTTAACTATTCATTCAGAACAGAAAGGAATACTAATTTCTGTGAAAGTAGCATAAAACAATAGAAAGAAAATGGTGTTCTATCAATAACATGAGAAGCATATTGCAAAACAAGGCAATATTCAATTTGTTGAAAGATTAAGGTTTAACTAAAAAAATCATTATCTTCCATACTTAGACTCTCCACTGTCTCCTTGCAGTTATATGCACAGAATTTATATTAGATAACTCATTTTTTCCAAAAAGAACAATCAAATCTTGAGAAATAAGCAGTTTACCTTGGCCATCTAATAAAGGCCCCATAAAAGATGTATTATGCATAACAATTTTTTCTTGCAAATGGAAGAACACCACCAATTCTTGGGTCTGATCTAAAGTTATACAGACTGCTATAATTGTCCTAAATGTAAATATAAGTATAGAAGGAATCTTCAAGCAAGCAATCTTTAAATATATCTGTAAGAGCTATTATATTAGGGCTTCTGTTGTGACCCATGCGTCCAGGGAGGCCCACTTTGTGATTATACTACAGGTATTAATGCATGTAATTTCTAAAAACCTGTGACTTTTTTTAACACTGTTGATGTTCATCGTGTTACCCTGCTGCAGTCATCACACTTGGGTTATCCTGTCGTCAGGCAGTCCCGCAGCCAGCCGGATTTCCAAAGTCTTGGTCCGATGTCGGCTGCTGTCGCCTCATCCCTGACGTCAGTGCGCCAGGGGTATATATATTGCAACCAATGCCATTTTCTTCAGTCTTTCTTGCCGCGCGGTGCCCGAAGCAGAAGCAGTTCGCAAGTGCCGGTCTGCCGACTCCTGAGATTGTCGAATTCGAATTTCAGACCGAAGTCTTCTATAAAGCTAAGTACCCTGTTGGGGAAACTTTTCTTGCCTCAGACCGATGTCAGAAAAAGTTAACAATTGTATTTCTTGTGGGAAGCAAATACCTCATAAGGATTTTCATTCTTATTGCATACTTTGCCTAGGCCCTGATCACGACGTCACTTCTTGTCGTTTTTTTGCTAGGTTTAATAAACGTACTATTAAAAGACGATTTGATTTCGCACTACACTTTTTTGGTAGAAAATGTAATTACACCATGCCGTCGGAGCTACCGACTACCGGCGTGCACAAAAAGCGCAGGGACAAGGACCAACAGCCCAGGCCTAAGCCCGATTCCGAGGCCTCAGTTGATCCAGTCTCCGGTTCTCCGGTTATCAGTGAGGCTCCGACGCAGCCTCTGACTACCGCAGTTCTGGAACCCGAGACCGCTACAGATATTTTGACGTAATGTACTAGGCCGACACAGCCTTTTACTTCAGGCCCTTCCGACGATTTACCTTCCAAGGATGTCGGTGTTTCTGAAACGCCATCGGTTTCTGAAGGCGTTTTCAGACCGACGACTCTTTCAGTCAAAATGTTTTCCAAGTCGAAGACTCCTTCTAAATCAAAAAAGGCTTCACTTCAGTCTCCTGTTCAAGGCCCTATGCCTAAGAAACAGATGCTCAAGATGGCTGAAGATTTGATTTCTCTCCTCCTGACAAAAGGCCTAGACAAGAGGAAGATTCTGCTTCCTCTGAACAACTGTCTATTTCTTCGGATTCCTGTGAGGACCAAGACTGTTCCTTCTCTCCTTATGAAGATTCTGATGTTGCATTTTTACAGACATTGAAAATTGGCTAAATAAGGCACAACTAATATTAACTCATTCACTCCAATGGAGCTCAGGAACTTTGCACTGTAGCTTCCAATGGGCGGAGCCTAAGCCTTTTCACAAAGTCGAATTATGTCCTCATATTTCAAACAAATGTTCATATCTCTGGAACCATAGATGTTATGAAAGAAGTATAAATGGGAAACTCTTCAGCACAAACTATTTTTACAATGGTCGTACTCTTTAAGTTCCATGTTGTAAACAGAATTTTATAAGTCACAGTAAACACAGTAACAATTACATTTGTAGTATTCTGTAAACAGCTTACAATATCTCAACAACCGCTCAAGTTACACACATACTGTCAGCAGCATTTTACTCAACTAGCTGAGAGCTCTCATATGAGGTGAAGGAGTTCTGTCTGTGTTACTTGGTTGTTGAGATATTTAGAAAAAATGTGAAAATTATATCTATATAAATTAATATCATAAAAGCAACAGTTAATATCTGTTTACCTGCACTAGACCTAGGTCAAATATTAACACAGTTGAGTTTGCCATTGTGTAAGCTTTAACATGAAATCTTTTTAAATCTTTTACACAGCATGGTTTTGGAATTATTGATGCAAATATGAACAAGCAATATTTGATGCTTATTGGCATTGGTAGGAGTTGAATGCAGATGCACCTGGAGATGTCACTCAGATATAATGTTTAAATCCCAAGAAAACCCAACTTAGGTTGTTTCACCAACCAAAGCCCAGTGACCCCCAACTTCTCTATACTCTCTAACAATAACCCAGTAATATCCCCAGTATCAGAGGCCAAACACATCTCCACAACCATCTCCAAAGTTCACAAAACACTAGGCACCCTTTATCGCTGCAAGAAGTTCCTTACCTCTAAAGCACGAATTGACAGTGCAAGAACTCACAAACATAAATAAATCCAACCTAAACAAATTTACTACCTGCTGTAACAAAATAGCAAGGTTTGCAAATAATGCCAAATCTCGTACCCACCACTGCCAGTCCCTACAATTATTACACTGGCTCAAATTCCCCAACCTACTACATTACCACCAACTCAAACTTGCCCACCAAATATTCTACTATCTAGAGAAAAATCCTGCCCTATCTGGTCTCTTAAACTTCTATACCTCCAACAGAACCCTAAGATCCAACAATAAGCCATTGATTACTACACCCCCTGCAAAAACAGCTCAGGGAATTATCTCTTCCCCAACATAGTAGCAAAAATATGCCTCCAGACTTTGGCATTCAAAAACCTCCTTAAAGATTGCTTCTACCATAACCGCCTTTGTAACCACAACCCACCCCTTTAAAACCACTCCAACTCCTACAGTTTACCTTGTTGCACACCATACACTTACTCCCTTATGCTCAGGGTAACTTGTTTAATAACTAATGACATCTGTAGATATTGTATGTGTATATATATATATATATATATATATATATAGATATATATAGATATATATATATATATATATATAGAGCTACAACCTGCCTTATTGTACATAGTGTTTATATTGTTAAGATATATATATATATATATATATATATACTTTGTTACAAAATGTTCTTCTACACTGAGTAAGACTTCTATATTAATTTCATCCACTATATTTCCAATTATGCTACTGTGAATATCTCATCATTTCATTTTATACTTTTGTAATTAATCACTGTCATTATTTCACTTTCTGTACCATCTGGAGCTTTTCTCCCCAGACTCCACTGAAAATGGACACCAGTTGTCCAGCCGAGCTATCCTGGTAAACAAATGTTAAATAAATAAATAAATTTGGTTTGGAAAGAAAAGCAATGATGTGTCTTTCGAGGGAGTAAACTATTACACATGTAGGAAACATGGACCCCATGTATGGATGGCAGAAGCACAGCTAACAAACACTTAGCAATGATAATATATATCTTTTTACCATTGTTATAAATGGTAGCCTGACTCAAACCTAATAGGCATAATAGTACAGGTATGTGGCAGTCTCTATATCATAAAATACATAAGTATGTTTCTTACAAAACTAAGTAAAACACAGATACATACAACAAAGGAAATGTGTATTTTTGGCAGGAATAAAGGGCAATGAAATAAAGAAGCAAAGCTTGATATATGGCGGTAAGGATATGTTTGGAAAAGCTTAAACAAAGTGGTAGCTTTGCTATGACCTCCTCCTTGTTAACATCATAAGAATTTTGGTTCCTCTGTGTTGAGGTCATCGAACTTATGATGCACCAGCACCCATTCCATTGGACCTGTGCCCACTGGTAGAGTTAAGCAGCCAGAACTACCCAAGCATTAGTAAAGTGACCCACTCCACAATCAGAATGGGTGGTCTTCTTTAAACTTATCTCACAGCAATGCCTGTGACTCCTCCCCCCCAATACACTGTGATGCATTTACCGTTGTACAAGTGTCCAGATATCCTTAGATTTTGTAGTACAGCCAGGAAGTCTCATCACAAAAAGCTGTTCAATAATGAATACTATAGCAGAGCTCTGAATAGTGTTATAAATGGGCTTACTGCAAAGTTAGGCCATGAGACTATTGTCAGTGACCTTTCAGTCTCTCTCTGATTCTCTGAGGCATGTTAAGGACATCACCAGTGGGCTACCTAAAGTGCTACACACTGAGAAGCTGAGCTGATTTCTGGGACATAGCAACTACCAGACTCTGTCAGGGTAGCTTTAGTGCTCCTACAGGTGATCTGCCAATGCGGCATGCCCCTAATGGGACAAAGTGGTGAGTCTGGGCCTGATGAACATTAGGAGAGCTTTATCCACCAAATGAATGTAGTTAGTGGCCATTGTCACAAAATGCAACTTTGCCATGACTGTGTCAAACCTCCCACCTTTGAATGACACAGAGGAATTTCTAGTCTTTTTTGGTGGTCATGGTTCCAACTTCATGATCCCTGCAGGTGGAATTGACCTAGATGCCCCATATATAAAGGAAGGTTACATTCAGATTCACTTTTATATAGTGGCATTTGTGTGCCCTTGCCTGTTACTGTATTTATGTAATGTCCTTCAGGATAAGATGCCTCTTTAATGTCAAATAACAGTGAGAGGCCAGGTGTGTTGCATATGCATACATGTCATGTAACACCTCTTGTGAATACATATATAGACTATGGATCCCTAAGCACAAGTTTTGCAAACATGCATGTTTTGTAGAGCTATCAGGGTTTATTCACCCTCTACTCAGTCCAATAAGTGTGTTACATGAGGATGAACATTGTATTAGACTTCTTTCTAAGATGCAAACTACTTCCTTTACAGTATAATTAACTTGGGTGCACACAATACTTTGACCTCTTTGTGAACTGAATAAAGAGATGTCCACACATGAATAGGTGCCTAGGTGATTGAACATGTCCCCTCACCAGTGAGAACTGACACATGTCCTTACATTCACTGTTGCAGTATTCTTGGCATATGGGATTCTCTGCCGTGGAAGCCTGTCAGCCAGTATACCAAAGCCCACTGTTGCTTTAAGGTACACCAAATGTCACACACATGCTCCTCATGTAGTGTAGGGCATAAAGGTGATGTCTGGACGTACCATCCTTAGAACTTCTTTGCCTCCAGTCTGAATGCATCTCCAGAATGTCTGTCTGAATGCCAACATCATTTCCTCCAGTTTGAACACAGTTTTTGTTCTCTGGTTGAATGCCTACATCTTCTTGCTGGTACCAAACCATTGCAGATAAGTACCCCATTATGGTTTTGTTTTTTCTTAGCTTCTTTGTTACTCTGGGAAGTTAATGCCTTCCAGGAAGGGTAAATGCCAGTGCAGGAGTCAGATTCCCCATAAAGACTACCATAATTAGTGTCTTTTTTTATTAGAAGCTTCTCATGACCATATGGCCTGCTCAATTTGTCTGCCTTTTGTACCAAAAGCCCTTCATTGTAGGCTCTCTACCCTTTCCTTGTATCTTGAGAACCAGTTCCTTAAGCTTCTTGCTAAAGATACAATGGAAGGAACTTCCCACCCTGAGGGTCAGATGTTGGGGAAGAAGAAGGTTAAAAAGTTTAGACCAGCAACTTCCACTGACCAGCCTCTGCTGGCCATTTCTCCTGAGGTTGGTGAGAACCTGGAGGCTCTTCCAGCTTTGTTGGCAAATCCTCTGCCATGACTGGGTTGGAGGCCAGTGAGGATCTGGCTGGCAGCATGTCTGATGAGGCTTTGCAGACGTTCATTTCGGACGTTCATGGCGAACCTCCATTGATTATTTCTGAGGGGCCTAGGGGTGTTCCACAGACTGTAGTTAGGGAAGAAGTTCCTACTACCGTTATTGAATGCCAACCTGGATCACAGCCTTCTACGTTTTATAGGACGGATGTTCCTTTAAAGAAGGAACAAAAACTAAACATGTTTCTCCTGTTCCTAGGGATCCACAGAGTGAGTGGCAGGCCTTTAATCAGGGTGGTTTTAATGGTTTACTGGCATTATAACCTCCTCAGGGGATTCTATTCCTGCATCCCCTTGGTCCTCTACTCCCCTTAAAAGGCCCAGGAAACAGGATTCTTCTTCGGAGGAGTCAGCTCTGATGAGGAATCCCTTGCTTACTCTTCTCATATTCCTTCCCCTTTGGACTATGGGTCAGAGGAAGAGGAATCTATTGTCCTGATACTCCTGTTGAGGAAATTTCATTTGAAGACACAATCACCAGGATGATGGAGTTTTTTAAAGGGGACTGTGCTCAGGTATCTGACATCTATAAAAGATACTATGAGTTGCTCCAGATGGAATCTCCATCTGCTATTCCTCCTGTTTTGGCTGCTTTTTCCAATGCCTTTAGAGCTCTGATTCTCTGCCCTTGCTCCTAAGAAGTCTGATAGGTTTTATAGTCTGCCTGAGGACTGTACCTCTTTCTGCAAATGTCCTGCTGCTGACCCCTCATTGGTGTCTGTAGCCTCTGACAAGCCTTCTCAATTGCTTTCTTTTCTCAGGTTATTGCCTTCAGAACCATGGAAAAGCTAGGTAAGAAAGTTTACACCCCTGCTACTCTGGCTTGTAGGCCTATTAACTATCAGACCCATATGTCCAGGTATGTGTTGGCTCTTCTTTCTCAGGCTTGTCGGCTTATTTCTGATCTCCCAGACTCTGAGAATAAAACTTCTGCTTTTTCCTTCTTAGGGACTTCCTCTCAAGTAGTTCATCATTCTATCAAATATAGTTATGATGGAGCAGATGCCTCTTCTAGGGCTGCTGCTTTTGGCTCAGTGATGAGGAGGTATTCTTGACGTAGGCTTCAACCATTACCTGTTGATATCAAGGCTAAGTTGATTGATGCTCCTCTTGATAATAAACTTTTGTTTGGGGAAGCAGCTGCTGGTTTGTTTAAGTCCCTTCAGAATAAGGAAAGGCCTTACTGGAACTCAAATGTGTTTGTCTCTCCTGTGACTACATTTCAGAGGAAATTACCCCAATAAGCCAGCCTTTGTTAACAGGCAATCTCACCCTCCTATTAAGGGTAAAAAGAGTAGCAAGAGGGCTCCTCCTACTAATGCTACTCAGATTTCAGGGACTCGGAAGTCTTCCTTTCCTAATAAACCAGGTGCTGCCTGACTATCCTATTCTTTCCTCTTTCTCTGCATTTCTCTTTCTCTCCCTGTTTGGGTTCGGATTACTCAGGATTCTTGGGTTCTATCCATCATTTGTCAGGGGTATTTCATGGTGTGGAAATCATGTGTACCTTTTATGGGCATTCCTTAGCCTCCTCAGGAGTAACTTCCTTTTTTCCCAGAGGTTCTTTGAGACTTTTTGACTCGGTACTATTGAAGAGGTACCTGTGTCCCAAAGGGGGGCGGGGTTTTACTCTAGAATGTTAATCGTGCCCAGAAGAGAGGGTACTTGGGCACCAATTCTAGATCTATCTAATCTAAATATTTCTCTTCAGACTCTCTTTCCTCTTTTGCTACCTCAGGCCTGTATGGTATCTCTGGATCTCAATGATGCTTATCTCCGTATAATGATCCATCCCTTTTTCAGGATGTTTTTGCATTTCTCTGTTGCTTCCTGGTATTTTCAGTTCTCTGCTTTGCCCTTTGGCCTTTCTGCTGCCCCAAGGGTATTTATCAGATGCCTTGCTCCTGTGATTTTTTTGCAGCTTCAAGGGATCCAAATATTTCCTGACTTGGATGACCTGCTGATGACCTCTCCAGAGATTCTTTTGCAAAATCTTCATTTTACCATTTCCCTTCTTCACAGCCAGGGGTTCACAGTAAATTTCATAAAGTCTTGCCTGACTCCTTCTCAGGATCATGTCTTTCTGGGTTTCTGGATTCAGACTGTGCTTATGCTGGCTTCCCTGCCTCTTCCAAAGGCCTTGACTCTCATTTCCTTCTTTCAAACTCTTCTTCATCTGAACTCCATTACAGCCAGGGTGTTTCTGAGAGCTGTAGTTTTCATGGCATCCACCATTCGTATGTTTCCTCTGACAAAATTCCAAATGAGAAATTTTCAGTGATTTCTGAAGTCAGTTTGTTTTCAACATACACATCCTCTAGAGTTTGTAGTTCGTCTGCTTCCTTTTCTCAAGAAGGAACTTCACGCGTAGATTCAACAGTTGTCTCTAAATCCAGCGCTCACTTTTCATCCTTCTTTTCCCTCTCAGGAATTGTTCACAGATGCTTCAGATGTGAAATGAGGAGCAACATTTGGTTCCCTAAAGGTACAGGGGTGTGGTCACCTCTTCAACAGCAGGAGCACATCAGTGTCAAAGAGATGAGAGCTCTTATGCTGGCTTTTCATCTCCTTTCCTCTCCAGGACCTCTCAAAGTATTCACAGACAATACCACAGTGATGTGGTATATAAACAAACAGGGAAGAACAAGATTGTAACTTTCTTTGCTGGTTAGCACTCCTGATACAGGATCTTGCTGTCAAATACCAAGTGTCTCTTTAGGCAGTTTCCATCCCTTCAAATCAAAACATTGTGGCAGACACTCTAAGCAGGCCTTTAACTCAATCCCACTAATGGATGCTTCACAGGGATGTGTTTCTGGACATTGTCCATCAGTAGGGTATTTCTCAAGTAGATCTATTTGCCTCCCTTCTGAACAGACAGCTTCCTCTTTTTTGTGCCTGAATCCCAAGCCCTCTGGAGGTGGAAGGTGGACACCCTCTCTTTTGCTTGGAAGGGAATGTTTCTTTATTCATTCCCTCCCCTTCCTCGGATTGCAAAAGTCCTGTTTAAAATTCAACAGGATGTTCCCAAAATCTTAATGGTGACTCCCTTTTGGCCATGACAGCATTGGTTCCCTCTTCTTCTGCATTTAGCCAAGGGCAATCATCACAAGTTACCTCAAAGGGTGGATCTACTCACACAAGATAAGGGATCTCTCATCCATCCCCACTTGTCTACTCTTCAGCTGACACTGTGGGTGACAGGATTTTGATTCCACATAGACACCTTTTTTTTCTGAGGATGTGCTGAAGGTCCTGTAGGAGGCCACGAAACCTATTACTGTGAAATCCTACTTATCCAAATGGAAGAGTTTTTCCACTTGGTGTCTTTCTAATAACCTGAACCCACTTACTTTGGATTTTCCTTTGGTTCTTTCTTATTTGTGTGAATTGCTCAATGCTGGTTTGCCCTATTCTTATATTAAGGCCCACTTATCAGATGCCTCATCTTGTCTACCATTATCTCCTCCTTTGGCTTCTAGTTTTGAGGCTAAACAATTCCGTAAAGGCGTCCTTCACATTAGGCCTCCCAGGAAGTCTGTTCCTCCTCCCTGGGATCTTTTGTTTAGAAGAAGTTGACTCAGGCTCCCTTTTAGCCTGCTGCTTCAGCTTCCTTACAGGATTGTTCTTGGAAGACAGTTCTTTTGTTAGCTTTGACTTTTACCAGATGGGTGTCTGAGTTGCATACCCTTATGGCTTGTCCTCCTTTTTTGATATTTCATAAGGATATTGCATACTAATCCTTCTTTTACACCCAAGTTGGTTAATGAGTTGTCACTTAATTAGTATATTCATTTGCCTACTTTTTCTCCTTGTCCACAATCTGCCAGCGAGAGGGTACTCCATACTTTGGATGTGCATAGAGAACTCAGATTTTATATGCATAAGGCTAAGTCTATTAGAAAATCTGATCAGTTGTTTGTTTCTTTTCATCTTTTGTTCATAGGTTGGTACTAGGCTATCAGCCCTAGGGCCTATACAAGCCTAGCCATAACAATTCCCTGGCTATTTCTTCCCACACTGTTTACTTCCCTGGACCCCTGTCTAGCTGGGTGACTGACATGATCCCCAGGGTGAATTTCCTTTCTCCCATCCAATCGTCAAGGTTCCTTTTGAAGAGGGCCAAAGAGGCGCTCTGCTTGACATGTATGGGCAGTCTGTTCCGGAGTCTGTCTCTAGGATTAGTTGTATCCAAGAAAACTGTTTCTTTTTAGATCTCAAAGGCTATTTCTTTTTTTTTATTCTTTTCATGATAAGAGCCTTTCTTCTTCTGTAAAGGCTAATTAGAGCTGTGGCTTCTTTTGGTGCTTTTTTCATGGACTTAGATGCTAATTCTATTCTTGAAGCAGCTACAGGGACTTCTGTGTAGACTTTTACCAAACGCTACAAGTTGGGTGGTATCTCTAGAGATAGAGCAGGTTTTTCTAGGGCCATCCTTCATGGCTTCTCAGAGGGCTGTACTGCTCCGTCCTCCTTCCAAGTTTCTTCATGAGCTTTGAAACTCTCCCGTACATTAAGAATGCTGCAAAAGTGAATGTAAGGACATAGTACAGTTGTGCAAAATCCTACCCTAACAGTATATGTCCTTTCCGTCACTGTTGTAGTAGTCAATCCCTCCCTCCTTCCCCCTAGTCCTTTTCTTCCTGGATATACTGGTTACCTCCTGGGTTTCCTTAGACTGGTGTTCCTACTGGGGCAATCACGTCTAAGGACTGTACATCTGGACATCTCCTTTATGCCCTATGCTATGCAAGGAGCATGCATGTGACCTTTGGTGTACCATAAAGCAACAGTAGGCTTTGGTATACTGGCCGACGTCGGGCTTCCACAGCAGGGAATCCGATACGATAAGAACACTGCAACAGAGAAGGAAAGGACATCTACTGTAATGACAAGATTTTACACAGCTGTACTTTATAATTCAAATCCTTCCACATCATGACTCTAGCCACTCAAGGCACTGTAGTAGTAGATACACTATTACCACTGGTCCACATGAAACATCTAGGCATTCTAGTACAGTAATGCTATGGGACACAGGGCAGCAGCATCCTAACAATGAGTAATCTGGTCTAGAGGTCAGAATATTCTGTCACCTGTTATAGAACAGAGTCCATCTGCAGTAGGAAGGCAGATGGTGAGAAGGGGGATGAAGGCATTGACAACCATGGGGACCAGATGGAGCAAGGATGCAGTTTCTGCATTAGTAGTGTTGGTGTGCTCCAGGTGCTTTACACAGAATCTGGCAGTTGTTTGAATGCTAACAGTTCAAGGTTAATGCAAGGATTCTCATCTTTACCAGATGGGAATTAGCATTATTGCATTGTGGGTGAAGCCTTTGCCTCTAGTATGCAGGAGAGGTATGCAGTCTCATAGACTTATTCTATAACAGCAGGGTATTTGGTTGATCTTTATGTGAAATTTATGCAACTCCCAGATGCTTGATTCAATACCTCTGCTGTGTTACCCATATGGTGCTAAAACAACTTCAGTACTCCAGTGAAAGGCATATGCTTATCCCTAGTGTGACATGGTTTCTCTGTTGATTGTGTGGACTTGGGTATCACTTGTTTCTGACTAGTTAGTACCTGTTTGTATCTTCATGGTCAAAGAGCTTGTCTAACAGGAGATACTGACAAAGTCTAGCAAAGTGCCACTTTGCTGCAGGATAAACAACACCTGGTCACATCTGTTGTGTTGTCTGAATAAATTACTAGCTACCTTTGTGGGCCATTTTAAGCCTTGCCAATTCCCCTCAAAAGTGAGAATCAAACTCTCTACCTTGTGTCTGTGAGGTGAACACCTTAACCATTATGACAGTCCTAAGCCTTTTATTTAAGCATGTCAACATACTCCCCTATGGGAAACCTATTGAAATGAACAAAAGCCCATTTTTCTCAGTGTCTCACAGTCTGCT
Organism: Protopterus annectens; assembly: GCF_019279795.1. Taxonomy (NCBI): domain Eukaryota; kingdom Metazoa; phylum Chordata; order Ceratodontiformes; family Protopteridae; genus Protopterus; species Protopterus annectens. The sequence goes on from NC_056744.1 coordinate 136,423,962, forward strand.
TCATTTGAAAGACATCTTCCAGTAGTTACTTCCACCTTATATGAATGCAGTGATGGGTCAGTATTTTATGGACTCACAAGTATTCCACAAATTATTGCAGGATACGTCTGCCTTTTTTCATTTGCTTTTCATAGTTCACCAGTATCTGTTCTTTCAGAATGGTAAGTGTGCAGTAGTATCTGCAACACTGGGGGGAGAATCGTGTGCACCATGCATTAATTGCTCTGGGATTCACCCGATTGTTGCTATCGCAACTCTCAATCTCTGAACATCAAAAATCATAGAAGTGGCCTTTAAAATTATAACAGAGTGGCTGAAAGAGGAGGAGTTTTTTCATTTTCATAACATAAGACCATTGTATATTACATCCTAAATAATTAATGATAGGGTATATTTATATATACATAGTTTATTTATTAAGATTTGTTCCCATAAACAGGTCTGACTTTTTGAGGAAAATCAGTAAATCTATCATGAGCAGGGGTACATCTGAGTACCAAAATCATAGCTCCGTGACTAAGTCATAACAGTTGGAGGTATGGTTGTTACATGTGATTAGTATTCCCATCATTAAATGATTTTAGTACTTTTCCATGTGGCCTAAAATTTATGGCTTTTAATGTATCATATATTGAGTTTCAAAATAATACTACTCATGCATGGAAAGTCTTTTTATTAACTGTGTCTTATTCGTTTTCCAAAGCAATATGTATTTACAGAATGATATTTCATATTCCTAAAAATATTCCATACTACTAAAAATATGGTGGCTATAATGTTTCGATGTTACAAAGAAAATGTAGCATGCAGAAGTTGTTAAGACCTGTCAAGTCAATCATGACATCACCACTCAAAAGATTTCTACAATTTAATACACATAAATGGAATTAATTACAGGTCCTTGTGTTCCTTTTATGGATTGTTTTACTGATGAATTTCCTTCACACCATACAAAAAGTTGCATAGTATACATTTGTTTTATATTTCTAAAACTCATATGTAAAAGAAACAAAATGATGCACATTTGTTTTATATTTTTGTATCACTTTGAAATGAAGGGTAGGCTTGCTACTTTCAATGAACTGTGGTATCCATTTAACACATTACAGTCTTTTTGATGTATGGTAAAGCTCTTTGATCTGTGTGAGAGCTTGTTTGTGTGGAGATCTTGATTTGAAGTGACATTTTATGGGGTTGTTTGAATCATGTTCTTTCAGTATATACTTGTAGTACAGATTACATACTTAAAAGTGGTTGTTGTATGTTTTATGGCAGTGCTTGAAAACTGAAATAGTTATTTGCATTTGCACAAAAGGGATATGAGTGAAATAGTGTCGTAAATTACAAAAAAAACCATTAATTTGATGGGCGTTAGTAGTTTTATTCCTGTATATGCACATCTTTACTTTTTCATAGTTCATTTTTTAATGTGGTCGACATAATGTAGACTGGCTATTGTAATATGCTCTTCCTAATTCTATGTGGCTTCACTGGCACAGAGGCTAAAGTCCTGTCTATGACCCAGGAGATCTGAATTTGATAGCGGCTCAGGCACCTGCTGAAGGTATGACTAGGGATTTCAAAAATGTTTTAGCCTACTTGCTTCTGTTCGGGGGGGGGGGGGCATGTGTCCAGTTGGGAACTCTGTACATGGTGGAATTCCTGGCAAAGGCTGGGGATCACACGTGAAGGGGGGGAGATGTCTTTGTGAATAGGGCCAGTTGATTACTTTACACACAAGTGCAAGTGGACATTGCAAAGACATATTGCGTTCCACCCCTTTGAGCACTGAAGTCTTGGGCAGAAGATGGTAGGGTTTAAGTAAAAAATTTCTATCCCCTGTGAGTGGATGATAGTTCCCACTACTGGCTTGGTAGACTTTCACCCCAGGAAATTAATGACCAAAAGGCTATTGCCCAAGGGAATAAACAATCAGTATGGTAGCATATGGGGCAGAGGCAAATTATCAGCTTGGGGGGAGGGGGGGCAAAGGAAGCAAAAATACTTTTCTTATTGCTTTACTGTTAAAGGTAAAGTTGTTCAGGAAGGTGGACAGGTAAATGCTAATGTTTTGGCACCACACTGTGTTCATTTGTTAGGGCCAGATCCTGGCTTTAATCCTATATCACTTGGAAGCTGAGACATTATTCACTACTATTAGCAAAGTATCAGATGAATGAGTGCATCTGTACAATAATCCTTTCATAATGTAGTTAGATTACTTCTAATGAGACAATGACAATATATTAGAGACGTGAACATGTACCCATCAGGGCATTCCTGAGGAGCAGTGATGGCACTCTGTCTACCAGATACAGTATTTTGAGTAAGTGAAAAGCACATGGCAGGAAACATTGATTATGTTGTTAAACTGTGGATTAGACAAAACACATTTGTTGCAGCATGTTTCATTTCAAACTTGAAGTGGTTACCTTGTTATGTGTCCAACAAATAAACAAGTTCTTCAAATGACAATAGCCATGAACAGCATCTTAGTTTTTCAGAAGTCTTCTTTTAATATCAAAGTACATGTTTACTGCTTAATTCATATACCTTATTCATTCATACTCTGGGATAAAGCCCTCTCTAAACATAAGATAAGAAAAAAGGTAAGAAAGTTGATAAGACCATTCTAATGTATTTATCACCCTCATACAACTGAATTCCTTTGTGGACTTTTATACTGGGTGATGTACAGCAGTTTATAGTATGATTATGTGAAAAATGATTCATCAAAGTGTTGATCCACAGAGTTCTCTCAAAAAAAAAAAAAAAAAAAAAACATAGAAACTGCACACACACCATACAGTCTTACACACGCCGTGTAAACACACCAGTACAAATGAGTGTAAAAGACTGTGCCCTACATGTGGAGATTGCACCAGTGCAGTCTTTATTTAGTTATCTCTGAGGTCACCATTGCCACTGAGGAAAGGACATGTTTATTCATTGGTCTTGATACCAGCAGACTTGCTCGCAGTGTAAGTGATGGAGTAAGCTTGCTTTATAGATAGGCCTTACACCAGAATAGGTAACTCATACAGAAAGCAATTATTTTGGAATTTGACCTGCTGAATTATTATTGACTTATCTGTCATTCTGGGCTCAGTATCCTTACAGTGCCACCCATCTGTGCTTTGCATGAGCAGCTGTTCACACAGCCAGGCCCAAGAGAAGCCTGAGATGTGCCATTAGTCAGCAGTCAGTGATACATTTTCTTGTTCAGGTTATTTCTTCACAACTTTCAGAGAACTGTAATATTAGAGGTGTCTGCATAATGTTCTTTCACAGAAATTCATCATTGAAGTCTGTGCCAGAATCATTAATATTTTGCAACAAATATTTTCATGCAAAGTAAGGATTGGATACTGTATAAGCTGCAGATTTGTTTTTGTTTTTTCCCATCTCTCATGAGAAATGCAGTAGATTTTCCCAATGTGTTTTTGTTTTTTGTTATTGTTTTGATTATATTACTTCTTTATATATGTGGTTGACAACCACCATTGCTCTGAATTAATACTTCCTTTTTATTTCTGCTGCGCCATCCAGCTTGTATCTTCAATGTTCTCGGACACACCATTTTTGAAAGATAACAGCAACATGAAGTCTAATGATACCCTCGAGGTGCATAAATGTTTGTACTGTAGTCTGTTGTTTTGTTTTTGTTTTTTTGTGGCATTAGTTGCAGACCACATATTATTTGTATTGCTGTTTGTAGTACTGTCTGTCTGTGCTATGTCTTTAGAACAGTATGGTCTCAAGTAATTAATGCCTTTCGGCTTTTCCCGGTTAGGGGTCACCACACCGGAATTCCGGTCCGCTAATGATTGGCAGTGGATTTTTACAGTGCCGAGTTGCCAGCCCGACTCCCAACATTCAAAGAAGGCACACCCATTCATGCACCCACCCTACCTGCATGTCTTTATACATCACTCGACCACGGGGAGGACATGCAGACTCCAGACAGAAGGTGCTCCAGCCAAGAATCGAACGGGAGAACCTCTTGCTGTGAGGTGACAACGCTAACCACTGCACCACCGAGGCCATTAGACAGTATGGTCTCAAGAATGTCAGATAATATTCCAGATTAGTTCAACCAGGAGAAGTTATTGCTTTGTGGTGTTACTTTCATAGTGCATTGGACTGAGTTTAATAGTGTTGTAAGACGTATGTTGCATAGGTGCTCTGTTTAATACGAACAGAGGATGGCCTAGATTGAATAGCTGATTCTGCAGCATTTTACACTCAATGTGGTGCTGCACAATGCATAGCTGAACAACACTGAATTTACTTTAATAGTGACATGAAATGTTTAAGGTTGTGCGACTGATGATGTAGTGCTTAGAATCAGTTTAATATAACCACAGTTTGTTCAATGCTTTTTTCCTACCACACAGTGTAGGAGTCATATTAATACTGGCATGATATCTATTAGGTTCCAGAGCTCCTTTTGAAGGTCTTTACAGTCAGTTTAATACTGTTGATGGATGGCCTGCATTGTGCACTTAATAATGCCAGGACATGCCTTAGTTTGGAAGTGTTTGCTGGTAGTGTATTACATTGGGTTGGGGATTGCCAAGCAAATTGTATGTTGTATATTTGAAAAGAGTTATGTGTGTGTCTAAGTATGCCTGTCTTTGTTAACTGGGTAATCCAGTTGGGCAGTGCCCATTTTCAGCAAGGTTTGGGGGGGGGGGGTGAAATGCTCCGGCAATAATTACTTTGCATACAATGTGTGACAAAGTTGATACATTAGGCTATATACAGCATATGCTGTATTTATAATAGTGAGAATATGTGCCAAGTATCTTTCACACCAACTTACCTGTTATAGATGTAGTTGTTTGTAGACTGATACATGAAACCTGCTGTTTGTCATGGCTCATATTGGGCCTACTGAAGAAAATAAAAGAATAAAAACAAATGACAGTTTAACTTTTTAATAGTGCCACAGGATGCTGTACTCTGTGCACCTGAACAACTGAACTGAATTTACCTTAATACTGGCATGGCATGTTTTAGGTTACACAGATGATTTTGTACACGCCATGGGATGTGTTGTGCTGTGTACTTGAACAGCGCAGAAAACTTTGTAATACTGATACTGCATACCTTCCATTGTAATGCTGATTTTATATCTCGTTAGCTTCAGTTTAATGCAACCACAGAATGTTTTGCTTTGCATTATTGAACTGTTGACTCAAAAAGCAAGTATGCAACTTTGCATCTGTAAAATAAAAAAGAAATGTCCACATATGATGATCTGTCTATAGACAGTAGAATATAGACGCTCATTCACACATACTGGCATGGATCCATGCTGTCAGTCCTGTTCCCTTGATTCCCATTTAGACTGATGCCTACAGCAGTAACAACATGGACAGGTTGCTGTTACTGATAGGAAAGGAGGTGTACTTCACACCTTTCCTCAAAGGTCCACCATGCCAGCCTAATTTTCATGCAGTTTAACTGTGAATGGCATGCCAGGCACAATTACAGTGGGCCAACTGAAGAAAACAAAAGAATGAAAACAAAAGACAGCTTAGTTTAAAAAAAACGAAACACATTCTGTAGGTTTTGACACTGCCAAGAGATTCTTTACCTTTACAGACAAAATAGACCACCCCATCAGTCATCCTGACAGGTTTAATACTGAGCATAATAATGTAAAACTGTAAAGTATAGTGCATTGCACTGACTTTCAAACAACCAGGAGTAGTTGCAGTTTGTCTGAACCACTGTTTCATTTTTCACCATGACATGCTTATTACTGAGTGTACTGATGAAAAACAATAAACCTGGCATAGTAATTGCCACGGTATTGTTAGAGGAACACAGATTCTTGCTAATTAGCTTTACTAGTCATACTGGCCAGTACTGGAAATACTCAGGTATTATTGATATCAGTTACCAAATCATTCAGATCTTTTTATTAATTACTATTCTGTCCTGCTACAGATATTCTGATGTTAAAGTAATGTGTTCTGCTTGTGCAAGCACATGTCAACGCGGAAAGAAAGGGAACCTCTTGTCTCTTTCTTTCTTCCTTTTTTTAAATTTATTCCTCCATCCGGACCAAGCCTGATGCCTCCTTTACCTTCACTAAGTTGGCCCTAAGGTTCCGAGGTAGTGGAAGCTGGAAATCCATAGGCTAAGCCTATGTTTTCCTCCTGGGAATCCAAATGAACTAATTTGCTCCTCAGATGGTAGGCCAACTTACTGGTCCTGTGAGAAGGCTTACCATCTCCCCTGGCAGATCACTCCCCTGCCCTGAGGAGGATCTTTTGAGCTTCACTGTGTGTGTTATCCAAAGAATAGCATGCCTTTGCACTGTGAATTTTCTTTGACTTACTGTATAACTTCCACATGACAGGACAGGCTTGCTGGGCTCAAGCTTCTTGGGGTGGAGCACCTCGTACTCCCACCACATGTTACCCATGTGATGAGTCAGAACTGCCTTCCTTTCCCCAGGACTGGCAATTGTGCAGTGGTCACTCAGTCCCATTGTCCCCAGTCAGCTCCTTTAGGTACCAAAGCTGCTATTCAGACTCATTTCACCTGTGCTGTGGTCAAGGCTTTACCCCCTGTATTCCATGGAGCTGTGTCCTGGCTCCCCTTTCTTGAGATAAAGGCGAGTCTGCTGACATAGACAGTGATAATTCTTCCTCACAGACTTGTGCATCCCTTAGGATGTCTAAGATCAAATCCCTTGACTCCGACAATGATGGTACTTTCTAGTAGTTCCCCACCTGAGGATATTACCTTTATTGAAATACTAAATTATGTGGAAGAATTTTTTAATTGGCCTTATGCAGAACTCTCTTTTCATACAAAGAGTTGCTCAGAAATGATAGAACTACTAGAACTGCAGATAAGAAAAAACTGTCCTTTATTGGGTGCCATTAGTGATAATGTCCACCCTAACACTTATCACTAAAAAGAGCAGAGGGAATGCACTAACTTCCTAAAGAAAGGCATGATCTTTATAATAACTTAAAGATAGATCCTTCAACCAGATCTGTTTGCTACATGAGTAACAGGTCAATTCCTTTAGCATCACTGTCTATTGACAGGGACTCAAAAGTTATTAGAAAGTTCTATACCTGCACTACACTGGCCTTAAGTGTTTAAAATGCTTTAGCGCACACGTGTTCTTAACAAAGCAGTGTGCTAAATCAAGTGCAGCAAATACTACAAAAATGACTGACTCACAAGTAAAAGAAAAACTGGAGAGATTTGCTGCCAATACACATAACATGGTATCACACTCACTAATATATGCATGTGATTCTGTAGATGCAGTATTATATATACACACACACACACACATATATATGTGTATGTTTCCTGGGGAATTGCACTGACCAGTACTGACCAATTTTAGGCTCAGCCTGGTATCAAGGACACCTTGTCTGGTGCGATAATGAAAAGGTAAGTATGGCTAAGAACTGACAAGTACCCACAAATAAGCATTTTTAAAGGATGCTTCTGTTCTTCTTCTTCTTCTTCTTTCGGCTTTTTCCCGGTTAGGGGTCGCCACAGCGGATCACCTTGTCTGCACAGTGATTGGCAGTGGAGTTTTACAGTGTCGAGTTGCCAGCCCGGCGCCCAACCTTCCACAGAAGGCACACACACATGCACACCTAGGGCCAATTTAGAGCGTCCAATCCACCTGCAGCATGTCTTTGGGATGTGGGAGGAAACCGGAGCACCCGGAGGAAACCCACGCAACCACAGGGAGGACATGCAGACTCCGCACAGAAGGCACCCCAGCCGAGGATCAAACTGGAGAACCTCTTGCTGTGAGGCGGCAATGCTAACCACTGCACCACCGTGGCCGCCCTAAAGGATGCTTCTGTTATTAGAGAAGTATTCTTTGAGCAACCAACAGACAGTGTAGTTAATGAAAGAGGAAGGGAGGACAAGACAAGCTCTTCAGTCAGAGAAACTGACTGCACTATTTAGTCCTTAATTTCAAATAATTTGTTACTAACAGGAGACCTTCCTTGTCATAAATAATCCCCTAACCAGTAGCTCAATAGTGAAGATGAAAATAATGTCAATCTGTAAAAAGAAAGTGAAGTACTAATAAAATATGAAATGACTAAACACTTAATCTTCTCTCCCACACCTTTTGCTTCTGGAAAAAAAACTTTCAGAAACAGTTAACCTATTAGCATCTGAATACCTCATGCAATTAAGTACAACCTGTAGCGCAAGAGTGCAGACCAATAGCTTAGACCTCACAGCTGATGGGCTAGCTGTTTATTAAAAAGGCAGCTCATTGGGTGCCTGCCCCAACCATATTTATTTGTGTTATATTTTTGTTATGCATGTAAGACCACTTGACACAAATGATCCTTTTCAGGGGCTATCTGCAAGTGCTGTCTAGTTAAGTGACTTGCTCAAGGTCACACAGTAGGCATGTGGAGATGGAAGGGAATCCTGTACCCTGGGCTACAGGAAGACGCTGATTAACAGCTCAAAGCCTTAATCTTCTTCACTAACTAGCAGACATAAATGTCAAGTCTAGTTCTTTGGTCTCTCTCTAGTTTCTGAAAAGAATAGCGCATTGAAAACATTATTGGATTTGTCGGACTGGAATTTCAGAATTGTAACCCTGAAGTCACAGCTGCTGTTTATAGAAAAGAGGCATTGTACTGCAATACTGGACATGGAAGATGGTTATCTACATATCTGAATAAGGACATCCCACATAAAATTCTAAGGTGTCAGATCATCAGCTTCACTTCTCACTTCTGCCATTTGAGTTATCCAGAATCCCTAGAATATTTATCAGATATTTAGTTGCAGTGTGTTTGCTCATAGTATGAAAATAAATATAATTATCTTACCTTATCTAGATCACTGTGTGGTGGTTGCCCACTGTCAAGAACTGTAACCTCAGCACATTGGCTTGACAGTCTTTGGAATCAAAATAAATTATAAGAAGTCATTATCGACCCTTCCAGCATCAATGCCTTTTCTGGGTGTAGTCATAAAATTCTATTTGAATTAAAATAATCTTTCACCAAGGCAACCTACTAGAACTCCAAAACATTGTGACAGGCGTTTCACAGCTGCAGCAAACTACAGCATGATAATACTTAAGACCCAAGGACATATGCATTCTTCTAATCCATTTTATGCAAGATTCCACATGAGAATTCAATGGTTCCTCAAAATGTTTGGAGCCAGGCATTAAACGCCCTAGGGACAATGGTTTCCCTTCCTCATTTACTCATGTAGGAGCTTCTGTGTAGACAGATACTTATAACTTAACCGAGCAATGCCTCTGAATCCTCTGACTGTAGTGCAAAAGCTGAATGCAGACTCTGGATTTTTCTAGGGCAGGCCAGTTCAGCAACCTTTTAGTACAAGTCAACTGGTTTTGAAAGAAAGATTTCTACACATCAGCCTGAAAGGAATGAAAGCAGTACACAAGAGGTACTACAGCTTTCCAGGACTTCTTAATTACAGGTCATCTGCAAATAAATACAGGCAACACAACAGCAATTTGTCATAGTGATTGTTGAGCTTTTGGAAGTGGACAAAAGTAACTTATTTAAATTTATAGGAAAATAAGTTAACTTTTAACTGTGTTGTGGGGCCTATCAGTGAACACAGACTGGATCATGTTATGGCAGAATTTCTTTGATCTTGACCCATTTATCTAAATTTTGTTTAAATTCAATTATGGTGCAAAAACAACACGGAAAAGTTGATAACATATTCCCTAACTTTTTTATGCACTTCCCTAATATCACTCATGTTCAAGCTTTTCTGCTCAACATCCCAGCTCACCCATCCCTGGTTCCTCCAATTGTTCCTACCAGATACCCTAGATGTGATTGTTCACATAGATGGATCCCCTGACACCTTGGAGAGTTGGCCTCAGTGTTAACACACTACTAGGCCCAGGGACCAACAGTGGGGTGAGGACATTGAGACTGGGAGCCATCATTCTTATGGCAGCTGATTAATCACTTTAGCTGTGGCAGCAGCTACAGTAGTGATGCCAGGTCATCATCACTGCCTCCTGCTTTGACCTGAGATGATGTATGGGGCTCCTTATCCCCACTAGAGGTAGCACAGGCATTAGGATTCCCTATATCCTCCTCCTGGACTAGAACAGGTGGCTGTTGGCCTTATCATCCCCAGCCAGCCTTACAACAAGCTTGAGTCCATTTACAGACTCCGACACCTTATTCCTGCATTGTTAGACTTGCTGCTTCCATAACTTTGGGATAACTTGGGTGACAAAACCATCTCTTTTGAGTATATTCTTCATTTTTTTACTGAGCTTACTTAGTGTTGTCTTGCCGTACAGTTTTGTGACACAGATAACTGTCTAGGTTATGATTCAGCCTAGAGACTTCAGCACTGATAAATTTGTAGATTTTTTATCCTGCAGTTTGAGCTAAAGAAATTTAACATTTCCACTTTGGCAGAGTCATCCTTAAAAGAAAGGTGTACATTTTATTTGAATAGATTCTAAGATATTTATCTCAGGTTGGATTATTCCTCAGTGGTTGGGCTATTACAACTTTTTACATATCCAGTGTTATCCTATCATCCTTAGGTATTGACTTCACTATTAAATCCACAAAACAGTTAGCTTCGATCTCCTTTTGGGAGGGTCACTGTAAGAGTAAGTCATAACATTTAAGTTTGCCCATCCTCTGTTCCCTTTTTTCTAGACATAAACTTCATTAGCGGCCTTCCATTTTCCTGCAAGGAGCAATGTAAGTCTTGTGCAACACTGGTGCATGAGATATTTTCATATAAGCAGTGGGTACTGAGAGTATTTTCAATTCTTCTCACTGCTGTCAGTATCACAGATCCCTCTCTGTCGTCTGAGGACTTTTGTCTGTCAGATGGCGCACTGTACTCTACTGTTGTGTTTTCAAATAGTTTTGTGGAAAAGATCAATAAACTTTGAAGTAAGCTGCAATGTATGTTGTTTTCACCAGAATTCTCATAAATACTTTATAGTTTTTGTGATTTTTCATGAAAAAGATTAAAGGGATCCAGACAAGAAACAAATGTCAGTTACGTTTTAAAAACAATTTTAAAGAAAATACTAATGAATTCTTGCATTGTGGATATGGATAAAGATTTTTTTTTTATTTTGACACCAGTTGTCATAAAGATTTGATTTATTATTTATTTTTTTTTGTTTTATTTATAGGTTCATAGGTGTTTACTAGGCTAACGACCACAAGGGCCTTTTTAAGTGTAGCCGTGCATCCCAAATCTCTGACAAGTTCTAATACCCATCATAAGTGTAAGCAGGGACGTGGGAGATGAAACATTTACAAGCAGGGGCCTGGATGATGAGCCATTTACAGGTTGCCTGTGTCCATTAGAGACATAGGTGCCAAACCAGGGATGAATTTCCCGTTCCCCATCCATTTGTCCAAGTTGCACTTGAATTGAGTTAGGGAGGAACTCTGCTTCACATGGATGGGGAGCCTGTTCATAGACTGGATAGTCTCTGGGATACATACCTGTCTCTCCAGCAGGTCCTGTTTATATCACAGGCAAGGTTTAAGTCTTTAGAATGTGTAATTCTGGTGCTGTTTGTTTTGTGGATATGCAAGAGGTCCATCAGAGTAGGGTCTGACAATGCCCTGTATTCCAGGCATAGATCTTCCCTCAAAAGCCTGTAGGATACAAAATACAGAGATAGGGCCTCGAGGTGGTCTGCATAGGCCATTTTACTTGTGCCCTGTATTCTTTTAGTGAAGAACCTCTGCGGACATTCCAATTGTTGGATATGCCTGGTTAGGTACATACCAAAAGGGGCATTGTACTCAGTGATAGGTCTGATGAAGGCCGAATACAGTGGAGCAATGACTTCCTTGGACTTAGATGGCATACCTTTGTTTGTAAGTTGCACAACATAGAATTATTTCTTTACTGTTGCAGACACTTGATAGCAAAGGCTAGATGACTGTCTATGTATGTCCATAAGTCCCTGACTATTAGGTCAACTCTAAGGGGTGTGTTGTCAATATGATAGTTACCAAGGGTGGACGACTGCTAAAAGGATTCTATTATGCATTTCTTGGCATTTAGTTTTAGTCCATGGCTCTGAAACCAATTGTTTGTCTGTGTCAGCCCTTCCTGGAGAACATTTGTGTCAGTGTGGGATTCAATGACAACTCCTAATTTTCAATCATCTGCAAATTTAGTCAGCCAGAGACCATTGACATTGGCCTTGACTTCAGCGAAGTAAATACCAAAAAGGAGTTATCCAAGGACTGATCCCTGAGGGACTCCACTTGTGACTAGCCTCTTTGTAGAGGTAGACTCCCCTATTCTAACTTCCTGGGTCCTGTCTGTGAGCCACTTAGCTATACACTATGTGATATACGGATTTGTACCTAACCTCTTGAGTCTGTCAGCAATGCCCAAATGCCTTGGCCAGGTCAAGGTAGGCAGTGTAAACCATTTTGTCCTCATCCATTGCTTTGGTGACCTTCTCAAAGAAGTCCACCAGGTTGAGTAGGCACGACCTACCCTCCACGAAATCAAACTGGGTTGAGTCCAGTGTCTTGAGGTTTACCATATCACTGTTGATCATTTCCGTGATAATTCTTTCCATGGTTTTACATGTAATACTTGTGAGACTCATGGGTCTGTAATTTCCAGGGTTTGTGGATGGCCCACCTTTGTGCAGAGGGATGCGTGTTGCTGTTATCCATTCACGAGGCACAAAGCCTGTTTACAAGCTACAGTTAAATATCAATTCCAAAGGGTCTGATAGGTCATGTTTCATGCTAATTTAGAAGGTATCCTGGGATATTGTCTGGGCCCACTGATGCAGTGTTCTTTTATAAGACAATGGAGTGAGGAGTGTCTAACAACATATTATGCCCTCTAGAGGCTCCAGCGGACTTGGTGTCATACTCACAAATATGGAAGAATGCTGCATGCCCCCTAATGTCTCCTCCTTCCCTGGTGATGTCTGACCATAAAGCTGTCTCCTTCAAAATTAAGATCAATTTAATAATCCCAGTAAAACAAGTAACAGTTAGCACTATTCCAATGTAAATTACCTTTTACTAAGTGATGGATTGTCAAAATTCATTGCCCCTCCTAACCTGAAGAACAAAGCAGCCTATGCTGAATTGTTCTTGGAAACTCTGTACAACCATGTCAATGGCTGCAATAGAGGCTGCTGTACTTACCTGAACTAAGGCCAGAACTAGCCCACCCTGGTGGCATCCCAAATTAAACAAGATATACAACAAAAGGAAAAAAGTTATGGCAAAAATCAGGAAGAGTAATTCCCATAAAGATTAAAACTTTCTCATCATACTGAATAGACAACTAAGTAGGCTAATCAGTTCAAACAAATCCAGCTTTGAGGTTAAGATAGCCTTCCTGGTGAAATGTTATCATAAGATTTTCTTCGGCTATGTCAAAAACCTCAAGGGCAGCACATAAGCAATGTGCTGAACTGATGGTTAATGGTGCCACATTAACCGAGCCTGGTGATACAGTGAACCTGTTAGCAGATAAATTCAGTTCCAACTTTACCCTGTCTCTTCCCAAACCATCCCCCAAGAACTACTGTCAGACATAACTCCTCCAAATATAACTAGGGAGTACATACTGGCTACACTCTCTAAGGCCAAAACAGAGACTCGATGGTCTCTGATAACATCCCAGGATGCCTTCTGAACATTCTAAAATAGAACTTAACAGGACCCTCTGGAGTCACTATTTAAATATAGTCCTAAAACTAGATTTTTTGCTATGAGAATGGAGGACTGCAACGGTCATCCCTCTTCATAAGAGAGGACCTTTAACAGACCCTAGAAACTGCATTAGTCTGACTTGTCTTATTTGCAAAGCCATGGAAACAATTATCATGGAAATTATCAACAAGGCAATAGTAGAACTCCAGACACTGGATCAATCCCAGCTTGGCTTTGTCAAAGGAAGTTCTTGTTTACTGAACCTAGTAGATTTCTTTGAAAAGGTAACTAAGGCAATGGATGAGGAGAAACTGGTGTAAACTGACAACTTAGATCTGGCCAAAGCATTTGATACAGTACCCTACTTGGGCATTGTCAGCAAACGTACAGAACTAGGCATAAACCCCTTGATAACATGCTGACTAGGCTAGCTGGCTCACTGATAGGACCCAAAAGGTTAGGATTGATGAAGCCACCTCTACAAAGAAACAGGATACCAGTGGAGTCCGTTGGGGTTCTGGGCGCAGTCCCCTTTGGCATCTACTTCTGCAATGTCAAAAACTCTGATTGCAAGCTGGGCACAATCATTGAATGCCTCAAAGATGAGAACACTCTTCATGAAGTTCTAACACAGACACACTTCTGGTGCCAAAGCCATGGCTTAAAACTCAATACCAAGAAATGCATTATAGTACCTTTTTAGAAGTTGGCCATTCCGGGTAACTTCATCATCAGTAAAATACCCCTAAAAGTTAATTAACTATTCAGTGATCTGGGAATTCATGTATATAGTAACCTAGCCTTCTACCAGCATGTGTCCAAGGTAGTAAGAAAAATCCTTCTTTGTTGCTCAACTTCTAAGTAAGGCATGGCATCTAGGGCCATAGTGGTCATGTATTACTGCACTCGGCCCTCTTCACACCCATCATAGAGTATAATGCCCCTTCAGTGTGTATTTGACCAGACATAGGCAGCAACTGGAACATCCATAAAGTTTCCTAAAGAGTATAGGAAATAAACACAATGTCATCCATTGATCGCCTCAAAGTTCTGTCTCTTTTCTTAGTATCATACAGACTTCTGAGAGGTGATTCTTGCCTGGCAAACAAAGCATTCCTTGACCCTGTTTTGATTAACCTTTTGCACATTCAGAAAACAAACAGCATCAGAACTACTAGATCAAAATACCTAAAGTTTGCTTATAATATAAGTAGGACATTGGAGAGTTTGATGTTTCTCACAGAATTCCTATTCTCTGGAACAGGCTCCCTATCCATGTGAAGCAGAGTTCCTCCCTAACCCTGTTTAAGCACAACTTGGACCAATGGATGAGTAATCAGAAATTCACCCCTGCTCTGGCACCTATGTTTCTGATGAACAGAAGCATCACTCCCTACATAAACTAAAATTGTGGCTCACATTTGGATTTTGCAGCTAGGCTTATGAGGGCCTAGTAGTTGTTAGCCAAGTATACTCCTATGCACCCATATTATTCCAGAAAGTTCAGTTTACCAAGAGGATGGAAAATCTTCTTGGGGGCAACCAAGAACAGCTTAAAAAGTTTACATCATCCAGCTCCAGTGCTGTTAACAGAGTAAGGTACTTCCTTTCAGATGCCTTTCCAAAACAAGAAATGTGAAGTTGTCATCTAAAGTATCAAAATTCTCCTAACAGGTGTTGTGCCAGTTAACATGTTAGCAATTTGCTCCACCGAAGTGCAGTAGCCCAAAGGAACACTCGATGCTTCTGTAAAACTTTTAATATCACACAGAAATATACACGTTAACGCGTTTAAATACACAACACTCTCATGCGTTTTCATCCATAAAAATGGACTTCATCAGACAACCATTGATGTTTAATTACCCATTTATATATCCACACTCATTAAACTTGATCCAATAAAAACTTTAAAAACTATTTGAATGTGCAAATCAGCCTTACTCATCCCTCATGAATATTAAATGAATATCCACATTTAATCCATACAAAGAAACTTTAAAAACTTTTTTTAAATAACTTTTAAATGATCTCCTGACAAGGAAGGAGTTTCCATGGGGGCAGCGTGTGCGCCTACATACGCAAACATAGTGTTGTCCAGATGGGAAGAGAGTCATGTGATACATTCTGATTACAACAAAGAATGGTTATTGTATCTGAGATTCCTTGACGAAATAGTAATTTTTTGGATGGGTGGATACAATAGGTTCTTAGAGTTTTTGGATTATATTGGTCACACTACTGATTTTTTAAAATGTACATATAATATCAGTTCTGAGGTACTACATTATTTGGACATAGAAATTGTCAAAAATAGAACTGAACAGAAATATGAGTCTAAAGTGTTTAGGAAAAAGACATATGTTAATTCATATTTACACTTTGACAGTGCTCACCCCCTGCACTGCAAAAGAAACATAGTAAAGGGACAATTTGTGAGGGGGTCGAGAATGACCAGCCTCAATTCAGATTTTGACATGGAATGTAATAAACTTGAAAGTATGTTTCTGGACAGGGGGTACCCCAGAATGTTTGTGACCAATATAAGAACAGAGGTGGAAGAAGGGAGAGGTGATAGATTTCAACCTATATTGGGTTTGAGTGATTTTTTGACTATTGCAGAAGGACAAAGTAAGGTTGAAGTTAAGGATGAACCCTTTCAAAGAAATTTGATAGTGGAATTCAACAGATATAATCACAGTTTGAGAGACACACTAGATAAAGAGTGGAACAAATTTGTAGCCCTCTCAGATATAGTGGAAATTAGTAATATTAGACCAAAGATTACTTATAGAAACTCAAAAAGTATAAAGAATTTATTAGAGAAAAGGAACATGAACAGACCACACACGAATAACAAAAGGCTTGGAACATTTAAGTGTGGGAGGTGTAGGCAATGTTCCTTTATTAATAACAAGAGTGAAATATTTCTAGAAAGTAGAAATTTATTGATAAAAAGCAAGAGCTTTTATAACTGTGAGACAAAAGGGGTGGTGTATCTTGTGACCAATGTGCTTCCTACTATGTAGGAAAAACAGAAAGGGAGTTGAGGAAAAGAATGTATGAACATTCCTATGACATTCTGAGAGAAAAAGAGACAAATGCTCTCTTTAGACATAGTAAGGTTTGCAAAGGATGTAGTTTTCATTTTTTTGTCCTTCAGCAGGTTCAAAAAGATGTTAGGGGTGGTATATGGGAGGAAATCCTAGAGAGTAGGGAATTGTGGTGGCAGATATACTTGGAAGCAGGAAAAAAGCCTGGATTAAATGATTTCCTAAGCATTGTCTCCCTATTAAAACTGAAAGCAAACAAAATATAAGAACTATACTAGGTTTCATCACTAGGGGGCAATGTTAGCCTGGTTTTAAACATTTAATTATTATAAGTTTAATATATATTACACTATTTCTTAAATATATTTAGAAATTAATATTATATATTGACAAATGAATTGAATGTAGTTTTTATATATTTATTATTTATATTTATTGCAATGTTGTCAGGAGATCATTTAAAAGTTTTTTAAAAAAAGTTTTTAAAGTTTCTTTGTATGGATTAAATGTGGATATTCATTTAATATTCATGAGGGATGAGTAAGGCTGATTTGCACATTCAAATAGTTTTTAAAGTTTTTATTGGATCAAGTTTAATGAGTGTGGATATATAAATGGGTAATTAAACATCAATGGTTGTCTGATGAAGTCCATTTTTATGGATGAAAACGCATGAGAGTGTTGTGTATTTAAACGCGTTAACGTGTATATTTCTGTGTGATATTAAAAGTTTTACAGAAGCATCGAGTGTTCCTTTGGGCTACTGCACTTCGGTGGAGTTTATTGGTCTTTTGAGTGCTGTACACGTTTCCTTTTATATGTTAGCAATTTGATTGGTATCCATATTGATACTGCCTGTGATCATTTCAGTTCCAGGCAAATTTCGGGAGTGGAAAATCCTATCCCATTTTAGATCCACCTTTTTACCAAGTAGTCATACTGTTCATAATGTGACTGTTTATTGATTATAGCGCTATCCCTAACAACATTTCAGCATAATGCAGAAATATACTGTAAGCCTCTTGGCTGAAGTTGCTGGCTCTCACCCCATTGGTGATGGATCTAACATGAGAGGAGAATAAGCATGGAGACTACGACTGCAGCCTGTCAGTTATAGCCCTCCTCACTCACTGTGTGCCAGCACCTTCTTGGTGCGGTTTAGAGAATACTTTCACCTCAAGCTTCTATTGGCAGGGCACTCTCTGTTTTGCTCATCCACCTAACCTTGCAAGATTTCTGAGCCCTGGTTACGACTGGGGCTGCAGAAAAATGTCTGCCACAAGTACTACATCAACCATGCCTTCCCAAGTAAAGGGGGGGGGTAAGACTGCATCATTCCTCCCCCACCCCCATTAGTATTTTTGCTTAAATCCTATTTCTGCAGGTGCCCAGTAGGTATTCATGTGTGACATGTAGTGAGGCTTAGTGCTGGAGTGACACTCACAAGTCTCGCACATACCCTTGCTTCCACAGATCAGGCATTCATCCATACGTCTCAGCTGGAGAAAGCTTGCAATGTATGTACCTCTGTACCTGCACAGTGCCCGTCCTCCCTGAGAGCGTTGAATGGGCAAAGAATGTTTAGTCCTTTCCCTCCTCAAGCAAGCTGCCCAAACTGCTAATCCAGCTATAGTCACCTGGGTCATAGTCAGTGGTTTATTCTTCAATGCTAGCAGAGTCCATCTATGCTGTTAGCATTTGTTATGGAGTTATGGATGAGGTCATTAAATTTTAAGACTTGATTTATTAGCATACTAAAATACCTTATGAACTGAACAACTTTCATTCTATAAAATGCACCAGATTCCCTCAATATCTGGAATGAAAGTTGTTTATTGTAAAACCAACAGTGTTTTCAGATGTTATTCCTACAAAAGGTTGTGCTGCATCCTAGAAACTGATCTCAGAATGTAATGATTTTTTTCATATATTTCTTACATCACTAATTGGCTACACATGTACATGGTTACTGCCATATGTAGTCATAATTAGGTTAACTGACTGTTTTGAAGTAAAACACATTATGTAGTCTGCAGATGTTCTTCGTGTTTCACTGTTGCAGTCATAACTGTAGGGTGCTCCTGCCGGCAGGCAGCCCGAGGTCGGCCAGAATCCCAAAGTCTGGGTCAGTGTCGGCTGTACAAGCTAGTACCCTGGCGTCAGTGCGGCTTTGGTACATAGCCCTCAGCCGACGCCATCTTCTCCAGTCTTTCTTGCTGTGCGGTGGAAAGCAGCTCGCAAGTCGTTGGTTGGCGATTTTCGAACAGCGTATTTTGTTGTTTAATGGGTCGAAGTTCTTACTTCTCTTCTCAAAGCTAAGTACCCGTTGGGAATCTTTTTCTTGTTCCTCCGATGTCAGAAAAAGTTAATAATTGTATAGCGTGTGGGAAACAAATACCTCATAAAGATTTCCACTCTTACTGTCTACCTTGCTTAGGCCTGACCACGATGTTTCTTGTTGTCGGTTCTGTGCCAGGTTCAACTCTCGTACTATCAAGCAAGCCCCGGGACGAATTGGCTAGATTTTGGCGCTTTGAATAGATTCTAAGATATTTATCTCAGGTTGGATTATTCCTCAGTGGTTGGGCTATTACAACTTTACATATCCAGTGTTATCCTATCATCCTTAGGGTATTGACTTCACTATTAAATCCACAAAACAGTTAGCTTCGATCTCCTTTTGGGAGGGTCACTATAAGAGTAAGTCATAACATTTAAGTTTGCCCATCCTCTGTTCCCTTTTTACTAGACATAAACTTCATTAGCGGCCTTCCATTTTCCTGCAAGGAGCAATGTAAGTCTTGTGCAACACTGGTGCATGAGATATTTTCATATAAGCAGTGGGTACTGAGAGTATTTTCAATTCTTCTCACTGCTGTCAGTATCACAGATCCCTCTCTGTCGTCTGAGGACTTTTGTCTGTCAGATGGCTCACTGTACTCTACTGTTGTGTTTTCAAATAGTTTTGTGGAAAAGATCAATAAACTTTGAAGTAAGCTGCAATGTATGTTGTTTTCTACCCAGAATTCTCATAAATACTTTATAGTTTTTGTGATTTTCATGAAAAAGATTAAAGGGATCCAGACAAGAAACAAATGTCAGTTACGCTTTTAAAACAATTTTAAAGAAAATACTAATGAATTCTTGCATTGTGGATATGGATAAAGATTTTTTTATTTTGACACCAGTTGTCATAAAGATTTGATTTATTATTTATTTTTTTTTTGTTTTATTTATAGGTTCATAGGTGTTTACTAGGCTAACTGACCACAAGGGCCTTTTTAAGTGTAGCCGTGCATCCCAAATCTCTGACAAGTTCTAATACCCATCATAAGTGTAAGCAGGGACGGGAGATGAAACATTTACAAGCAGGGGCCTGGATGATGAGCCATTTACAGGTTGCCTGTGTCCATTAGAGACATAGGTGCCAAACCAGGGATGAATTTCCCGCTCCCCATCCATTTGTCCAAGTTGCACTTGAATTGAGTTAGGAGGAACTCTGCTTCACATGGATGGGGAGCCTGTTCATAGACTGGATAGTCTCTGGGATACATACCTGTCTCTCCAGCAGGTCCTGTTTATATCACAGGCAAGGTTTAAGTCTTTAGAATGTGTAATTCTGGTGCTGTTTGTTTTGTGGATATGCAAGAGGTCCATCAGAGTAGGGTCTGACAATGCCCTGTATTCCAGGCATAGATCTTCCCTCAAAAGCCTGTAGGATACAAAATACAGAGATAGGGCCTCAGGTGGTCTGCATAGGCCATTTTACTTGTGCCCTGTATTCTTTTAGTGAAGAACCTCTGCGACATTCCAATTGTTGGATATGCCTGGTTAGGTACATACCAAAAGGGGCATTGTACTCAGTGATAGGTCTGATGAAGGCCTAATACAGTGGAGCAATGACTTCCTTGGACTTAGATGGCATACCTTTGTTTGTAAGTTGCACAACATAGAATTATTTCTTTACTGTTGCAGACACTTGATAGCAAAGGCTAGATGACTGTCTATGTATGTCCATAAGTCCCTGACTATTAGGTCAACTCTAAGGGGTGTGTTGTCAATATGATAGTTACCAAGGGTGGACGACTGCTAAAAGGATTCTATTATGCATTTCTTGGCATTTAGTTTTAGTCCATGGCTCTGAAACCAATTGTTTGTCTGTGTCAGCCCTTCCTGGAGAACATTTGTGTCAGTGTGGGATTCAATGACAACTCCTAATTTTCAATCATCTGCAAATTTAGTCAGCCAGAGACCATTGACATTGGCCTTGACTTCAGCGGCAAATACCAAAAAGGAGTTATCCAAGGACTGATCCCTGAGGGACTCCACTTGTGACTAGCCTCTTTGTAGAGGTAGACTCCCCTATTCTAACTTCCTGGGTCCTGTCTGTGAGCCACTTAGCTATACACTATGTGATATACGGATTTGTACCTAACCTCTTGAGTCTGTCAGCAATGCCCAAATGCCTTGGCCAGGTCAAGGTAGGCAGTGTAAACCATTTTGTCCTCATCCATTGCTTTGGTGACCTTCTCAAAGAAGTCCACCAGGTTGAGTAGGCACGACCTACCCTCCACGAAATCAAACTGGGTTGAGTCCAGTGTCTTGAGGTTTACCATATCACTGTTGATCATTTCCGTGATAATTCTTTCCATGGTTTTACATGTAATACTTGTGAGACTCATGGGTCTGTAATTTCCAGGGTTTGTGGATGGCCCACCTTTGTGCAGAGGGATGCGTGTTGCTGTTATCCATTCACGAGGCACAAAGCCTGTTTACAAGCTACAGTTAAATATCAATTCCAAAGGGTCTGATAGGTCATGTTTCATGCTAATTTAGAAGGTATCCTGGGATATTGTCTGGGCCCACTGATGCAGTTTTCTTTTATAAGACAATGGAGTGAGGAGTGTCTAACAACATATTATGCCCTCTAGAGGCTCCAGCGGACTTGGTGTCATACTCACAAATATGGAAGAATGCTGCATGCCCCCTAATGTCTCCTCCTTCCTGGTGATGTCTGACCATAAAGCTGTCTCCTTCAAAATTAAGATCAATT
The DNA here is from genome assembly GCF_019279795.1 of Protopterus annectens. Classification (NCBI taxonomy): domain Eukaryota; kingdom Metazoa; phylum Chordata; order Ceratodontiformes; family Protopteridae; genus Protopterus; species Protopterus annectens. The sequence goes on from NC_056744.1 coordinate 136,445,777, forward strand.
TAATAATCCCAGTAAAACAAGTAACAGTTAGCACTATTCCAATGTAAATTACCTTTTACTAAGTGATGGATTGTCAAAATTCATTGCCCCTCCTAACCTGAAGAACAAAGCAGCCTATGCTGAATTGTTCTTGGAAACTCTGTACAACCATGTCAATGGCTGCAATAGAGGCTGCTGTACTTACCTGAACTAAGGCCAGAACTAGCCCACCCTGGTGGCATCCCAAATTAAACAAGATATACAACAAAAGGAAAAAAGTTATGGCAAAAATCAGGAAGAGTAATTCCCATAAAGATTAAAACTTTCTCATCATACTGAATAGACAACTAAGTAGGCTAATCAGTTCAAACAAATCCAGCTTTGAGGTTAAGATAGCCTTCCTGGTGAAATGTTATCATAAGATTTTCTTCGCTATGTCAAAACCTCAAGGGCAGCACATAAGCAATGTGCTGAACTGATGGTTAATGGTGCCACATTAACCGAGCCTGGTGATACAGTGAACCTGTTAGCAGATAAATTCAGTTCCAACTTTACCCTGTCTCTTCCCAAACCATCCCCAAGAACTACTGTCAGACATAACTCCTCCAAATATAACTAGGAGTACATACTGGCTACACTCACTAAGGCCAAAACAGAGACTCGATGGTCTCTGATAACATCCCAGGATGCCTTCTGAACATTCTAAAATAGAACTTAACAGGACCCTCTGGAGTCACTATTTAAATATAGTCCTAAAACTAGATTTTTTGCTATGAGAATGGAGGACTGCAACGGTCATCCCTCTTCATAAGAGAGGACCTTTAACAGATCCTAGAAACTGCATTAGTCTGACTTGTCTTATTTGCAAAGCCATGGAAACAATTATCATGGAAATTATCAACAAGGCAATAGTAGAACTCCAGACACTGGATCAATCCCAGCTTGGCTTTGTCAAAGGAAGTTCTTGTTTACTGAACCTAGTAGATTTCTTTGAAAAGGTAACTAAGGCAATGGATGAGGAGAAACTGGTGTAAACTGACAACTTAGATCTGGCCAAAGCATTTGATACAGTACCCTACTTGGGCATTGTCAGCAAACGTACAGAACTAGGCATAAACCCCTTGATAACATGCTGACTAGGCTAGCTGGCTCACTGATAGGACCCAAAAGGTTAGGATTGATGAAGCCACCTCTACAAAGAAACAGGATACCAGTGGAGTCCGTTGGGGTTCTGGGCGCAGTCCCCTTTGGCATCTACTTCTGCAATGTCAAAAACTCTGATTGCAAGCTGGGCACAATCATTGAATGCCTCAAAGATGAAAACACTCTTCATGAAGTTCTAACACAGACACACTTCTGGTGCCAAAGCCATGGCTTAAAACTCAATACCAAGAAATACATTATAGTACCTTTTTAGAAGTTGGCCATTCCGGGTAACTTCATCATCAGTAAAATACCCCTAAAAGTTAATTAACTATTCAGTGATCTGGGAATTCATGTATATAGTAACCTAGCCTTCTACCAGCATGTGTCCAAGGTAGTAAGAAAAATCCTTCTTTGTTGCTCAACTTCTAAGTAAGGCATGGCATCTAGGGCCATAGTGGTCATGTATTACTGCACTCGGCCATCTTCACACCCATCATAGAGTATAATGCCCCTTCAGTGTGTATTTGACCAGACATAGGCAGCAACTGGAACATCCATAAAGTTTCCTAAAGAGTATAGGAAATAAACACAATGTCATCCATTGATCGCCTCAAAGTTCTGTCTCTTTTCTTAGTATCATACAGACTTCTGAGAGGTGATTCTTGCCTGGCAAACAAAGCATTCCTTGACCCTGTTTTGATTAACCTTTTGCACATTCAGAAAACAAACAGCATCAGAACTACTAGATCAAAATACCTAAAGTTTGCTTATAATATAAGTAGGACATTGGAGAGTTTGATGTTTCTCACATAATTCCTATTCTCTGGAACAGGCTCCCTATCCATGTGAAGCAGAGTTCCTCCCTAACCCTGTTTAAGCACAACTTGGACCAATGGATGAGTAATCAGAAATTCACCCCTGCTCTGGCACCTATGTTTCTGATGAACAGAAGCATCACTCCCTACATAAACTAAAATTGTGGCTCACATTTGGATTTTACAGCTAGGCTTATGAGGGCCTAGTAGTTGTTAGCCAAGTATACTCCTATGCACCCATATTATTCCAGAAAGTTCAGTTTACCAAGAGGATGGAAAATCTTCTTGGGGGCAACCAAGAACAGCTTAAAAAGTTTACATCATCCAGTTCCAGTGCTGTTAACAGAGTAAGGTACTTCCTTTCAGATGCCTTTCCAAAACAAGAAATGTGAAGTTGTCATCTAAAGTATCAAAATTCTCCTAACAGGTGTTGTGCCAGTTAACATGTTAGCAATTTGATTGGTATCCATATTGATACTGCCTGTGATCATTTCAGTTCCAGGCAAATTTCGAGAGTGGAAAATCCTATCCCATTTTAGATCCACCTTTTTACCAAGTAGTCATACTGTTCATAATGTGACTGTTTATTGATTATAGCGCTATCCCTAACAACATTTCAGCATAATGCAGAAATATACTGTAAGCCTCTTGGCTGAAGTTGCTGGCTCTCACCCCATTGGTGATGGATCTAACACGAGAGGAGAATAAGCATGGAGACTACCACTGCAGCCTGTCAGTTATAGCCCTCCTCACTCACTGTGTGCCAGCACCTTGCGGGTGCGGTTTAGGGAATGCTTTCACCTCAAGCTTCTATTGGCAGGGCACTCTCTGTTTTGCTCATCCACCTAACCTTGCAAGATTTCTGAGCCCTGGTTACGACTGGGGCTGCAGAAAAATGTCTGCCACAAGTACTACATCAACCATGCCTTCCCAAGTAAAGGGAGGGGGTAAGACTGCATCATTCCTCCCCCACCCCCATTAGTATTTTTGCTTAAATCCTATTTCTGCAGATGCCCAGTAGGTATTCATGTGACGGACATGTAGTGAGGCTTAGTGCTGGAGTGACACTCACAAGTCTCGCACATACCCTTGCTTCCACAGAACAGGCATTCATCCATACGTCTCAGCTGGAGAAAGCTTGCAATGTATGTACCTCTGTACCTGCACAGTGCCCGTCCTCCCTGAGAGCGTTGAATGGGCAAAGAATGTTTAGTCCTTTCCCTCCTCAAGCAAGCTGCCCAAACTGCTAATCGAGCTATAGTCACCTGGGTCATAGTCAGTGGTTTATTCTTCAATGCTAGCAGAGTCCATCTATGCTATTAGCATTTGTTATGGAGTTATGGATGATGTCATTAAATTTTAAGACTTGATTTATTAGCATACTAAAATACCTTATGAACTGAACAACTTTCATTCTATAAAATGCACCAGATTCCCTCAATATCTGGAATGAAAGTTGTTTATTGTAAAACCAACAGTGTTTTCAGATGTTATTCCTACAAAAGGTTGTGCTGCATCCTAGAAACTGATCTCAGAATGTAATGATTTTTTTCATATATTTCTTACATCACTAATTGGCTACACATGTATATGGTTACTGCCATATGTAGTCATAATTAGGTTAACTGACTGTTTTGAAGTTAAACACATTATGTAGTCTGCAGTTTCTATTATAGGTCAATAAATTAATCTGCCAGTGTACTTCCTTTTTGAACAGAGAGAGTCTAATAATATGACATGGTAGGCAAGAGGCCTTTTCTTCTGTCACTACACTCCATATGCAGAAGGAGTAGAAGTTGGAGCCCTTAAGTGCTTGTACTCCAGTGAAGCAAAGTGAGCATGTGATATCACCACAGTCATGTAGCTAGCATTATACCATGTCTGCATAATTACTAGGGAGGATTGTAACAAGTGATATAAGAGTGATGTATCTGGCCTTTAAATGTACTGACGGGTCTGTTCCTCAGTACCATTTTTATTTATTTATTTTTTTTACAGCTAGTTGGTTTGGTGCATTTGGGGAACTCCCTGTTTTCTCTTTTAGAGTTTTGTTAGTATGTTGAAGGTTGCTTAAAATTCAGAACAATGGTGGATGTTGAACTTTCCTAAGATGTTGCTACATGTATCATATAGGAGTTTCATACTTGACTTGAGAATACATTAGTTCATTGAAATGGTTGTTGGAGGAATAGGGGTATATGGAGAAACTTGTTTACTTTTTAATGACCTCTTACGAGATATTCTAAAAGAACCTATTTGCCATATGCCAGGTATTTTGTTTGCGCTTTTTTAGCTTTTAGAAGACCTTTGCTAATCTTTCCACTAGTGCATATAGTGAGCTGTCACCGTCTGTTATTTTATGATTTTTATTGTCAGTTATGTGTCATCAAGTTTATTAAACTCTGTGAGTGGTGTATAGTACTACTTATCAGCCTGTTTCTGGAGACACTTTATTGGAGGAGGTTAGTGTTGTTTGTGTCTCTTGTTTCTGGAGGTCAGGGATTGTCTTCTTTGACCACAGAAGGTTGAGATTCAATAGGCTACACTGGCTTTTTGGTCACTATTTTTCTAGAAGATTACGAATAGTTCAATAATATATGGATTACATGACTACAGGGTTGTTGATTACTGTTCTTTTGAAGATTACAGGAATGTGGCCTTCATATGGTTACATTTTTTTATTGAGTGCAGAGTGAAATCTTGTCCAGGTTATACCACAGTGCATGGTTTTGTCAAAGGTTTGTTGGTTTTACTCTGTGTCATGACATTTATTTATTTAAGTTTGATGACTAGGAAGTCCACTGGGCCAAGAAGAGCCTGTTTTCAGTGGAGGCCTGAGGAGAAAGGCTCCACAATAATTGCAAGTTGCATTTCACATGTTACAAAAGGACATAGTTCATACAGCTATTTAAACATTTACAGACAGGCTCCATGATATTTGCAATTGGCTTGTCACAATGTTACAAAAATGAAAAGACATAATTCAAACAGAAATGTCAACATTTACATAAAGTGAATATTTTTGTTATAAACTTGATTGTAGGTTTAACATTTCAAAATATATAGCTACTAGCCATTAGTAGGTTAGGAAAGTATTATGCATGGAGACGGTAATAGTATATTTGAGACTGGAGAAAATAGTACAATAGATATTAAAGAGAAAATTAGTTTTTAGTAGTGGAGGGATTGTTTTGGGTGGGATGAAGTAATAGCAGAGGTAGTTGGATGAGTCAGTGCAAGGCGGAATGAGGGGGGAGGGGTTTATGTTGGAGCGTGGCAAGGGCATTCCCATTTGGAAGAAAGATGAGAGAGTAGCTGAGATTTGAAATTTGTATGGTTAGGTGGGTTGCGTAGGTGTGCGGGGAGAGACTTCCACTGTTTAGCTAAGGAGTGGGACAGCAGTAGATGGCCAGGAGGTTGTGCAGGTTTGTGGACCTGAAGGAGATTTTGATTTCTGGATCTGAGTGAGTGGTTGGGAATGTAAGGTTTTAAGGAAGTAGCGAGAGCTGGGCAGTTGTCAGGTTTAAAGATGAGCTTGTGGGCAATGGTAGGTAACTGAGTAAGTTGGGTAGTTCAAGCCAGTTGAGGGTGAAGAGGGAGTGGCAGTGGTGGGATGAGTTTTTTGAATTGGTTGCAAATTTGGAGATCTTGTGGTGGCAGGATTTAAGTTTGGACCAAAGGCCAAGATGGAGATTGGTGAAAAGAGGGGCACCATACATAAGGGAGAGGAGCAGGAAGGTGGATGCAAGAGTTTGATGGGTAGAGGGGCTTAGAAAGCAGTTGCGCCTGTAGAGGAGACCTAACCTTTGGCGGATTTTCTTGATTGTGGAGTGGATGTGGGTGCCAAATTTTAGTTCTTCATCAATAATGATGCCAAGAATGACATTTAGATATCTTTCCTTCACATAGAACTAGAAGGCCTTAGGTGGTCTTATACAACAGCAGTACATATTTTTTATTACAAAACACAAAACTCTTTGTAAGAAGTGAAGCATATTTGTATGTTTCTAAGAAGTACAGTGTTAACAAAAAGTACTTTGCTGTGCATGTTAGCAACCATGTTTTCAATATACTTCCTTTGTGGATGAAATTTATGGTAATCTTTTGGCAGATTCTGGACCGAAAAAATAATGAAATTGAGGACCTGAAAATATTATATAGAGGCAAACAAACTGAATCTGAAGAAATGGTGAAGAATCTCGAGAAAAAAGGTGAAGTCCCTTTGTATGCATAGAAAGTTTATAAATATCACCTGTTGGCGAATTATACTACAAAATGCAGCTTTAAATTTTATTTCAGTTATGTTCTAACATATGTGTTGTATTTGCATAATTCTTGCATATATAGTTTTATCACTTAATGGATGCAGAAAAAACATGCTTGTCTAAAATGTATTCTTTATATGTATTGTTTTACACAGGTGGTCATGCAAGTTTTCCAGCATTCCTTCAAATGCAGGTTTTATTAATGGTAAAGAATGGATTTGTACTCCCAGTTTCATATTGTTAAACATAATACACATTGTTCCATTATGCAGTTCTGTATCATCTTGCTATCAGTTCCATGCACCAAAAGAAAAATAATGCTTATGTTACTCTTCTCTATTACCATGCGCTTACTGCAGCAGTGTAAGCGACTTGTACAGGTGTCCTGTAATAAAGTTAGCTTTACACCCTTTGTTTAGTAAACACAACATTTTTTTTAAAAAAGTGGCATAGCTGCACATGCATTAACAGAAAAGAAAGCAAGAGATAACCACATTCTCATTACTATTTTGATGCAGTGTACATAAATTATATCTTTTTAACAATTTTCATTCATTCCATTATTACATAAATTGCTAAATTATTGACTTCCCTTACATTTCACTCTTCCTCTTGAACATTATTCTACATGTATTGACCCCACAAAGTCCATTTGCTTATAAGCAGTTTACTCTTACTTTTCTAAAGATCCCACCTCCATTTGTTTGTCTCCTTTACAATAATACTTAAGGTTGGGTTAGAATTTGGTTTCCATTTTCTAGTAATTGTTTTTTTGGCAACCAAAAGTAGTGAGAATAGTAAAGCCTTACTATGTCTAGACAATTCAGATCCTCTTTCCCAGCTTAAAAAGAATAGAATCATTTGCTACTCCAACATTTTTACCTTAACTTAAATCAATTGTAGTACTCTGTAGGGAATTTTCAAAATCTGCTGACTCACTACAATCCCAAAAATCATGTTCTGAATTACTTCTGTTCTTCCCATCACACATCTGGCATTTGCTGTCTACCTGAGGAAAATAAAATCTCTGAAATTTGATTGGTGTATAAAAATGCCTGTGTAAACACTTCCATGCATGAATCCTAAATCTTCTGGGCTTTTTTTGCATAATTGGGAGCCATACAGATGTTCTACTATTGTTCTTTTGAAATTTACCTTTCAAGTCTCTCCTCCCAATCTTTCTAACCATTTCTAATTGATTCTTAGAGTTATCATACAGTATTTTTATACCCTACTAATTATCCATTTTTTAACAGCAAATTTTGTTTTAGACTCAACTGAAAACTTAAGCACAGATGTTCTTTCATGTAGCACTCCCATATAACTTTGCTTATACTCTGTTATCAATCCCTGGTAAGAAAGGCAGTCTTTAACTTGCATTCTAAACTTTTGCTTGGTCTCATCTCATTCTTTTACCTTTCTCCTCCCTAGTTATTTGCTCTCAGTACCTTGGTGCCTCTGCTAATTTTCTCTCATAGGTTCATAGATGTTTACTAGGCTAACGACCACAAGGGCCTTTTTAAGCCTAGCCATGCATCCTAACTCTCTGATGGATTCTGATACCCTTGATAAATGTAAGCATGGGCCTGGGAGATGAAACATTTACAGGTTACCTGTTTGCATCAGAGACATAGGTGCCAAACCCGTGATGAATTTCATATGCAGTGTTATCATCAAGATGGAAGAGGTTTTGAATTTACCCAGGTCATCACTAGTTTTAGTGGATTAATTTTAGCATAACCTCTGAATGCGGTATTGGAAGATGTTTCTGGCTTCAAGCTTAAAGTGAAACTGTCTGATCTGTGGTCTGTTTTGACCACTGAGGAAGTTGTAATTGGTGAAGAGCAAAGCTGTCCCATACTAGTAAGGACCAACACCAGGATTTTATAATCCCTGATTGTGTACTGATGAATGAGTCCAGAAAGTTTGTGTACTGATGAATGAGTCCAGAAGGTTTGTAAATGATGAAGTCCAGAAATTTCTGAGCATACATGTTTGAGGATGTCTGTCAGTTTATGGAGGTATAGTAGAAATCCCCTAGGAGAATGGTGTTAGGCTTCATATATTGTGACTCTAAACTGATTAGGTAAGAGGTATAGGCTGAGGAAGACATGAAGTGAGTCCTGTAGTAAGTTATGATATGATGAGGGGTTTTGTTAATAGTACGTTGTACATGGAGGAGTTCCATGTTGTTATCTTGTCTAATGAGTCTGGAAGTGAAATGATTTTTTAATAATATGGACGCACTGCCATCTTTGGTGTCTTCATCTAATGGGGTGGGACTGAATGGGTGTTAGGCATTGAAACCCTGTGCTAATGGGTTTGATTTTGAACAAGGTCTCACTGCATATATTGATGTTTTCCAGGATAACACATGCTTGTAGGGAGTGCAACTTTTTATTTTGGTTCTTAGTGTAGCATAATACCTTTATGTTATCTAGATACAGTTTTATTACACTGAAAGCTTTAGAAAACTGACATTGCCTAAAAAAGGCACTATGGGGAGAGCAAGAATTTAGCCAACATATGAGTGACTTGGGGGGGGGTTAGATGTTGGTAACTTCTTAGAAAAGCAGTTTGGACAGTTTACCTTCTCCTTCCATGCTGACATAAATTGTACTCCCTTACAATGATACCATACCTAAGCCAGTTGTTGAAGCCCATAAACTTTTGTTCATATTGTGGCATCATTCTTGGTGATGGTAGAATGCTGCCCAAGGCTAGTTTCATACCTGCCTCAGACACACATTCTGAGAATTCCATCATGTGTGTCTTCATATAGTCCAGGGAGATGTGCCTCAAGTCTTTTAAACACACATGCACTATGATTGTGTCATATGTGTACTTGTGGTACAAAGCATTCCATGCATGTGTAATGTAGTGAATTCTGGCTGCTGATGGGCAAGTGACCATGACTCTCTCCTTGCACAACCTGGTGAGTGGTGCATCAGTGTATTTCACTACAGAGTCACCTATGACTGTGATATTAGAACATGTGGAGGTTTGCCTAATGGCATGAGTCTTAGATATTTGGTTCATGCTTGGTTCTACCTGTATTGTGTGTTTGTGAGGTTGCTGTGGGTACTTATTTCTTAGGTTGCATTTAAGGGACCTTTGTGTTCATGTAAGTTACTTTTAAGAGCTTTAGCACATGTAGGTCTATGTGCTTGGTCTAAGCTGTGTGTGATTGGTTTAGTGTGGTGGTGCAATGTACTGACAGCATGCATGTTTTGTTGTGGCTTTGTGTGACAGCTTTGCCTCTAATAACATTATATAATTACATCTCTCACACTGTGTTATTTTGTTTAAGTACTACATGGCTATCAATAAAGATGAGACAATTGCTACATTGTCTCATGATGCCCATTTCAACCAAGCTGGCTACAGAGATGTTTGGAAAGAGCAAATTCATGGTTCCAGCTGTTAACTAATGTGAGCTGAAGGGAGGAGTAGTGTTTTAAGGTTTGAAGTTGACTGTTGGAAATCCTACCTGTCTGGCAGTGGTGATAGTGCTGGTCTGAGTACAGCTGCACACAGCTAGGAATCAAAGCTCCTTTTCTTCTGTCACCAGAAACAAAAGAACAGTGCAAATCCCAAGCTGCTTCCTGACACACAGTATTAACCTAGATGTTTATCAGTTAAATTTGCCTACTATTGTCTTTTCTTAGTAGATACCCTGGATAGAGACTACAGCAGTTGGATGCAACAGAAAGATAAGAAGCACAAAGGCCCTGAAGAGGTTCTTAACAAAACTTCCACCAGACCTCTCACTGAAGTCCATTACACACTGCCACATCGGAGACCTGCAATAACCAACATCCCTCTGCTCCATCCTTCAACAGGGGTAAAGCAGTAGTGTTATTCCCAATCTGTCTCCTAAGAAGTGTTTTTCATGCTTTCCAAATGATTAGTAATCTCTAGGAAGGCTGGGAAATAATGGCCCTCTGCTCCTTCCTTCACCAGGGGCAAAGCAGTAGAGTTAATACCAATCTGGCTCCTAAGAAGCATTTTTCATGCTTTCCAGTGATTGGTAATCTCTAGGATGGCTGGGAAATACTGGCCCTCTGCTTCTTCATTCACCGGGGGCAACGCAGTAGAGTTAATACCAATCTGGCTCCTAAGAAGCATTTTTCATGCTTTCCAATGATTGGTTATCTCTAGGAAGGCTAGGAAATAATGGCCCTCTGCTTCTTCCTTCACCAGGAGCAAACCGGTAGCATTAATCCCAATCTGGCTCCTAAGCAGCATTTTTCTTGCTTTCCAATGATTGTTCATCTCTAGCATGGCTGGGAAATAATGGTCTTCTGCTCCTTCCCTCACCAGGTGCAAAGCAGTAGCATTAATCTCAATTTGGCTGCTAAGAAACATTTTTCATGCTTTCCAGTGATTGGTAATCTCTAGGAAGGCTGGGAAATGATGGCCCTCTGCTGCTTCTCTCATCAGGAGCAAACCAAGGCAGTAATTCCAAGCTGATTCCAGAGAAGCATTTTTCCATCTCACCAGCCATTGGTAGCCTAGTCCGAGATGTTACAGATTTTAAAAGTAACGTGGAAAAAAAGAATGAATAGCCTGAAATGTGCAGTGTATACTAAATGAGAGGAATGGTAATCAGGACTGTTCTTTGATCAGCTGGTGCCCTAGGCAAAAGGTCTCCACAGTGTGCCCCCCCAACACCACCCTTTGCTCCCATCCTGGTCTACCTACACCATCCAGATTACTGGAGAACCGCCCCTACTAGAATGGTGCCCTAGGCAGCTGCCTAGTTGGCCTATGCCTAAGGCCATCTGAAACAGAAGATAACTCTAGGGGAGGGCCTTCCCACTTTTCTCATAGTGTCCAGTAACATGTACAAATGAGATGAGACAGGAAGGAGCATCCAAGCCAAACTTACAATAAGAGTGGGCAGCTCAAAAGGCACCAAGTTTAAAAGCACAATAGGGATTGGACAGGTCAGGGGGAAATCAAATGTAGTCAGACAGCAGTGACAGTCGCACAACACTTCAGGTAAATCCTTGTAGCTAAATAAGAAATCCTGTTTCTGAGCTCCTCCTACTAATTAGCTAAATTGGATTCCTTTTCAATCAGTGAATGGAAAACAAATTGTTTTCTGTCTCTAGTCAAGTACTTTTTAAACTCCAAGAAGATAAAACTTAGAGGTAAAATAAAAATTAAAATGATAATGAAAGTACCAAACCTTTATTTTTTACAAATACCAGTAGACTGCTGTAAAAGTACCAAAACAACTTTTGGTAATGAGTTTTCTCTTTTCTCCACAGTTGTGCAATCTCTAAGTATATATAAGTCTGGTGGTGGAGTTGCTCCTCCCTTGCCCCCTGCGCACACACACACACACATGTATATATATATATATATATATATATATATATATATATATATATATGTGTGTGTATGATTGCAAGTATGTTAAGCTTGTCCTCCCAAACTTTGCTCCTGAGGTGAATTTCTTGACATCTGTGTCTAGAACACATAATGTCTTGATTATGATTGGTGACTTAGTTATAATCTTTGAATTAGGCTCCATGATTGTCAAGTTATTCGGTCCTGAATTCTTCCCATTCTTTGTCAGCTTTCTTTTGTTGTGTACCTTTAGTTATCAGCTCAGACCCCTCCATTCTAACTTCACATCTGTATATACACCCAGAACCAGACTGCACTGCACTGAACACAGATTTTTATTCTTAGGTCCACACATCTGAGATTTCCTTCCAAACTCTCAAAATAACCCATTTCTTGTAACTCATATAGTGTCAAACTTAATTCTAATTCAGGCATACACCTTATTAGGTTGGGTTGGGGATGGTATTACAGTTAAGGTGTTAATCTCACATATGCAAGGTATAGGGTTTAATTTTGACCTTTAAAAAGAAAATTAGCTATGCTTAAAATGGTAGCTAGCCTAGTACTTATCTGTGAAAAGCCTTTAATAAGAAAAGATGCAGAACTTACAGTGTAATTTGAAAGCTCATCCACCCCCTCTCATGTGCATTTGAGTTTGTACCACTATTCTTAAGCCATGCAGGACTACTTACCGTCTCTCAAGACTGTATATAATATATATGTAGGATTGGTGTTGTTCATCTCCTAATACTTAATTGATGTTGTGTAGTCATTTATGTGACAACTAATCAGATTATTGGTGCCAAATATTTCCTGTATATGTTTATATTTCTTTGATATGTTTGATCTTTTTTCCACATCCTGAACAGCTGTATTTTTTTAAACAAGAAACATCTTTATTAAATTATCATGTATGACATAGGCAATGTTACATTTGTATAAATGAAAATAAACCATAATGACACAATCTCAGTTGCAAACATTGTGTATTCCAAATTGTGTTTATACAAGTGTAGCTGCAAACATTATACATCACTTTTAATATATCCAGTCATTGTTAGTCAAACATTACATAGCTCATTCAACTCCTGCCCTTTTTTAAATCTTGTTCCTGCTCTGCATGTATCGATCCCACATTTCCCATTTTTTTCATAGGTTCATAGATTAGTACTAAGCTAACTGCCCATGCAAGCCATTTTCAGCCTAGCCAATTATCTCTTGTGAGACTCAAACCCTGCATCTTGTGTTTGTAAGGCAAACACCTTAACCATTAGGCCACCCTCCCATCCCTTCCTATGTAATTTGCTCCTACCCTTTTCTGAAGTCTCAGTTCCAGTTGTTTTATCTCTTTTACTATCTTTGCTACTTCTAGTAAAGTTGGTTTAGACTTTGATTTCCATTTTCTAGTAATTGCTTTTTTGGCAGCCATCATAATTAGACTCAGCAAGGTCTTACTATGTCTAGGCAATGCCAATTCTGTATCATAGCTCAAAATAATCATTTCCCTAGTTACTTTAATATGCTCACCCAGCATCTCCAACAGAGCAGCCTACAGGGAATCTCTAAAGTCTGCCAACTCATTATACTTCCAGAAAATTTGCTCCCAGTTACCTCTTTTTTCCCCATCACACCTCCAGCATTTACTGTGTACCTAAGAAAGAAATATTTGGAGTCTGCTTGGGGTATAAAAAATACCTATGTAAACACTTTCAGGTAAAGATCCTAAGTCTTCTAGATTTTGTTGAATATTTGGGAGAAATACATATATCCCCCATTGTTTCTTTGTGAATTGCTTATCCAGTACGTCTTCCCAATCCTTCCTAACATGCGCTGATTGATTTTTATAGTTATCATGCAGTATTTTATAGCTGTACTAATTATTCCTTTCTTAACAGCAACTTCTGTTCAAGATTCTATAAAAAAAACTATATCAGTGATGGTCTTTCATTTAGGACTCACCTATTTCTTTCTCTCTGCCTTTACTCTGATATCAATCCATGATATGGAAGGCAATTTCTAGCCTGCAGTCCAAATAAGTTCTTGGCATCTTCCCATTTTGTTACTTTTCCCTCTCTAGTTATTTGCTCCCAATACCTTGGTTCATTTGCCAGTTTTCTCCAATATACCCCCTGCTTATTGTCTGCATCCCTAATTGCAGTCATCCCTATTGGCAGAATCTCCTTTCTCCATTCCTGTGTTGGCTTAGTTTTTAGAAGACCTTCTGCTACTTTATGAATATAATATTCTGTACGATTATTGTTGTTTTCCTTAAAGTCTGCATCCAAAATTCCAGTCTCTCCCTGCTACTTGAGCTTTCCCCGTTTCGTCATAGGTTCATAGGTTCATACTAGGCTACTGCCCTAGGGCATTTATAAGCCTAGCCAGAATGTGTTTGGCTTTCGCCACCCATTTTAAATTTATTTTGCTATGCCCTTTTTCGAGGTTAGTATACTGTGCCTCTGTCTAACAGTGACACAGAAGTGATACCCGGGGTAAACCTATGATCTCCCATCCACTCATCAAAATTCCTGTTGAAGAGAATCAATGAGGGACTCTGCCTAACCTGGACTGGGATTTTATTCCAGAGTGAAGGGAGCCTCTGGGTTATGAATCTGTCCCTCCAGCATGTCCTATTTATTTCAGTGCTGAGGTTCAAGTCTCTCGAGCGCGTAGCTCGATGGAATTTGGATTTTCTGAGGTGCAGCATGTCCATTAATTCCGGGTTGGGCATGGCTTTATACGTCAGGCACAGATCGCCTCTGAACAGGCGGTATGCCACTGAGTAGAGTTGGAGGTTCTTTAACCGGGCAGCATATGGCATCTGTTTGAGCCCTTTGATCCTCTTGGTGAGGCACTTTTGGGGTCTTTCCAGTTGCTGCAGGTGTCTGGTAAGGTACATCCCAAAAGGGGCATTGTACTCAATTATGGGCCTGATGAGGGATGAGTAAAGAGGCACGATGACCTCCCCTGATCTAGATGTGAATCCCTTCATGATTAGGTGGGCTATATAAAATATTTTTCTAACCACTTTGGCCACGTGGTTGTCAAATGAGAGATTGCTATCAACTTGGGTCCCCAGGTCCCTAATTACTTCTTCTGTACTTAATGGATTACCACCTATGTGGTAATTTGTGGGCACTTTGTTTTGCCAAAGGGATGACTATACACTTTTGGCATTTAGCTTGAGGCCATGACTCTGGCACCAGTTGTCTGTTTCTATGAGGCCCTTTTGGAGGATGCTTGTGTCAACTGGAGAGTCGATTATGGCGCCCAGTTTGCAGTCATCTGCGAACTTGGTCAGCCACAGTCCTTCCGTGTTGGCCTGTACCTCCGAGAAATATATACCGAACAAGAGAGGTCCCAGGACTGAGCCTTGTGGGACACCACTTGTAACTGGTTTGGAGTCTGACATGGCTCCAGCAATTCTAACCATGTGGGTTCTGTCCTTGAGCTAGTTTGCAATCCATCTAGTGACATAGGGGTTTATATTTAAGCTGGTGAGCTTATCTATAATGCTCGAGTGGGGTATTGTATCGAAGGCTTTTGCGAGGTCCAGGTAGGCTGTGTGGACCACCTTTCCCTTGTCAATGGCCTTGGTGACTGTTTCAAAGAAATCAACCAGGTTTAAGATGCAGGATCTGCCCTTAACAAAGCCGAACTGGGTAGGATCCAGTGTCTGTAGGTCCCCAATATCTTTATTTATGAGGTCCATGATGATCCTTTCCATAGCTTTGCAGACCAAGCTAGTCAGGCTTATGGGGTGATAGTTTCCAGGATCCGTTGAGGCACCACCTTTATGGAGAGGGACCACTGTTGCTGTACGCCACTCTTTGGGTACATATCCTGTAGTAAGGCTGAGATTGAACAGTAGTTTTATGTTTGGGTTTAGCTCCTCTTGGAGTTCATGTAGGACGCAGCCCGGGACACTGTCTGGTCCCATTGATGCTGTGTTTTTTTGCTTTGGAGAGGGCGGCTCTTACCTGAGCATCTGAGATGTCAGGGGGGCAGCACTCTGCTGGGATAGATATTTGCCCTTTTGGTGGGGAGGGGGAGAAGTTTGCGCTGAACCTGTCAGCTAGGATGTTGGCAATGTCTGTGGGTTTGATGTATTTTTTGTCATTTTGGACTAATTCTGAGCATATCTGGGAATTAAAACCCAGGTTCCTAACATAACTAAAGAAAGCCTTGTGATTATCCTTAGTGTCCTGTGCAATTTTTCTCTCGAAGCTGGCCTTAGACAATTTTATGAGTGCCCGTAGTTTTTTGATAAGACTGATCAGTGATGCCTTCCCTTTTTGGGATTTTGCTCTATCATTTAGTAGTTTCCTCCTTCTATTGTATAGTTTGTTTATGGTTGGGGTCCTCCAGACAGGACGTCTGCCTTTGGAGGATTGGGTCTTGGTTTTATTTGGGATCGCATGATCCATGCATTCCTGAAGGTGTTCATAGAATGCGTTTATAAAGGATTCTGCGGTCTGGGCCGTATTTTCCACAGGCCCGGGGGCTTTGAAGGATTCCACCTCAGTTTTGAGGAGTGTGAAATTTGCTTTAGAGAAGTTTTTCACTGTGGTTTTTTGGGCAGGGGGTGGGGTCAGGATGTGAATATCCAGTGAGATTAGTTTATGGTCTGATCTTACCAGTGAGGGATACATTTCTGGTCTGGAGCATAGAGTCCCCATGTTGGTGATGATCAGGTCCAGTATGTTTTCCCCTCTTGTGGGAGTGGTAACAAGTTGTTCCATAGCATTTGAGTTTATAATTCTAGGAACCTTTGGGATAGGGTGTTGAAGTTTGAGTAATGCTCCCAGTCTATGTTTGGGTAGTTGAAGTCGCCCAATATAATGGTGTTTGGAGAGACCTTCATATTTTCCTGTGTTCTCAGGAAAGTCGAGTGGGGTTCCTGGGTTTGGGAGGGTGGTCTGTAGCAGGCTATAAACTGGAAGGCAGTTTTACCCACTGTTAGTTGCACATGGATAGTCTCTGATGCTTCGTGCTTTGCCACCAACCTGGAGGTATGGATGTCTTTGATGAATATCGATACTCCCCCTCCTTTTGTGGTTCGGTCCAAGTTTTGGGGCCGAAAAGCATGGTATGAGGTATAACCTGGTAGTGCTGGGGTGCTCCCAGGAGCCCTGAACCAGGTTTCTGTTACTGCTCAGATATCGATGTTCTCCATGCTAAGGAGAGTTTCGAGTGCATGCATCTTGAGGTTTAGACTTCTGGCGTTGAGTAGCATTACTCTTAGTTTCTTATCCCTTGTGATACCTATGGAGGTGGGTTTGTCTTTTGAGCCTTGCCTAAAAAAGGCACTATGGGGGTAGCAAGAGCCTTTGCCAATATCTGAAAGCCCAGGGGTGACAGGTGCAAGTGTCCCTAGCGAAGCATCATGGCTTGTCGAGCATATCATCCCAAGCTGACAGGCATTGGATCCCCTTTGAATGACACCAGTACTTAAGCCAGTTGTTGAAATTGATCATCTTGTCTTCATATTGTGGCATCATTCTTGGTGAGGGTATGATGCTACTCAAGGTCAGGGTCATACCGGCCTGGGCTACATGCTCAGAGAGCTCCTCTATGTCTCTTTTCATGTAGTCCAGGGAGGTACGTCTCAGGTCATTCACACCAGCATGGACAATGACTGAGTCATATTTGTACTTGCCTTGGAGTGACCTGAGTGCTTGTGTTATGTGGCGGATCCTAGCGCCCGACAGGCTGCTCATCATGACCCTCTCCTTGTTCAGCCTCGTGAGCGGGACGTCAGTGTGCCTGACGATAGAGTCACCTATTACAAGTGTATCAGGTGTGTTGTTTAGTCTTAAGGGCTGTGACTGTTCGGCACACTGGCTTTGTGAGATATGTGTTTCACGTGTTTTGTTTTGGTGTAGCAGTTGCATGCATCATCTCTTTCCACTTTAAATTATAGTTTTTTTTTTTTGCTTGTGCTATGTATAGCACCCTTAACTGTGTTGCCTTCTTCCCCTTCTAGATAAAATCCTTCAGCCCTTTATTAATTGCTATCCACAACCTTTCCTCTGGTTGATAAAAATATGCCTGACCCGTATATAAAACTAAAGGGACTAAAAACATTTCAACTACTTATATCTTACTGTCGATATCCATGTAACAGAGCTTGCATTTTCTCAGTTTTTGTTTTATCTTTTGTTTAGTCACTTCCCACATCCACATATGCGTAGCACTACAATGTCCCTTTCTGGTTTTATCAGGTGTAAAATAATGACATCTGCAAATAGAACCAGCTTTTCTTGACTACCATACCAATTATATTCTTGAATTTCTGAGTCCCATATTTTCTTTGCCAGTGGTTCTAAATATAGTGCAAATTTGTAAAGGGAAGAGAGAACACCCCTGCCTGCTTCCTCTGCTCAAGCAGAGATCTAGGCTATCTGCCCAAGGGCATTTATAAGCCTATAGCATAGTATTATGGCTTTTTCACACCCCTTTAGTTATATCTGTGTCAGTTGTGTGTTTTCTACAGTTTGTAGTTTTTGCAGTCATCTGCAAACATAACTTCATAACCCTCCTGTGTTTTGCTTGTACAGTAGAAAGTAGATGCCAAACAAAGTGGACCAGGACTGAGCCCTGTGGGACACCACTTGTGACAGGCTTGACAAAGCCAAACTGAGTTGGATCCAAAGTCTGCAAGTTCCCTATGTCTTTATTTATGAGTTCCATTATGATTATCAGAGTAGACCCCACCCACATTAATTTTTGCCCCTGATCCTCCATATATCATCCTTCCTAATAAACCTTATAATTTTATCAGGGAATGAAAATGCTTCCATTGCTCTGGTCATAAAATTGAAGCTTACTCTTGTCAGATGGTTTCTCTGCATCAAGACCCAACAACAATAGTTGTATTTTCTTACATTATACTTCCCTCTGGATCATCACTGTTCTGTTTATGTTGTCAAATGTTTGCTTCCCCTCTAAGAAACCACATTGATCCATAGCTGTCAATTTTGGCATCACTTTGGTCATTCTTTTAGCCATTATATACACAAACACTATAATCATGGTTTAGTATGGAAATAGGTCTGTATGAAGCTGGATTTGATGGATCTTTACCCTCTTTAGGTATTACAGTTACTACCACTTTCTTCTAGGATATTGGTATCTCCTCCTCTTAAAATACTGTTAAACAAAACTTTCCACATCTTTTATCAGTTTTTCTCCTCCTAGTTTCCAAAGTTCCACAGGAATGCTATCTATTCTTGTAGACTTTCCTGTAGATTGATCATACATCACCATTTTTTATCTCATCTACTCCTATTCTAACTGTTAGTAATTGAGCTTCTTCTCCCTCTAGCCTTGGCATATTTAATTCCACCATAAACATGTCCATTTGTACCTTTTCTTGATTTCCATATTTCTTTGCTTTATACAGACTGTCATAGAACGCCCAAAATATTTCTAATAATTCTAAAGGATTAATTGTTATTTTCCTTGTTATAGGCTCACTAAGCTTGGTGACAGCCCTTTCTACTTCTATTGCCTGAGTCAATGGGCTAAACGTTTTTGTGCTCTAGAGTTATTATCAGAATGCAATTGCTTAACAGCTAATCTTAATAAGCTAATAATAACTAATAAGCTAAGCTTAATCTTTCTACACCCAGACATATTATCGATGTAGTCCCTTATTTTCTGTTTAGCATTCTGTAGTTGCTCCTCCTCTTGTTCTGTAAAATTCACCCTGTTTTGCAATACTTTAATATATGCCAGTCCTTCTAAATAATTCTTGCTACTTCTTAACTATATCTCTTTTTCTTTTATTTCTACCTTATTTATAAATTCCACATCAGTTTTATCCCACTCCCTAGCTATGTTTTCAGAAGAAGGTTCTATCTTCTGTGATAAGTCCTGAATAATTTCCACTACCCCTTCCTTAAATTCCCCTCTTTTCAACAGATAGGTGGGATGTGCCAATGTCTCATTATTATTTCTTTATCCTGTGTTTTTTTGTTGGTTATTATTGGTGCATTATCTGAAATATTTATTGGTTGAGTATCAAGACCTTCAATTAAATGCAAATGTTCCTGTAAAATGTAAATTCTGTCTAGCCTAGCTCAGATTTTGTATCTTGGGGAAATTCCTTCTACTAAATTCACATCTTCCATGCCAAATATTTTCATACATTTCTTTAAAAATCTACCCTCCTTTGTTAAATTTTCCTTTCTGGACCACCCAGACACATCTTCACTGTTGCAAATCAAATTTCAGTCCTGACCTGTAAGCAATACTCCTTGCTGAAAACTGATTATCTGTCCCAGAATTTTCTTTACCTCCATTATAGCAGTTTTCGGTGGAATATAAATGCATGCCAGTGTAATCCTCCTCCCTTGCCAATATCCCCTTAGTACTACACATCTACCATTGTTGTCTTTTTTCCCTCTTCTATTACTATTGAAGCTGCTTTTGCAAATAACATAAGTAATCCTCTATTCCTTTGCCCCAAGTATTCTGCTGATTAACCACCCTGAAAACCTTTCTTGATAAAATTCCCATGTTTATTTCTTTCCAAGTGTGTCTCCTGCAGCATAGCTATTTGCACTCTACATGTTTAATATAGTTCACTACTCTTTCTTTTTTGTATTTATCTGTGACACCATTAACATTTAAAAGACATTAAAAAAGAATCATATTCTTGATGGATTATTATTCCCATCTTTTATGTATAACAGCTTTTTTTATAAAATGTCTAGTTCCGGCTTTTGTGTTGCATACCTGCACTCTTTGACAGGTTAATCTTTTATGCAGTTGTTTGTCGTTATCTCCATTTGAGTCTATGTCACATCTTGCAGAACCTTTTGTTTTATTGAAAACCCTCAAATAAAAATACACACACATACCCAATACCCCCTGAAACCTACAAACTTAATTATTAACACAAAAACTGTGTACACTTTCAAATACTGAAGTTTTATCCTCCCATTAAGAACAAAAGTTCCAGACTGACAGCCCAGCCACACACACACACACACACAGACTCGAGTTAAACAGAAAGAAAGTTTATTCATGCTAAGATGCATAGTAGACCCTGTGCTTCTATTAAGTGCTATCTGGTTTTGTCTTATCTTTGTAGCTCTCCCAGCTCGGAAAATGCTTGAATACTTTCAGAAAACATTTTCTCCATGTCATTTCTGTTTATCAGATTGTCTGCTACTGACATGAGAATCAGAAAAAAGACCTTATAATATTCAATATTCTTTTTCATTTGCTTGCTGTTAAAACTTGTTACTATATACAGATAATGGCCTTAACCCAGTCATTCCCCTATGCAAGAATGAGAAAAAACACACTCATTTTCTTTTTTTTTTTTTTTTTTGACATGTTCTTTTAACCAGATCCTATCTTTTTCACATTGTAGTGCCTACATTTCTCAAACCTGAACAGGGAGAAAAATAAAAGAAGGGGGAAAGAAACAAAAATAATAATCAGAAACACCTATTTACATTATTATCCCCATGACACCTAACTGAAACAAACTTTATAATGTGAAGGAAAGCATGCATCACTTAAATAATACTAAGTACATTTAGCTCTCTACCTGTTCTTCCCCTCTCCTGAGTATGTTTCTGAACATTAATGACATGGAGTAGGGCATATGCTTTAGCGTCCCCTACAAGTTTAATAAAGTCCATACAAGTCCACTATTTCCAGATTCTCTTGTTCTGTCCTGTTTCTCAAATATAATTATGGCTTTGTTATCCTACATTTGTCAGTTTACTGATTTCAGTCTCCAGACAATAATGACACAAAGTAGGGCATATGCTTTAGAGTCCCCTACAAGTTTAATAAAGTCCAAGAAAGTCCAGTATTTCCAGATTTTCTTGTTCTATTCCTGTTCATCTCCATCTTCTAAATCATTGATTCTTCTAGTATATACCTGTGCTTTTTTCCCCTCTCTGAAGCATTTTCCATTGAAACACTGGGAAAGGTTTCATAAGCATAGTCTTTCTGTGGTCTTTATTACCAGAACAAGAAGAAGCAACATCTCCTTAAGTTTCTCAGCTCACTTTTTGTTGGACAAACTTTTGTATTTCTTCCTTGGCATGCACTTCTTCAATAATGGTTTTGTTCCTCCAGGGAAAAATATTTTAAAGATAGCCAGGTACAGCAGTTTGAATCTCATGCCTGCTTCTCAGCATTCCCTATATAATGGCTGCTGGCAATATTGCATTTTTACTGTTAGATGTCTAGGTTATTTTCCTATAGCCAGGTTTGGAGCTTGCACTCAATGTGCCTTTTCAGTTAATAATTCCTGTTGTAGAATACCAGCCCAGTTGCTTATTTGTGCTTTCATGAAGTTAATACAGTCTGTTCCTTCCAGCTTTTCAGGTACAGCAGAGAATCTCAGGTTATCTGCATACTTTGTCCTCTCTCTTATTTTTGAAACATCTCTTCTTTTGCAGTCTCATATTCAGTCAGCCTTTTGTTCATCCTCTGAGTTTTGCAATTTTATCACATCATCTATCTCTTTAAAGCTTCCTCCATTTCTTCCAGCCTTTTATTGTTTGAGTTGATATACTGCATCAGTGTTTTATTTATTTTAGTCAGGTCTTTGTGCAATTGCCTTATACTTTCCTCTAGGTTACTCAAAGTCACGTCTGGAGCTTGCACTTCTTTTTGCTGAACAGCTACAGTACTTTTCCCAGTCAGTGTTTTTTCGTCACCTTTTGTAACTGATTTTCCTTCAGGCCCTCTGTATTTTTTTTTCCTGGCATCCAGGCAGTCCACTTACTAGTCAGATACTGACATTTATTCAGAAAATTAGGGCCACTGCCTTTCTCTGCTAAGTTTCTGTTTTCAGATTGGGAGAGCCATAATTAAGCTGTTACTCAATGCATAGCCATCTTAGAAGTCCTTCACATATTTGATCTTAATTCATTTACTTTATTTAGTTGTACTTCCTAGGCTGAACCTTT
The DNA here is from genome assembly GCF_019279795.1 of Protopterus annectens. Classification (NCBI taxonomy): domain Eukaryota; kingdom Metazoa; phylum Chordata; order Ceratodontiformes; family Protopteridae; genus Protopterus; species Protopterus annectens. The sequence goes on from NC_056744.1 coordinate 136,468,283, forward strand.
CCATAAATGGTCCAAAGGGATCATGGTTTTACCCAGTTAACAAACTAAAGTAAAAAACATAAATTAAGTTCCACAAAACTTTGTATTTTAAGATGCTTATATAATCTTTACTGTAAAGTCTTAAGGAGTTTGGGAGGAGGGACAGGAAAGAATATGCTACTTGGTTATTTTGAAGTAGCACATTCACTTGTAAACAGGATTGCAGGTAGAGTGGGAAGGACAAGTGACCCTATAAATGCACTAGTCAGCTTTAGAGTGATAGTGCCTCTGAAGAATATAATGTATTGTGAAATACATGCAGAAAGTTATAAGCTGGTTCTTTCCAAACCACTACTTACTATTCATTTTGTGACATCAGATCGGGCAATATGACGCAGTGTTGAGGAGCAATGTTGAGACACTAATCTTAACACTTTCATCATCTTAAGATTCAGTGCTAGAGTACTTTAATTTTTATAATATTTCAAGCTTCATTAATAATTTAAGTAGTGGTCATCGGGAAAGGAAAACATATCATATTTTAATTTGCCTTGCATGCTAAATTTATCTGGCACTAAGTTTGTGTTTCTGTCTTGAAAGGGGGTAAAAGATTCTTCAAACACATTTGTAAAGAGGTAACATTGAGGCTGTGAATGCTTAAGTGTGGTATGAATGTGATCAGTGATAAGGTCAAAAAGCCACAGCACAAGCAATTCAGTTGATATTCACAATGAAATACAAGGTGCATTGCCAGATAATGTGAAAAAGATCAGAAATTGTGCTGGGAAGTACAGTGAGAAGATATGCTGTGTATCTGACAGTAAAGAATGTGCAACCGCTAAATGGAAAAATCCTTTTAATTTTTTGGAGTTCATCCCGGAGTAATAGTGAAGCTCTTTCCAGAGCCAGTAGATGTATTTCATTACAGTATTTTGATGTCATGATGTTGTGGGTAGTGAGAATGTTCTTTCTTTGTATCTGTACTTCTGTCGAAAAGAGTATTAGGCATGTTCCTGGTACACATACACATGAAATATACATGAAGGATTTAATTATCTACTGTAGGGTGAAGGGGTACAGCCACCCCATGTTGGGGGCACAGTCATTAGTGCAGTACCACATTCAGAAATGAATGCCACTACTGCATTTGCTGTAAGGATTTAAGCTCTTAATCAGCTGCAAGCTGTTTGCTACAGTTTATAACAGCGTTAAAGAGTTGTTTTTTTTTAAGTTAGGGAGTACCACAGAATGAAGAATGACAAAAGACACCAGAATAAGTAGCTATAGCTCGCTGCATGATTAGGAATGAAATACAGATAATATAAACATCAAGTGTTGCACTTCTGACTTTGTGCTTTTAAGGAAACATTTGGAACACAGAAGTTAATTTGGTACATATGTACTCCTCTAAAACAGATTTCCTTTTGCCAGGTATTTTGAGAACTTTAAAGAATATGAGTGGAGTCTTCTTTGTACTTTTACTATTTTGTAATCAGTAAAAATGTTAGACATACTGTGCATAATTTGTAGTCTGGTAATTTTGAGTTTATTTATGAGGTTTTGTGTGGTAACAAGGTTGAGAGGCTAGTAATTAGGTGGCGGTTTTGATTAGATGAGGATATGGCAGTAGGGTTTGTCAGGCTGATAAGTAGGTGTTAGGGTGTTATTGGATGAGTATGCATCAATCATCAGAAACAGAGGAGCTGCTGAAGGTCATTTAATATGTCTCATGGGTTGGACTACAAATGGTACAGTATGCCTTAATTTGGCATTCAGAAACACTGCAGCTTCCATTGCTAACACTGTTCTCCGAATATTCTTTCATCCATTTCAGTTGTACCAAAGAAAGGAATTAAAACACTATGACTAAGATTTTGTTCTATTTTCTCTTAACATCTGTTATAATTTTTAGGTACAGCTGTGAGTGTTTCTCCAGTTATCATCTTTTCTGTGCAGGTACTTATAAATAGAAATAAAGGCAAGACTGCTTGAGATGCACAGCAATATTTATACCTACATCCATGGATACATGTATTTTTGTTTTCAAAATCCATACATATGTCATTAATCATTCAGTCGTAAACCTACAGGTACAGGACTATTTTTGGCATGTGGGTTACTTAAAGGTGCTGTTTCACACCTTGTTCCCTTAAGATATTTTTTGCATCTTCCGGATTTAAACACACATTGTTGAAACTGCAGGGTAGCAAATGCCTTAATGCCCCTATTGCATCCTTCTGATTTATCAGATACAAGCAATGGGATTTCTTACATCCACATCCATGCAGAAAAATATGTAGATCTCTTTTCAATCAGAATTGTAGGGACTTCCCTGTAAATGCTGAGGCATATAGAGATCCAGTCATATATTGTGTTTTATTATTAGAGTATATATATAAAATCTAAATTTTTTTCCTTAAAAGTTTACATTGTTAGCATTCCCTAATATATTCCCTCATAGGTCAGGCAGTAGCATAATGGTATTCCAGTTGGAATTTATTAGACTTTAGTAGTACTGTGGCCCAGCTTTTTGGCTGCAGCAAGCACAGACTGCAGGGTACGTGGGCTTGAAAAACCAAAGCGAACATGGACAAGTGTGGAATATGTGTGTCTTGTGTCACTTATATTAGTAGCTAAGCAGGTAGAGGACTTACACTGGTTCCTTGCAGGAAAAAGAGATACTATCTAGAGAAACTCTAACCCAGTGACTGGGATACCAGTGATAGGTAGACCTAAACATTATTTACTGTAAAGAACTAGCTGTTATAGTAAATACTTCATACAACATTTTTTTGTGTGTGTGGTGCAGCGGTAGCATTGTCACCTCACAGTAAGACATTGTCCTGTTCAATTTTCAGCTAAAGCGTCTCCTGTGTGGAGACATGCGTGAATGGGCGTAGCTTCGTTGAAGGTTGTGCGTCAGGGCTGGCAACTCGGTACGTAAAAATCTACTGCCAATCATTAGCGGACCGGAGTTCTGCTGTGGCGACACCTAACCGGGAAAAGCCGAAAGTTACAACATGGTTATTTTATCATATCCCATAACAAATACAAGTCTGCAGACCCTGGCTATTGAGTTAAGTAGTTAGTTCTTTTCTTCTAGTAAATTATGTTATGTCTACTTCAAACAAGACCTGCAATGCAGATGAAAATATTATGCATCAAAGGGCAAATTAAGATGCCCTTCTTTTCAAGAAAACATACTGAGGGTCTGGGAACCTTCTTAGAGATGAGATGCATTAACATCAAGCTTCTCCAACAGGTAAAAAAAACCTCAAGTTTGCAGCATACTGCACGTTACAGAGTCTGTTGTACATACGTGTGTGTACATTCTTTTAATACTGTGCATCTAGTCAGTATCAAAATTATGTTATTCATCAGGGTTTGCATAATGTCTAGTGCAACACAGCATATCTGTAGGAAGGCCAAAGTTAATGCATTTCTTATTATTCTGTTATTCAAGAGAATGCATTTCTTAAAGCTTTATAAGAGAAATACTGAGTGTAGCTTGGCTGGCAGCCTTTTTCTAACTGCAGCAGTCTCTTGCCAGCACACTCTCACTTACAACACAGGCTTTTATTGAATGTAATTAAATGCCTTTGATGTTGTTTTCAAAAATTCTTGTAGTTCATTTCAGCTTCTGTGTCCAAGCCTAACAAAGGCTTTGTTTCCTTTAGGAGGTTTCAGCACTACAATATAATGTTCTAGATTAGCAGCTTCCTTAGATCACTTCCTACAATTCAAGTATGGAAAAAGCATTATTTTAATAAATTGTATTTTGTCAAATATTTATATATGTTATTATTTAGTTATACTTTCCAAAAAATATTATAGTCCAACAATCTGCCATTCTTCCAAATAAAGACTGTTTAGTGTCCTGAGATGTTACTGGCAGAAGAGATCTTTGTAGCTTGACTTTTGGGTTAATAAGAGGGAGGGGCTTTTGGCATTATGGGTAGAGGTAAACTCCGAGGTTGTCGGCAGTGAGGTGGAACTTTTCTTTTACGTTATGCCACAGCATTCTTCACCGATTAGTTTACTTTGTTTGATTGATGTGGTGTTCTCCTTTGGGACGAAGCACTAAATTTTGCTTTACTTGTAGCAGAATGCTGTGCCAGTAACCTTCACCTTTATGAGGTATGTATTTATGGTACTAAACTGCAGAGTTCATTTTTTCAGATATTTTTTGTGTTATTCCCAACGATGTCTAAGCTGTGAACAAGCTTGTGGATGAAAATGCCCGTAGGTGTCAACATGTCAATAAGGACTTTAACAGTGCTGGGTGGGGGTTGTGTTTAGTAAAATATTCACCCTTTGCAGGACCCATATGGATGGTATCTACTTCAAGATGGAGTGTGGAAATATCTGCTGAGAAGATTTGTTCCTTTTATCCATGTTTCTTAACAGTATTCATCATAGCTCCTTCTAATGTCAACAACATCAAAGCCATTAGGGCTAAGGGTGGAGATTCAGAGGAGAAAAATTTGCTTCACCACTCACTGACTGCAAATAAGGCTGCATGGGTTACTTGAATTTCTAATTTTTCATTGGGTGTTTTGGTGCTGTACATAAGTATGTTCCCTATTTTCTTAAATCTTGTTAGATTTTATTCAGGACAATGACAAGACAGGTGCATCAGCTGAGATCACAGTATAACTCACTTTGCTGGAGGTAGGTCACTGGCTAAAAGTTCAGCTCTGAGAAAACATGGTTTTAAAGACAAACTTGACACACCTTGATTCTAATAATCTTTTTGAAACTGGCTACATGAAATGCATCTGTATGGGAATGTCATTATTGTTACCATAGGCATGAAGGTGGAAGGATCTGCGATAGGGATCATTACTCAAAACATCACCAGGTGCATGATACCAAGTTCATTTTTAATTATAATTTAAGCAAGGAACTCTAAGCAGCATGAACAGACTGTTTAGCAGGACACTGCTGCAAAAATAGATAAAGTTGCAGCACTGAGGTGTGATTTAACAAGTATTACATGTAAGTAAATCTTAACTTACTAGTAAGGACTCTGTCTTTGAAATGGAGGTCATTGGTTGCTAGTTTCAGAACTACGTGCTTCAACTAAACTGAATAATTGGTATGTAAAATTAAGGAAAGTTTGTAAGGTATGTATAAACACAAAACAATGCTTGTTGTTTCTTAACTCTACTTGTCTGCATCCTTTATTTTTCTCTGGTTGCATCCCAAGCATTGCACAGCAATAACCAAGAACATTTGAGATAGGATTTGTAAATTTTGTGCGCCCTGGAGAAGGGATGGTGTGCAGTAGAACAGCATATCAAAGCCCTGTGTGATTCATAAAAACTGCTGCTTGTACTCAGTCTTATCACATTGCGTAGCAACAGTACTCTCTGTACTGCGTACACAAGCAAATGACCCCACCCAGGATCATATATGATTCAGAGTTGCTGCAACAGACCAGTCTCAACTACATAAATGGGAATGTGCCCTTAATTGTTGTAGTGCATCTGACATCAGTTGTTACTCCACATTAGTACCATCATATAAGTATTTACTTTTCTTCACAGAAGGTGAAAATCCAAAGCTTCATTTGTTCCTGTTCCCACACAATTTTGCAGCTAAGCTACCACCAGTGAAAACACTCAAAGCACTGTATTCCCCCGTTTTCTTGTAAAGTTACTGATCCTAGCTCTGCTGTTAAGCCTAAGGATTTATGGATCACTGTGGGTCCTGACAGTAGAGCACAGACATCTGGGACCAGATACTGAGTAAAATATATCAGATATATCATACCTTATTTAATATATGTTACCTTCTGCTCTGTGTGTTACTCATTTGTGCCACTCAGTGATTCTGTCTGTAGCACATTACTCAAAGTGCATTAGTTTATACTCTGTTCATCTTTGTGCAATTTAAAATTATATGCACTCTTTTGTTACTGGCTGTCATTACAGTGATCTGTGTTTCTGAATCACACTAATGACAGATGTACACAACACGCATAGTGATCACAGTCATGCAATTGTGCACGTATGCTTGAATCCAGGCACCTGTATGTTAAACATGAATCTCTGCACCACTGTCTTATTACTCTAGGACTGTTAAATAGTCCTTAGTATAAGTAGATTTGAGATCCTCCCCACAGAAAGTCACTTTAACAATAGTAAATAGCAATAAATAATAATAATGTGTAAAGTTATAACATGATAGAAGATACACAGTACATACCTACACATTACAACCTACTCATCAAAAGTACACATGTTGCAATTCTTGGTAATCGCTGCACCAGGAAGCAACCCCACACTTCAAAATGTGCAATAATCAGTTGACCACACAGATTGACCACCAAAGTTGACAACATGTCAGTTAAGCAAAACAGACTGACTAGTGAAGAACACTGTGGTGTACCCTAAAAGAGGAGCACCACCTAATTTGAGGCAGCATTGGATTACACATCTACCTGAGTTGCCCCATGTGCCATGTACAACTGATGATCACAAGACCTGAGCAGTACACCTTTGTGCACTTGCTCTTTTGCAGAGCATTCAAGCACATAGATTCACATTATATAGCACCAGTTCCTTTCTTTCCTTCACATTTGTCATTGTAAGGGTTGTAGTTATAAAATATTATCGTATGGATGTATGCACAGGGGGGCTTGCCCCTCTCTAAAAATGCTTAATTGGGTGCTTTTTGATGTTAATTTATGTCGTGATTAGCATGGTTACTTGATAGTGGAAGAGTTTGCTGTATTAGGTAACTTCCTTGGTGCTAAGGTTACCAGGGATTACTGTGCTTGTCTTTTGCTGAGTGGTCTGTGATACATAGGGACATAATTAGCAATAAGGTGCTGTGCAGCCATATAACATATTCTCCTTATCCGTGTTTCCATTGACTATTTAATTTAGTCACACACCTTGCCCCCGTTTTGTCTGTTCTACAGTCTGTCGACTGCGGTAGCATTGTTGCCTCACAGCAAGAGGTTCTCCTGTTCGATTCTCAGCTGGAGTGCCTTCTGTGTGGAGTCTGCATGTCCTCCCTGCAGTCGAGTGGCCTCCGAAAGACATGCGTGAATGGGCGTGCCTTCACTGAAGGTTGGGCATCGGGCTGGCAACTCGGCACCATAAAAATCAACTGCCAATCATTAGCGGATCGGAGTTCCACTGTGGCGACCTCTAACCGGGAAAAGCCAAAAGACACAACAACAACAACACCTGACATTCCCCTTGGGGCTCTTCCCTTCATGCTGCAAGTCATTAAAGCTCAACTAAGTGCTGTCTGCTGTGAAAAGCATGTCTCCATACATTCCTTTCCCTAGCCAGTGTGTTTGAATGACTGCAGCATGTGATTTGGAGGCTGTGCTTCTCAGGTGCAACATCCAATGCTCTTCCTAGATTTCACCCAAATGACAATCCAGAACCACCTCCCTCTGTCCAGGATGAGACAGCAGTGGTCACTTATGCCCATCCTTCCAGCCCTGTGTCTTCTAGTACCTGAGCCACCAAATGAACGTGGGTCTGCTTTGATGTAATCAGGGCTTCATCCCTTTATAACAGCTGTATGTGTGATATTGATATTCTGTCTTTTTCTATCCAAGGAAGCCTGGTTGTTTCTCTTAAGTTAGATGTGATTGAATTTTGGATTGTACAATTAATTTTGTTGCAGATTCTGACTGTAAATACTGGTAGATATGTGGATTTTGACTGCAAGATCAGCCTTTGCAGAGCCTGGTGATTTGTTCTCATGCTTTATCAACAAAAATGTAATATACACCAACATTGGTTTATAGCGTCTGTGTTTTGGTTTTTCTTCAAACTGTTTTACTTATATACATATAACCAGCAAAAAAATCAGTAATGTCTAATCACACAGCACAATTTGAATAAGATGATCAAGGAATCAGACAACTCTCAGCAATCACTTTATAAAATAATGAGCCACCAAATGTTAAGTGTTCTTATCCTTTTCATATCAGGGACTTCCTGAGAATTACAAAATTTGATTTAAAATCCCAATAAATAATTCCTTGTTACATCACATAAATACAAAAGAATTTATTTAACACAACCAGAATAGATTAAAATGTAATTAAAACATCCATTCCTGTTTATAGTAATCAATGGACCATTACAGCTGTTAAAAAAACAACTGTTAAATTCCAAACAATTCATGATTTTATGTGCCTCAGTTTCAGTACACTTGCAAGAGAAGTGGTATTGTTCAGACCTGGTGGGAATCAGTGTTGGATCTCAACTGCCAACAGAGTTCTCAGACCTCCAAAAACTCCTCCCAGGGACCACCCTAAGACCACCCTGTATCTCTTCCAATACAGAAAAAAGAATGATCAGAAAATGCTAAAATATTTCTACCAATGGGCTTGGTGTTTTATTTTTCAAAATATCAAAATTCTGTTCATAAATACATTTATGCATACTGCATTTAGTTTTCCATATAATGAAAGCATCACAGTTCTAAACCAACCCTGTGGTGCCACAGCTGGGTAATATTCAATACCCATCTTGTACCCTTCTAGAGTAAAGCCACATTGGGTATACATACTGCACTTATAACACCCATGTCTATTGTTTCTAACTACTAAATCAAGCATAGAATTCTCCAACATTTGTTTTGATGTTTACACCTTTCCTGAAAATCACTTTTGGGGCACTGCCCACAATCTTACTAAAATCACTTGTAATGATAAAAATATCTCAATTGTTACTTATAATGTCTGAGTAGGGTTGCAGTCAGTACTGTAAGAAAGACATAGAGCCCTATCAGGACTAAAGTGATTAACCTGCAAAACTCCACTGTCCAGGGAAGATTCCCCATTAACCAGCAATGATCTGTACAGCCCAGAATTCCTTTTCTGAAGTACTTCAACAGCAGTTGTATCCTTCAAGATATTAGGGTATCCTCTCCACAAAAACATATTTTTTAACACTTTTTCAGTTCCTTCAAGAATACTGTGTCCTCTGATATCATTCACTTCGGGCTAGCCATTTCCCTTTTTTCAAAGAAATATGCAGTAGTCCCAACAGACAGAGCATACACTCTAACCCCGGAGTCTCCAACTTCTACCACGTAAAACCTTAATTGCAATATATTCATTTCTAATTCATATTTTTCCCCAAGTTTCAAGCCAGTTAAGAAAATATCTGTAATATTAAACATAGCATAGTTACGTAACTGTTGTCTTCATCAAACCACACACACTGAGATACTCAGGAGCCCAGGAAACAGTACTACCTCTATTAACAAGTGCTTTATGTTTACTACAATACTTTGTCTTACTCTTTGTAATTCTCATGTTCAGATATGCTGACCTCATTATGTCAAATTTCACACTACCATGGCAACATCACTGATTCTGCAAATGCTGCTCTTAAATATGTAAAATGTTTCAGCATCAAAATAAACCAAGTCACTAAGACTCAACATAGTCTGAGCAATGTGCAGACAGCTCTATAGTCTTTTTATTTGCTTAATTGTATTTATAAAAGTTCCTGTTCTGCACAGAAGGGAAATCCTTGCAATTATGACCTTTGAGATGAGCATCCTGAAATGGACTGATCAACCTTGTCTCTAACTTGTGTGCATCCATAACCATTTTCATCCCAGTGTTGGGGGTGACATTAGGTGTGCTGGACACAACAGCTTGAGCTTCGAATTTCATGCAGCATTTATGCTTAACCTCAAAAAACTGAGTTCAGTGTGTTTCAGTTTGAACAGAAAAATCATTCTTAAAGATAATCATTTGCCTTTCAATCCTCCAGAATTTTCTTGCTTGCTAGGGGCAAGTCCATATCTGCTATTGTGTAACACAAGACTAGAATTATGCTAGAATATTTTGAGGTCATCCAGCTGCAGATTCTGAAATTGATAGGGAAACTCAGGGAAATCTATGCATCCTTACACAATTCAAAGGAAGGTCAGACAAGTCTGCTAAATTATCCCTCATGCAAACTGTGCTGTCTGGTCCTTCTCCTCTGTCTTAAACTATCATCAGACTTAATTTCTTCAAGCCTTGTCTTATTGTTCAGTGAGTTTAGAAATTAGCATTTTCTGTCTTATGTGTAAACCATTATAAATTGTTCTTTCATCCCCTTATTTTTTAGACAATATTGCTACTGCTTTGTTGTAAAACATCAATTCAGCATCTGTTTTACCCTTTCCAACATAGTTGCCACGTTTAACAATCTGCCATGTTAACACTCTAATTTGAGTCAAAATCATTTCTAATGAAACCTCCACGGTTGGAGTAAAAACAGTAACAATCAAAGCATCTTCAACACTCATGGTTGACATACTTTCAGCTACTAAAAAGTAGGAATTGCAAACGGCCAAGCCTCACATTTTCTAGAATGTTTTTCCAGAAATAATTTATGTAATAGTTTACTTTATGGCACCTTACAATCTAAGAGAAAACCACTAGTTTGACAACTTGTTTGAAAAAATACATTTTTTATCAGTTTACTATAAATGTCTGTGCAGCAGGTGGAGAGAACATCTTCATAGCATCACAGGTTCATAGGAGTTAAAAGGCAGTTGAGGATCAAAGACCATTTACAACTTTCAAGCACCCACTTGTGTTATGCCCCCTTCACTAAAAGAATAAAGCAGGTTAGTTTAGGCAGATATTTGTAGGTACCCATCCACACATTTGGATTTGATTTGAAGGACAATAGGACATCACTCAGTAAAACTTGTAGAAGGTTCTTTTAGAGGTGCAGTAAATATTGGGTACTGAATTTGCCTCTCTAGCATGTGTTATTTGTATATGGTATTTGTAGAGCTGTTGGTCTTGCAAGGATGCAAGAGATCAAAGAGGGTAGGGTCCCTGATGTTGCTGAATGCAATATATAGATCTCCTTGTAAGTACCTGTAAGATACAGAGTATAGGAATAGAACTTCTATCCTCTCCTAGTAGCTCAGCATCTGTAGGCCAGAAATGTTTTTGGTTACTAGCATCTGGGACCTTTCCAGTTGCCTGATGTGTCTAGATAGATTAATCCCTAAGACAGCATTGTAGATCATAAGAGGCCAAACTGGGTAGATAGATTAATCCCTAAGAGAGCTTTGTAGAGCATAAGTGGCCTAATTGGATAGACAGATCAATCCATAAGAGAGCATTGTAGATCATAAGTGGTCTAATTGGGTAGATAGTTCAATCCATAAGAGAGCATTGTAGATCATAAGTGGCCTAATTGAGGCTGCATACAGAGGAGTGATGATGTCTTTTGACGCGGATAATATAATTTTTGATATAAGTTGTGCTAGGTAAAATGATTTTATGACTGCTGTTGCCACATGACAGACAAGGGAGAGGGAGTTATCGAACCATGTTCCACGTTCTCTGACTTCCTTGCCGTTTTGTTGGAGGTACTGGCTATACTGTATGTTTCAGGAGAGAGAGTTGTTTGCCAGATGTGGTAATACTGCACTTTGGGTATTTTCTGCACATTCATATGCACAAAGTACAGCATTATTCATACATCAGTAACTGTACAGCTTTCTGAAAGAAGTGTCATTGTACTTATAGAATAAATGTCATCAGTTAGCAAAGTTTAAAGATTTTTCAGTGGAAGGTTTGATATAAATTTGCCACAATAGATGTTTTATGCGTTTATATATCTGTTTCTCATTTAGGACTAAAAGCAGTATCCCATTTTGGAAAAGAGGGAAGTCAAGGGGGATTATTATGGAATTGCTGCAGTTCTGCTTTAGAGGAAAATTATTTGAATTTGATTTTTTTAATTTGAAATGAACTGCAGTGGAGAAACATTTCCACCCACCTATGCTAATTTAGAACTAGAATAGTTGATTTGTATGTTGTTTTAATCTCACTCTTTTTTGCAGTATGCAAAGTAGTGTGAATGAATTGTTGAAGTATGTCTGTTGTTTCAAGCCACAAAAGACTCATTTTTATGGATCTGTGAAAGATATAAACAAAGTTGTCTTAAAATTCAGTACTCATGTGAGAATAAAATTTGCTTTTGGATGAAAGGAAATAATGCTGACTCAAAGCTGCACAGAATGGAAACTTCAGGGAATATGATTTTATGTTTATCTAAACAGCTGGCGAAGGCTTTGCTTATGAACAATTTTAAGATGTCACAAGTAGTATTGAAATGCAGAGAGCTTTGAATGAGTAGCAAAAAGAGTTTTTTTACGTAGACTGAAGAAAAGAGCTTTTAGGTAGCATAGTGTAATATAAAGCAAGGAAGCTGACCTAAAAGTGAGTGCAATAGATACAGAATGATGAATGAATAGATCTTTACAGTAGACTGTAATTAATGGAGATTGTTAAAATGTTATTTAAGCACTGACTTCTTTGTTTTTGGACATGTGATGTGTTCTTACGCCTAAAGATTCAAAAAAATGTGATATTAATGGATTCTTCCAAGTCAGAGGAGTACTATATCTGTACATCGGTGTGATCCTGTACTGTCAACCTGTATCTGGAATCTCCCTTGATTGTAGGAGTACCTGGAATCTCCATGTTACATTTGAAAGATGTAAGACAGATCACAGTTGGGAGTCTTATAGCTAAACATTTTTGAAAGTTTCATAATTGTATTTATATATTGTTAAATTATGGAGTTATGTATCAGGTGTCAAATGGATTTACTGCTATACTAATAGCATTGTAATTCTCTTAGTTTGGGGGTAGTTTTCTCTGTTTCTGCATCGTTTTGTGAGCCTAGTGAGTGTCTATGCTTGAGGTGGTGTGTGAGCCCTGCTTGTTGCCATTTTCTTATGAGAGTTTAGTCTTAAACTCATACATCCTTCCTTTTGTTGTTCTTTAAAAAATCCATATTATATACATATCTTTAGATATTTAGAGAAATTATTGACCTTTTTCTCATGTTTTGCTCTCGTTAATGTTGTTGTTATACAAGTTTTTGACTCCTAAAAAGTACTTTAGGTGTGGGTACAAGTTACCCAGTGTAAAGATTCTCATGACTATTGTATGTACTGTCTTGGTGTGGCACAACTAGACACATATTGCCAATCATGCACAGCCTTTGGATCCAGGGCTGTGGCTGACCATAGGGCAAACTTAGTCCTAAAGGGATTGCTTCCTTTCACTTCTACTCCTGCCCAGGCTTCCTTATCTCCTTCTGTTCTAAAAAGTCTACTGACAGAGAAAGAGATGTGAAAGAAAAAGAGAAGCGGGAAAAAAAGACTTAAGGAAAAGAGAGATCTAAACAGAGAGAGAGAGGTCAGGAAATGATCTACTCCTTCTACTCATGATGGTCAGTTGGATCCAAAGTTCCCAAACCCGTCAGCTCCTCTGACTTGTACCTTGGATCCAGAATCAGTAGGTTGGAATACCAATTTCAGTTGCTGTTGGCTCCAGCCTCAGATCCAACCACAGTTGTTGATGGTGAATATTCCCAACCCCTAGTTATCAGTGGCTACAATTTCTAGTCATCTCCATTCTCCCTTTATTCCCATTACTTCGGAACTAGAGTTTTCTTTAGAACCTTCTTCTCATTGTGTCCAGACATCTCACTTCCATTCCTAGGAAACTACACAGCCCTTGATCCGATTCAGTATGCCATCTTCTCTGTCTTTCTCAAGGTTTGTAAGGTCCTCCAGGACTGTTAAAGAACCTGACTTAGACCAGCTCATGCAAACTTTTCTGAAGGCCCAGATGGACCTAGGGACTAATCCCTCACTGTTGGGTCAGAGGGTAGGGGGTCCTGTCCTTCAGGCCAGAGGGTAGGGGGTCCTGTCCTTCAGGCCCCAACTCTTGTCACTCCTCCTCCTCTGGCCATGTTTAGGCAGCAGTGACCATGGTTCTAACACAAAACCATTTCAACTTTTTGTCTATGCTGACTGCCTTCAGCACTGACCTCTGCCTTCTTTATGTACTTGAGTCCAGCCTTCTTGTAGCCAAATGCAATCCAGGGTCATGGGGGTGGAGTCGAGGACCTGGGGTTGATTTTGACTCTCAGGTTGTCAGAGCTGTCCTTGCCTCTAGGTGCTCCTGTTCTGGACAGCTTAGCTCCTGTCTAAACATCTGAGCCAGCTGGGTCAGTGTCTTGAACTGGTCAGTCTCCCAGTTCTGTTGTATAAAAGGGTTCTGTTTCCAGTTATCTGGCCTCAACATCAGTGTTTGACATCATGGAAAGGATTTTGTCTCTCTCCAAGATGGGAATCACAGCACTGGTATTGGATCAATCATTATCCTCCCATCCTTCTAAGATCTCAGTGTCTCATACACAGTCCTTGGGACAGCCCACACTGATAGGCTTTGAATAGCCCCATACCTGGGCCTTCTTGTGCCCCCCCCCAGTTTCCCTCCCCAGGAGGTGTACACGATGAGGTAGTGCAAGAGGAAGCATTTGGATTCACCTGAGGAATCTTTTACTGAGGAATCTGACCTTGACGAAGGATAATTTAAATCACCATCCCAGTGATGATGCCTCTTTTGCTGATTTCCTAGAATTTGTGAGGCAACAAGGGAGATGGACTGTCTAGGCCTCCTCTCCTGAGGAACCATTTTTTCCATAAGCCTTTGGCATGAACTCATCCACATCTTGGATGAAACCCCAATGAGACACACTTATTGACCTTGTGTCCCGGAGGATTTGAAGAAAACCAGAGATGGTGGAGCCTATCCCTCCTGCAAGCATGAGAAGGTGTTGATCCCTTTCTAAGGACAGTTGATGCCATTTTCATTGTTGCGGACACAAAAAAGAAGATCTCTGAGGAGAGTGCATTTATTAATCTCCCAAGTAAAGTATCACAGGAGATGGACTGATATGAAAAGCACACATCTGCCCTCTGTGTGCTGAATTTTATGGCAAACTTGTCTAGGCTTTAAAGGGACTTAATTACCGAAGTGTCTAAGTCGGTGTCATCACAACTGTCTCTCAAGACCCTTAATGCCTTGCAGTTTAAGTTGTCCACAACATTATAGATCTATAACGTGTCCTTCAGGCTCATATCTAATACAGCAGATGGTACAGCATGTGCAGCAGGAAGTGGCATTGCCGTTCACTGTGATACCTGGATGTGTTTGTGTAATTCTGTGTAATGCTTCAAGGCATCTTTCCTAAACACCCATTTTCTTTGGTCCCAGTTTAAGGGCACTATAACCAGGAAGGAACAGAAGAGAAAGACATTGTCTGCTGTAGAATTTCACTTTTTACCTTGCAAACAACCTTCTTAATGGAAGCAGAGGGAAAAATGGACGTTCTTCTGCAAATCACATCAGCTTTCCCAGAAAACTCTAGCAGAAGTTGCCCTCCCAGGCAGAGGAGAACTTTAATGGACATCCCATGGTGCAAGGGTGGTCTAGAAAACCAAGGCTTCAGGGGTCCATCCTCTGGCAAACCTTTCCAGCACTCCTGAAAGTTTTCTTCGTTTCTGAATTCTGGATGCAGTCTGGGGCACTTGGCTGTCCACCTACAAGCTTGGGAGGCCATCACATCAGATCCTGTGTGCCAAGAATTGTTTCCAGAGGCTACACAGTTCCCTTCCAGTTGACTGCAAGTTTGAGGCAAAGACCCCTTCCTGATGTTCTACCCCATCAGTGAAGGGAAGCAGCATCAACAATTCAAGAGCTGCTTATAAGATGAGCCATTAAAGAGGTCCCACCAGAGATATTCCGGGGTCTATTCAAGATTATGTTTAGTGCTAGAAAAAAAGCAAGGACATCTGGCTCAGTTTGGACTCAGCAAATTAAATCATTACATAAAACAGACCAAATTCCAGATGATGACAGCATTCCTGTACTAAGAAAGGCTGTCTGGATGTTCTCATTGGACCTAAAGATGCCTACTACCACATAAATATAGTGAGGTATTCCAGGAGGTTCCTGCACTTCTGGGCACCAGTCATTACCAGTTTTGAACATTGCCCTTTGGCCTCATCACAGCTCCCCAGGTGTTCACCAAGTGATTGGCAGTGGTGGCAGCCAGGCTCAGTGTGCAGGAATTCTGGGTTTTCCCATACCTGGAAGACTGGCTTCTTACAGCGACTTCAAGAACATTGTTAGCTCAGGCAAGGGAGTTTTTCCTACACCTGTGATTATTCTTATGCATCATAGCCATTTTCAAGAAGTCCAGTTTGGAACTGTTCAAGTTGAAGTATTTATCGCGTCATCTGGACACCACCAATCAGATTGCCTCTCTCAAGAATGATGTCAGGCCCATCAAATGTTGCTACTTTAGATGCCATCAGCTTCCTTGATTCTTCATCTTCTTGGTCTCATGGCTGCCCACAGTCTCTCTTGTACCCTATGCCAGGTTCTTTATGGGAGTTCTGCTGTGGACCTTATCAGTCCAAAGGTCAATTGTATCTCATCTGATGAACTTTGCTGTTTGTCTCATCAAAGTTTGCTGTTGTGACATATCTTTGTGGCTGACTAAAAAATCAAGTTGTTTTAGGTCATCAGTTCTTCAGCCACGGTAACCATGGAAGCATCCCTCCTGGAGTGGGGTGGGGGGCATTTTGAAGAGTAGACTGCTCATGTTACCTGGTCCCCAGCAGAGGCCCATCTGAACACCAATGTTTTGGAGATGAGTAGTCCTAGTAGTCTAGGCCTTTCAAGACTGCTTCCCCATGGATGTGATTTCTGTTCAAACCAGCAAGATGGAGGTATTTTAGTACATAAACAAGGAAGAACCTGAACTTGTCCCCTTTGTTGGGGGGCTTTAAAGGTGTGGCAGTGATCGATGCCTTTGCAATGCTTTTAGTAGCAATGCACATACCAGGAGATCCAACATTCTAGTGAACAATTTCAGCAGGAGCATTTTGATGCCTCAAGAGTGGTCCCTCAATCTTTCTGTGGCTGTACACATTTTCAGTCACTGAGGCTAGCCATGCTGCAGTCTGTTTGCAACCCCCTTAAACACCAAATGTAGAAGTTTTATTGCAATAATCCCTCCCAAGGGACAGTCACCAGTGAATGCTGTGCTGCATGCTTGGCCTCAGAGTCCTTCACTCTTATTCCAAATGCCCCGATAAACATGTGTCGACAGAAAGCAGCTCATTGCAGAGCAGTGGTAATCCTCATAGCCCCCTTATGTCCCATACTAGTTTAGTTCTCCTTTCTGTGGACTTATTTAGTAACTTTCCTTTGGCCCTTACCCCGTTGTCCTAGATCTGAAATTCCACCTATCAGGTCAGCCTCACCCGAATCTGAAATCCATCAGGATGTCTGCTTAGTTCCTCCAATTCCAGTGATGGCCAGCTACATCCCAGGCTTCCAAAAGAGTTGTGCATATCATTTCCTCTTCTCAAAATCCCTCCACCAGAAAGTTGTGTTGTAGTAAGTGGTGGATTATTTTCAATCTAGGCTTATTTCCAAGGGCTACATCCATTCTACACCCCCCTCCCAGATTTCATAGCAGATTTTATAGCTGATCTTTTCAGTCTAGTTCTAGCTATTCCACTATGAAGGTCCAATTGGAAAACATTTCAAACTTCACATTGGTTTGGAACAGCTACTGATTGCTTCTCTAAGACTTTCTAAACCCCTTTTTTGAAGGATACCTTTTTGCTTCGATCACTGATAGGGCAAATCCCACTGGGGAATAGGATCTCTTTTCTCCTCCAAGACTTTACTAGGATTCATTTTGAACCATCTGCCTCTGTAGATTAGTTTATTTCATACAAAATGCTTTTCCTGGTCAGTTATATCAAGCAGAAGAGTTTCAGAACTTCAAACCTTGTCCTACACGCCACCTTAATTTATTTATTACAAAGATTACAAAGACAGAGTTTTCTTGTGGACAAATCCTTCCTTCCTAAGGTGATTTGTGAATCTAGTTTAAGCCAGTCAGTTCAGTTGCCCGTATTCTTTCTGAATTTTATTAATAAGGGTATATATGTATGTGTGTATATATATATATATATATATATATATATATATGTGTGTGTGTGTGTGTGTGTGTGCTTTTTTTTTTTTTTTTATATATCTCTGTCTTCTCTATCTCCAGTTGATATTCTCTTTGGTCAGGACCAAACTCATCAGGAAATGAGATCAACTGTTTGTCATTTTTGAGAACTGGGTTTGGAAAAACAGTCTCTAAAGTGACTTGGCCAGATGGCTTTCCAATTTCATATCATTTGTTTATACCATAAGAGGTTAGTCCCTTCCTGTTAAGGAAAACGTCCACTCAAATAGTGAGGTGGCTACATCAACAGTACTTTTCAGACGTGCTTCTTTGGACCTTAATATGGCATGGTATTTGTTCAGTAGCTACCTGGTCTAAGATTCATACCTTTGTCTCCCATTATAAATAAGACTTTCAGTTCAGATCCAGAACATCTTTTAGCTCCACCATCTTGTGTAATATTCTCTGCTTATAACATCCAAGTGTCTAGCTGGGGGGGCATTGACTCTGCTGAGACAGACATAAAAGACAATATTGGATATGAAAGTTATGTACTTAACCTAATGCTAGATCCATGTAGATCCATGTTGCCTTCTTCCATCCATCCATCTCAAAGATCCCTTCCCTCTGTCCCCCTTCCAAATTGTTATTCCTATTTCTGTCTGCTGATTGACCTTGCAGATCAGTCTGAAGTCTTTGGTGAGACCCTGTGGTCTAACCTTTATTTTTGATAAAGGGGATTCTATTGGTGCAGGTATGTTAGGGCAAACTTGATCTGAGTAGGTTTATGAATGCAGGGTAGTATAGGAGAGATGGAGCTTTGGAGCTGAAGATTCAAAGGTGCCAGCCTTGAATCCAATCTGATCATATAACCCACAGGTTGAGATGGATGATTAAATACAATGCAGATCTAGTGTTATAGTAAATACATAACTTTAATTTTATAACCTCATACATTGGCCTGCATGTAGAAGCAAACTGTTCCACATGGTTTGCAGTTCTTTACCAAAACCTTATCTTTTTTTCTATTTTTAAATTCTCTTCTCTGCACAATTCATATTCATATTAAAAGCCCTACTAATTAATGTTTAGGATATGATGCAACACTTATAGACATGACATATCCACCATTGCCCTAAATGCAAGACCATGTCTGTTTGTAGAAACACACAGACAATAGTATATGGAGAAAGAGATAGTAACTTTGCAGAGTAATCAAACCCCCCTTATAGCACCTGTTTGTCTAGTGAAATATCTTTATATTGTTTCTAGTTGCTTAGCATGCTTAATCAAATAAACAGAAGTTGCTGTCAATTACAGGTCTAAGTAAACGCTGAATAGTTGCAGCAGTATTTCAGTAGTCCTGAGTGATATAACACAGCATATCAGGTGTGCTGTACCATACTCTATTGGGTTAGTTTTGCTGTGTTATAACAAAAAGAGAGTATGTGGTCTTCTACAATCTTATCAGATAATATTATTTGTTGTGAAATAATTTATAAAATACATATAAACCCCTAAGATCTGCATTTAACACAAGTGATAAAAATGTTGTAGCAGTTAGTTTTAGTTTGTAATCAGTACACCATTTTTACAAGGTAGTAAGAAATGGCTAAAAAGTCCCACCATTGTAAAACTGATAAGCACCACACCACACATTTTACAGTCATCAGTGAATATATCTGTGATTACTTACTGTTTGTATTTCAGAAATACAGCATCCAAATAATAATGCATGCCAAATTCCTGTTGTATAAAGTTAAGAATATTGTTAGCCCCTGATGATGAACCATCTAGAAGTAAACTTAAGTCTGTGCCCAGATAGCCAATTAATGGTCTGTGATATGAAGTAAGGATTAGCTCCATGTACATAGTTAAAGAGCAGAAAGATGTTGTGGTAGATGCCTATAGGACCCAACCAAAGATGCTTAGTAGAAACAGACAAACATTTGTACAAAAGTGATTGTAAACCTCCCAGTATCGAGACATCATCGGAGATATGCAGAGTTCCCCTGAAAAAAATAAAATTGTTTCCACAAGTATCAGTCACTATTGAATACTTATATGTGAAATCATATTGACAGCACCTGATGAGCACAGGTAAACTGATTGTACTGATATTCTCAAATCTAGGGTGTGAAAGCTGCAAGCCTAGCTAGATAGAATTGTGTAGATAATTCTGTCATTTGTAAATATTAATATAATTCTCAGGCCTGGTTTACAAATGTATAGAGAACTATATGTTATGATTAAACTATGTGTTGTACTTCCAAAATGTAACCACAGTACACTCTGCTGGAAGAAAGCTGATAAGTCAAGCATTGTATGACTGATCTCAAGCTCAGAGACAGGATGTCTGGGCCAGGAAATTCTTTCTATTATCTTGATTTAAGAGATGATTACTAAGGTTTTACATGTATAATGTCTTTTATTACTGTGACTTCCTGGCCAGATGCACGTTATTAAGAAATGTAAATTTGTAGTTTCTGTTAGTCCGGGAACCAGAGAAGTGTCAAGAATGATGTAATGTGAAATGACTCAGCAGTACTATGTTACCAATTTAAGACTTTTTCAGAGAGAGAGAATTAAGCATTATGGATTTTGCCTGAAGACATCAACTCACCAGAACTCTACCTTTGCTCTATAAGCAAGATATTTATTTAGAGATAGATAGAAATAGTCAGATTAGTCTAGCTGTTTTGTATATTTATGTCAGACTATTCTGCAGTATTATTTTAAAGCATTTTCTTGTGATCTCTGAACTCTGTAATGTCATTGTGTTGAAGTAATAAGATTTGTCTAGTGGTTTTATTAATTATTATTAAATATTTTTAAACCTTTCAACTGTTGCTGTTTTGTGTAGAGATAATTTATGCTCTTAGTGTACATTGCATGTATTCGGTGATACTGTCCAAGCCACTCCAATAGCTTTAGCCCTGAGTGTCACTTACTATTTGGATAACAGTAATATTACACAGTGAAATTGGAATCCCTTTGGGAAGTGCCTTATTAGTACCTGATAAGATTAGTTGGTGGTAATGATTACTATCTTATAGCCTGTCAGGAGGGGACATAGCTGGAAACCTGTGCCAGCCTTCCCCAGGAGTGTTTGTGTGTTTGTATATAACCTAAATCTCCAAGTGTGTGTGTGTGTGTGTGTGTGTGTGTGTGTGTGTGTGTGTGTGTGTGTGTGTGTGAGCTACTTGGGCAGGGACACGAAGCACTGGTTAGACAGAGAGGGTACTGAAGGTTTTGGCATGATCTGAACCCTATAGCTGTGCCAGTGGGGACTCTTACTGGGGATCTGGAGAGAAAGGGAGAAACCACCCCCTGACTGACTGTGATCTCTGTGTGCTCTTAAGGGAAATTGTACTTTACTGTGTGTGTACTTGTTATCCTTCCCGATGTGCACACCCCTCACTGGTACTAATGGTGAGGATTGAAGCTCCTTGATTACTGGGCCAGTGCATGGGCATCACATAGGCCATTGTAGAAATTTTCAAAGAAGGGCATGTAAACATCTTCTCATATCCAAACTGGCTAATACTTATGACCTCACCTTCTGTCTGCACTTAATCCAAGATTTACATGTTCAAATATGCTCTGCAAAATGGATGCAAGACTATTTGGATCAAAATAAAAGCATTATGTGTGTTTCAGTGCATAAACTAATATTAGAAACCTGCAGGCCAAGCTACACAACCTGTCTGTTTCGGTATGTTAATATACTTCACCAGCAGAAAATAGCTGCCATTATTCTTAAGTACACTATATGACTTAAAGGCAGGACAACACCTCACCCTTTGCCCATAACTTTTACATTTATATACAGTAACATTTTAGAGGAAAATGTGTTTCAGAAAAAAAAAATTAATTAACAATACAAAGGATTAAAAAAGTAAATACGGAATTTGCATTTTATTATCAAATACTTTTATTTTCCATACTGCATTGTATTTGTATTTTTGGATTTCCTTTTCAAAGTGGAATTATTATAAGTAAGTTAGGTGTTTAGAGCCATTTGTTATAATAAATGCGGGTGATTTTTTTAAGCGGGAGGATACTAAAAGTTACTTATGTTTGTTTCAGCATTGTACAGGTAACTCCTGATAGTTGCTGTGTAACCATATCGCATCAAAATGTTTAATAAATGTAGTGGGTTTTCACCAGGGATCCCATTCCTTGAGTTTGGATAACCAGTCAACTTCACTCTTTCAACTAATGAAGGAATATCTATACTGGACATAGAAAGTAAAAATGTCTTGTTTTCGGCACGTTATTTTAAGAACTTAACTAGTTTGAAAACAACTGTTGAATGACCTTCCTTTCTGTTAATTTCTTTGTTGTTGAGTAAAACTGAACAAGTATTCCACCTACTAATAGTTCTGTTTGCATGACCCTAAATGCCTTCTGATTAACTTTAACCTATTTAACCAGGCCCTTCCCAAATTTCACCATTGCCATGTTTACAGCTGAGTTTGCAAATAGATTATGGATTATCATTATTATTATAATTATGGATCGTTGTTATAATTATGAATGGGAAACACAACATTTACTGCAGGACTGCCCCCTGTACTACTAATGGGCAGATGCAACACTTAGACGTTTTATCCCATGCATGGGTCCCCTCAAATTATTTACAGTATGATCCCAGTTATTCTCATTAGGGATAATATATAATCATTCACCATGGGATGGGTAAGGTCAATCTATAACCAAGTGGGATAAGTTATTTTGAGCACAAAAAAAAGGAAATGGGACAGAATTAAAATGACCTGCAGGGCAGCTAGCCTAGTACTTAGCTTTGAACCTGTAAACATGTTATGCTTGTATCTAATTGCTAATTTCTTTTTCCTATTATGTACAGTCATTATATTGTAATTCCATCATTTAGGTTTACTTCTTTTAGATAGTAAGAAATACTGAGGTAAGAAATTTTTCTTTGCCTTTAACTATAACATTTTCACATTTCACTGTAAAGGAAGTCTGCTGTGAGCCAGTTACTTAAGTCATTAACATCTAGCTTGAGGGTGAATTTCACACCTCCTGACACATGAGCTGCAGATTTCTTGTCTTATCAGCTTTCAGTTGAGTTGTATTCCTGAGAATGCAGTTTTGCAACTTACTTGTGTGTGTGTATATATATATATATATATATATATATATATGTGTGTGTGTGTGTAAATTAAAATCTCTAAAAGTTACAAAAAAGTTAAAATCAAAGGTTCTTCAGCATGCTGTCATCTTCACAATGGCAATATTATGCCAGACATACATAATTTATATTGAAAAAAGTACTTAAATAACTGCAAAACAGTTTTGTAGCTGTCACCCCATTTTGCGATATGTACATTATTATTTGTATGCATATTTAAGATATGCAAATCAGCACTAGTTAAACATCAACTATCAGTGCAAAGTTTGTCTAGCTCTTTTCATGCTTTTCATTTGATACCAAGAGTACCATTTATTCATGTTCCGGTTTAAATTATTGATATTATTAACATACTGCATATATTCATAATATTTCTGGAAAATAGCTCACATTGTCTCTGGTACTGTGTAACCTGTTTGTCTGAGCAGCCATTCTTGACCTCTGTGGTAATTGGGAATGTGAAATGCTGTTCTACAATGTGTCCAGATGGACAATGCTTGAGATATTTACAAAAATATATAATATTTATGCTTTATATGCATATTCTATTAGTAAACAAATATAAATATCTGCATAATGGCAGGCATGCAAAAGGTATCAGTGACAACTTTTGCAGTGTAATGCAAGCCTTCATTTTATATCATTATATGCCATATATACTCTATTTGGGTCAAGTTACATAAAATAAATCTTATGGCACATATTCATAATTCAGCATAATAATAAATCAAACGTCAGCACTTTCTGGACACTGTATTTGGGTCAACAGACATTCTTAATCTGCTGTGCTTTCTTGTGAAATGCTGATTTTCCAGGTTACTGTGCAGTGACTGCATAGATACATTTACTGCAAATCCTGTATACATTTCTGCACAGTGGTTATAGTTAGAAACCAGGTAGCACTGAGAAGTTCCCTAACACTATAATTTTGGATGAAAAGATCACAATATCTTAATTAATTACCATATAATTTATGTCCCAAGACATTCCTTAACTTTTGTGCTGAATGGGACCATGAAATACTGCTCACCATTGCTTTTAAGTGGACACTGCCTAAGTTAGTAACATAAATGTGATATCTATATATATTTTCATTGTTAAACAAAAAATGAATTTTTTACAATGTAGTGATCTGCATGTCTCCCCTGCATTCGTGTGGGTTTCCTCCCACATTCAAAAGACGTGCAGTAGGTGGACTGGACACTCTAAATTGGCCATAGGTGAGAGTGTGTGTATGAGTGAGTGGTACAAATGAACTACCATGGCAGGGCTAGCCACCCAGTGGTTTAAACCTTGGCTCGAGATGATTGTCACTGCTAAAGTGACCCTCTGACCCCCTGTGCAAAATGAGAAAAGGGGTTGAGGATGGATGGATGGGTAGTTAAGACTTTGACTGATAATGCAGAGTATTCTAGCATTATTTACCTTTTCAGTTGCTTGCTTGAAGTAGTCCTAAGCACCCTATGTGGGCCCATAGCTTTTCCTGACATATGTGCAGACTCAGCTTGTGAAATGATGCTCCCAGTGGTTCTGTGTTTAAATTAAGAACCAAAAAAACTTTCTCTGCCACTGGATATCATTACACATGTAAAAGCTTCTACATATTCTTCAGCAAAGTAGTCAGAAGAGGACCCACATCAATATCTTACCGTCTCCTGTTGCATAAATGTACAACATGGAGTGTATTGTGAGAAGCAAAGTGAACATATCAACAAACATGACATTCCACACTCACAACACTAGTATGACTGCAGTGCAACAGTGCATTTTATAGTGATTTCAGAAAGCAAAATAACGTGCCAAAATGCCCAAGTGTAAAGATCTTCACCAAAATGCAGTCTGTTCCTCTCCATGCATACAACAGTGGTACCCATGAATCCCATAAAAAAACAGAAAAAAAAATGTTTCCTCAACATATTGTAGTTTGTTACTGTCAGACATACAACCCATTGCACCCCTTCCCCACAGAAACTTACAACTGTTTCCATCAATTACAGCCACTTAACTGCCTGTACATACTTCAGACAAATTACTTTGGCCAAATGAATGAATGAATGAATAAGTGCATAAATAACAGCCACAGTGCTACATGTTTCACATTGCCATGGACAGACATGCAGTGCAACCCACTACAGCCCCTTAAACACACACACACACACACACACACACACACACACACACACACACACACACACACACACACACACATGTGCAAACTAATTATATCCAGTTTATTGACTGTGTTCAAGTCAGGCTCTGATCAAATGAATGAATATGTGAGTAACTAGTCATTTATTTCAATTTATTGCTGTTAGGCACATATGCTGCAACCCATTGCAAACTCCCAAACCCATAAATGTTTACCTCATGCAAACACTCTGTTAAAACACCACCTAGAGCTACACACAATAATACTGTTTCCAGTGCCTCTACAGTGAAGCCTTTAAGGCAAACCAGCATGCATCCAAATTTCTTAGTCATTGCTGATTCTGTAGTGAGGCACACCAATGTCCCCCTTCTCAGACTAAGTAAGGCGAGAGTCATACCTTTGCCTTTCCAGGGCTCAGATGTGTCAAGTCACACATGTAGTCCTGTCACTGAACCACAGGTACCAGTATGACTTTGTCATAGTCCAGTCAGATATGATCGAGCTTACTGATTGTGTCTCTCTAGCACTGAGCAGAATTCTACCTTTTCCAAGGATGACATCATGTTACCAACAGAAAATGATTGATTTTAACAATTGGCTTAGCTTCTGGTATCATTCCAAGGAGATGCAATATTTGACAGCCTGAGAGGACATGGTTGATAGACCATGGTTTGCCAGGGATGGTCTACACTTATCTCCTCTAGGCTTTCGGATATTGGAAAATATATTTTGCATCCTCATAGTGCCTTTTTTAAGCAATGTCAAACTGATAAACCTCCCAACTTATCTGAACCTAAACAGTAATATCTGAAGGTGTTACTGCTCAATATTAGAAGTCTTAGGAAGAAACTCCTTACCCTACAAGCCTTCCTCTCCCTGGAGAATGTAAACATCTGTGTAGTAATGGAGATATGGTTTAAAATCACGGTGAGTACACCAGCAGTGCAATGTTATAATGCATTTCTCACCTTTGGAC
Source organism: Protopterus annectens (assembly GCF_019279795.1). Classification (NCBI taxonomy): domain Eukaryota; kingdom Metazoa; phylum Chordata; order Ceratodontiformes; family Protopteridae; genus Protopterus; species Protopterus annectens. Next base: position 136,494,385 of record NC_056744.1, read on the forward strand.
AAGCTTACACACAGGAGGAAACTAAAAGTGGAGGAGTCTCAGTATATGTTAAAAACAACCTCACATCCAGACTAGTACTGGAACTCATACATGTGCAACCCACCTTAAATAGGTTCTTGTACCATATCCTTGCAACCTGCAGGTCCCAGGAAATTCATACTACCTATCTCAATGTACTAAAGTCCCTTCCCACTCACCCCAGTACGATATTCATGGGAGAGCTCAACTGTACCTCTATAGACTGGGAATCCTACACCACTTCTAATGCACAAACCCAGTGATTCCTAAACTTTGTTAATATCAACATCCTTGAACAGTTGGTCCATTCTCCTACCATGGTTACAAACATCCTTGACCATGTACTCATGAAAATGGTGGAGTGATGTTCCTCACACAATGTAATGTCTTCGCTCATCAGATCTGACTATAAGGCAGTATTGCTTGAAATAACAACTAAATCTGGGGACCCAGTGAAACCAGAAACCTTTAGAAGCTATTCTAACACTAACCTCTCTCTCTACTAAGTGACACCTTGGCTAAATTCCAAGCACCTGCTAACACAGTAAACTCCATAGCATGTGATGAGCTATTTACAAAATATCTGTATAGCCATATTGATAACTTTATAGCGCAATCTGTGCACACTCATTTTAAGAATAAGACGGACTCAAAAGACAAGCTACCCTGGTGGAATCACAGCATCAATTGATTATACAACAAAAGAAAGAAATATTGGCCAAGCTTAGGAAGAACAGAGCCCTACATACTAAAAGCCCCTTGACAGGCAGCTAAGAGGGTTAATTAATACTTAAAATGCTAAATCTGAAGGAAAAAAATAGCTTCTCAGGCAAAGGACAACTACAAAGCTTTCTACAGCTGTTGCCTGTACCATCATAGGAAATATGTAAAAATGCTCAGAACTTATTGTAAATGGCATCACCCACACTAAACTAGTGATGATGTATAAACTATACACTGGAATTGATGCCAACAGAGTTTATAGTCATTTAGAAGAAAACTGAATAATGGCAGTAGAACAAAAGGGTAACAAAAGAAAGTCATGGAACAAAAGATCATTTGTTGTTAAATAAAGTCACAATGGAGAACTGTAAAAAGGAGAAGAATCTAACTACAGCATGGATAGACTGCAAAAAAAGCATTTTCCAGTATCCCACATTCCTGGATAAAAGAGTGCTTAAAAATGTATAAGATACACCCTACACTGATCGATTACATTACAACAGCCATGAAACATTGGCAAAACCACTTTGCAGTTAAGCCATAATAAAGGACAAATTATTATTCCAGGGATAAAAATTCAAAGGAGGATATTCCAAGGTGACTCTTTGTCACCGCTGGTCTTTTGTCTTGCCCTTAACCCATTAAGCTGTCTACTTAGCATATTAGGGCATGGCTACAGTTTGGCCTCCAGAAAGCAACAAAGTGTAAAGACTTCACATATTCTTTTTGTGGATGATTTAAAACTGTATAGTTCATCAGATGAAGAACTGAAAGCACAACTGCAACTGGTCAAAACTTTTTCAGATGATATAAGAATGTCATTTGGCCTTGACAAAATGTACAAAAGCAACCTTTAAAACAGGAGCACTGCAGTACCAAGAAAACATCAGCCTGGGACAGGAATGTGATATGAAAGAACTTGAGCAAGAGGGAGTATATAAATATTTGGGGACTGATGAAGGATCGATAATAAAACATTAATGAATGCAAATAAAACTTAGCAAGGAATATTTTAGAAGACTTAAAGTAATGCTGAAAACAATACTGACATCTAGGAACAAAGTCCCAGCTATAAACCAGTTTGCTTTTCCTGTCCTAACGTATAGTTTTGGAGTGACTGACTGGCCCCAAAGGTGTTGGATTGGTTGGATAGGAAAACAAGAAGGATGCTTCATACTTATCAAATGATTTATAAAAATCAGCTGCGGTGGTGGTGCTGCGGTAGCGTTGTCACCTCACAGTAAGATGTCCTGTTCGATTCTCAGCTAGAGCATCTTCTGTGCGGAGACATGCGTGAATGGGCGTACCTTCGTTGAAGGTTGTGCGTCAGGGCCGGCAACTCGGCACGTAAAAATACCAAGACTATATCTTCCCCGTTCTGAAAGAGGTATGGACCTCCTCAAAACTGATTACATGTATAGATCTGAAATCATAGGACTGCATACGTACTTGCTGACTTGACAAGACCCAAACATAGTGAAAGTTTTAAAACATGAGGAGAATAAGCCTAAGATGACTTCACTATTTAGTTTGGCAGAAACATATAGGTATCAAGAGGGAATGGAAATTAAGCCAGAAGTTGATAAAAATCAGGCAGCAACTGAATGTGCCAAAAAACAAAAGAAATAATATAGGATGAAGAATCAAATGAGAAGGCAAGAAATGTGGAAAATGCATAAATATAGTTGCAAGTATAGAAAACTCATGGAACAACCTCATGTTGATCAGGACTGAATGCAGGAATGGTTAAGGAGAAGTGAATTTAAAATAAAAGTCAAAAGGTTTATATTGGCAGCCCAAGATTGTGGACTACATTTTTATTTTATTTAACATTTGTTTACCAGGATAGTCCGACTGGATAAAAAGTGTCCATTTTCAGCGGAGTCCTGAGTAGAAAAACTCCATAAGTTTACAGAGAGAAGAAAAATTTACAAGAGAGACATTACAGATATATGGTAGTTTAGAAAATCCATTGAACATATGGAAGATACAGACAAGTGTAGGTTTTGTAAAACAGAATTGGAAACAATCGCACATCTTGTTGAATGTGATTTATTAATGGCTGAAGAACTCTATACTGAAAGGCACAATGTGTCAAGACTGTTGCATTGGCGATTGTGCAAATAATATTGAAGTAGCTGAAAAACATTGGAAACACAATCCACAAAGCATTATAGAAAATGATGAAGTTTATATCATGTGGGAACAGCCATTACCAACAGTTCAAAAAAAAAAAAAGTTGAGAGAAAAACAGATATAGTAGTCCATGAAATGAAGACAAAAGTAGCATTGATAATTGAAGTTACTGCACCCAGTGACTACAGTGTCTTACATACAGAGAGATGCAAAGTCACTGTTTCTGCATTTTCTGTGTGTTTCTATCTAAAAACAAAAAAAAAAAAAAAAAAAATTATCCTTGTTTTCCCGCCTCTCCTCGACTAGTTTAGACCAGTTTACAGGCATTGCTGTATTCTGGGCTGTGGTGTAGTTCCTGTGTTGTCCATTACCTTACTTGGATAGAAAGAAGTTTCTTTGCTCACCAGTGGGAGTGGGGAGCCTTGAGTAGCCTACCTGTCCCTGTAGGAAGTGACCTCAGCACAAGAGCTGTAGTTATTGGTTGTTTTGGACCATTTCTAGCTCTTTTGAAGTTCCCTGTTTAAAATCCGCCTCTGGGCGATTTTTCTGGCTATACTACTCAGACAAGCTCCTCGTGGTCCTGCAGAGTGGTCCTAGCTACAGAGAACTCAGAAAAGCGACTACTTTCTGGATTTAAGTATTTTTGCTGTTTTTTTACTTGGAATAGCTTCTCTAGCTTACCCTAAACAAGCTTAAACTGCTTTTTTAGCTGTTTGCTGCATTATTTTAAAATCTGCACTTAAAGTTACTTTTTAGTCGAATTTGATCGAAAGTTTGTTTGTTTGTTTGTTTAATTTAACTGTTGATGCTGCCCACTAAAGTGTGCTAGCCTGTGTAACTGATTTATCACTGTTTCTGCATTTTCTGTGTGTTTCTATCTAAAAACAAAAAACCCAAAAAAAATAATCCTTGTTTTCTCGCCTCTCCTCGACTAGTTTAGACCAGTTTACAGGCATTGCTGTGTTCTGGGCTGTGGTGTAGTTCCTGTGTTGTCCATTACCTTACTTGGATAGAAAGAAGTTTCTTTGCTCACCAGTGGGAGTGGAGAGCCTTGAGCAGCCTACCTGTCCCTGTCGGAAGTGACCTCAGCACAAGAGCTGTAGTTATTGGTTGTTTTGGACCATTTCTAGCTCTTTTGAAGTTCCCTGTTTAAAATCCGCATTTGCACGGTTTTGGGTGGTTGGCCGGTTAAACAAGATTAAACTTCTTTTGGCTCCGCCAAGTCTGCTCTTCAAATTTTCCCTTAAGGAAGCTGTACCCTTAGTATAATCAGACTACTCGCTATAAGCCTAGCACTTGTTCTCGAAACTTCTCTACTAAGTAAGCACTCTCGTACTAAGTAAGCACTACATCCACCTACCACCCCTGTGAATATCCACTTCCCTTAAAGGCACAGCAATCCCTTATACTGTTCTAGCATGTCGAGTGGTAGATTACTGGCGTCCTCTCCAGTTCAGCTGGTTAATCTGGGTATCTTGAGACAATGCTACAATTGTCTCATGTACACAGACAACCCTTTCCTCTTCCCAACAAACACAAATACATGTGAGAGATGCAACTATATAGCCAAACTGGAGTCTGAACTCTCTCAACTCAGGGCTGGCATGACCAGACAGGAGGAGATGGTAACCACACACACAACAAACCCAGTCCCACATAGACCTACCACAACTTCAAACCAAACACATAAAAACACAAAGACATACTCGGAGGCTCTAATAAAAAACTTACCAAAACAACAGAGGCTCCCAAAGCAGACATCCAAAAATCCACCACCTCAAAACAAAACACATGCAACACATACTTCAATAAATCAGTGTGTCAATCAATCACAGCCCTTAAGGCCAAACACCATGCCTGATACACTAGTAATAGGTGACTCTATAGTCAGACACACTGATATCCCGCTTACAAGGCTGAACAATGAGAGGGTGACTGTGAGCTGCCTATCGGGAGCTAGGATCCGCCATATAACACACGCACTCAGGTCACTCCAAAGCAAGTACAAATATGACTCCATCATTGTCCATGCTGGTGTGAATGACCTGAGACGTACCTCCCTGGACTACATGAAAAGAGACATAGAGGAGCTCTCTGATTATATAGCCCAGGCTGGTATGACCCTGACCCTGAGCAGCATCTTGCCCTCATCAAGAATGATGCCATAATACAAAGACAAGATGATCAGCTTTAATAATTGGCTCAAGTACTGGTGTCATTCTAAGGGGATCCAATGTCTGTCTGCCTGGGATGACATGTTGGACAAGCCACACTGCTTCGCAAGGGACGGCTTGCACCTGTCACCACTGGGCTTCCGGATATTGGCTAAGGCTCTTGCCACCCCCATAATGCCTTTTTTAGGCAAGGCTCAAAAGACAAACCCACCTCCTTAGAAAACAAAAATGGAAAAAAATTAAGGGTAATGCTGCTCAACGCCAGAAGTCCAAATCTCAAGATGCAGGCACTCGATGCACTCCTCAGTATGGAGAACATCGACATCTGTGCAGTAACTGAAACCTGGTTCAAGGCTCCTGAGAGCACCCCAGCGCTACCAGGCTATACCTCATATCATGCTTTTTAGCCCCAAAACCCGGGACGAACCACAAAAGGAGGGGGAGTGTCCATATTCATCAAGGACACCCACACCTCCAGGTTAGTAGCAACACATGAAGCATCAGAGACCATACAGGTGCAACTAACGATAGGCAAAACTGCTATACAACTGGTAGCATGTTACAGACCACCCTCCCAGTCTCAGGAACCCCACTCAGCCTTCCTGAAGACATTGGAGTATATGAATGTATCACAAAATACCATCATACTGGGAGACTTCAACTACCCAAATATAGATTGGGTACATTATTCTAGCCCTAACACCCTAGCCCAAAGGTTCCTGGAATTCATAAATTCAAATGCACTGGAACAACTAGTCACCTCTCCCACTAGGGGAGATAATATACTAGACCTGATCATCACAAACATGGGGACAAAATGCTCCACACCGGATGTATACCCCACACTAGTGAGATCTGACCACAAACTAATCACCCAGGATATACATATCCCACCTCCACCCCCAGCACAAAAGACCACAGTGAAGAACTTCTCAAAAGCAGACTTCACTCTTCTTAAGACTGAGATGGTATCCTTTAAGCCCACTGGGCCAGTGGATACCACATCCCACAATGCCGAATCCTTCACAAATGCTTTCTATGGACAACTCCAAGAATGCATGGATCATGCAATCCCAAATAAATCCAAGTACCTCTCCACCAAAGGCAAGCGTCCTGTCTGGTGGACCTCAGCCATTAACAAACTGTATAACAAAAGAAGGAAGCTACTGCACGACACAGCAAAATCCCATAAAGGGAAGTCATCTCTGATCAACATTAGCAGAAAACTACGTTCTCTCATAAAAACATCCAAGGCCAACTTTGAGAGAAAAATCGCTAAGGACACAAAAGATAACCACAAAGCCTTCTTCAGCTATGTTAGAAACCTGGGCGGAAACCCTCATATATGCTCAGAGTTAGTTCACAACAACAAAAAATACACTGAACCCACAGATATTGCCAACATTCTGGCTGACAGGTTCAGTGCAAATTTCTCCCCTCCCTCACCCCCAAAAGAAGAAATACTTATCCCAGCTGAATGTAATCTCCCTGTCATCTCAGATGTCCAAGTGATAACAGCCCTCAACAAAGCTAAAAACACAGCATCAATGGGACCTGACGGTATCCCTGGTTGCGTGCTACGTGAACTCCCAGAGGAGCTAAACCCGCACATAAAAATGCTATTTAACCTTAGCCTTACTACAGGATATGTACCTGAACACTAGCGTACAGCAACAGTGGTCCCACTCCACAAAGGGGGTACCTCTACAGACCCTGGGAACTACTGCCCCATAAGCTTAACCAGCCTGGTCTGCAAAGCTATGGAAAGAATCATTATGGAACTCATAAACAGAGACATAGGGGACCTACAGACACTTGACCCAACCCAGTTTGGCTTTGTAAAGGGCAGATCCTGCCTTTTGAACCTGGTTGACTTTTTCGAAACAGTCACTAGAGCCATTGATGAGGGCAAAGCAGTCCATACAGCCTACCTGGACTTGGCTAAGGCCTTCGACACAATACCCCACTCAGGCATCATAGATAAGCTCAACAGCTTAAACGTAAACCCTTATGTCACTAGATGGGTTGCAAACTGGCTAAAGGACAGAACCCATAAAGTTAAAATCGCTGGAGCAATGTCAGACTCAAAACCAGTCACAAGTAGTGTCCCACAGGGATCTGTCCTGGGACCCCTCTTGTTCTGCATTTATTTCTCAGATGTTAAAGCAAACATGGGAGGGTTGTGGCTGACAAAGTTCGCAGATGACTGCAAACTAGGCACCATAGTCGATACACCAGCGGACACATACATCCTATAAAAAGGCCTCACAGAAACGGACAACTGGTGCCGGAGTCATAGCCTTAAACTAAATGCCAAAAAATGAATAGTCATCCCCTTTGGGAAAAACAAAGTACTGACAAATTATCACAGACAGCAACCCACTGTGTACGGAAAAAGTAATCAGAGACCTAGGGACCCAAGTCGACAGCGACCTCTCATTTGACACCCACGTTGTCAAAGTGGTTAGAAAAACATTCTACCTTGCACACCTTATCATGAAGGGATTAACATCCAGATCCAAGGATGTCATTGTACCCCTATACTCCTCCCTCATACCCCTATACTCCTCCCTCATCAGACCCATGGTTGAGTACAATGCCCCATTTGGTATGTACCTCACCCGGCATTTGCAACAGCTGGAGAGACCACAAACGTACCTCACCAAGAGGATCATGGGTCTCCAACATATGTCTTATTCTGCCAGACTAAAGAAACTCCAGCTCTATTCAGTAGCATACCGCCTGCACAGAGGTGATCTCTGCCTGATGTACAAGGCCATGTCCAATCAGGAACTGATGGACATGCTCCACCTCAAAAAATCCAAATCCATCAGGACTGCGAGAGCTAAAGACTTAAACCTCGGCACAAGTATGAATAGGACATGCTGGAGGGATAGATTCATAACCCAGAGGCTTCCCATGCTTTGGAACAACAACCAAGTTCATGTTAGGCAGAGCCCCTCACTGACTCTCTTCAAGAGAAATCTTGATGAGTGTATGGGAGATCGTAAGTTTACCCCAGTGGTCACATCTGTGTCACTACTAGACAGGGGCACAGTAAACTAATTCTATTATATAAGGGGACCTTCACTGTGTCACTACTAGACAGAGGCATAGTATTCTAAATCTATTCTGTGCATTTTTGTACCATTTCATGGGGTCGCGAAAGCCACATCACTATGGCTAGGCTTACAAATGCCCCAGGGCAGATAGCCTAGTACTAAACTGTGAAACTATGAAACTATAAAATACCAGGATTTGCAGGCAGAAACGAGGGCAATGTGGAAGAAGGATACCCAGACAGTTCCAATAGTAGTAGGAGCAATGGGTCTTATAAAAAAGAATTTACAATTGTACTTGGATATGTTACTGATAAATGTAACTTATGAATTGCAGAAGGAGTCCATACTGGGCACATTGCAGATGTTGAGAAGAGCACTTGGCTAACATCAAAGATTGAAACAATACTAATTTCATGAATTCTAATCATATTTTGACTTGGGAATGGGGTCAATTCCAGTCATGGTATTAGAAACTCAAAAGACTTGAAGAAATTAAAAAAAGAGAAAAAAACAGAGGCCATTGCCAACCTTTTGCCTGACAGGTTCAGCTCGAATTTCTCCCCCAACTCCCTCCCCTCGATAGCCCAAAGGAAATCTGCATACCACAATCCCCCCTAGCCACTACTACGGAACAGGTCATCAATGCACTTTCTAAGTCCAAAAATGCAGCATTAATGGGCCTCAATAACACTCCGGGATACATAATAAATAGCATGAAACATGACCTTTCTGGTCTACTTAAATCATTTTGCAGCTGGAGTCTATAGTCAAATTTTGTGCCCAATGAATTGAAGATGGCTCCAGTCACTCCCCTGCACAAAAGATATCCAATTGATCCAGGTGACTACAGACCCATAAGTTTTACCAGTTTCATATATTAGGCCATGGAAACAATCATCATAGACATAATAAATGAGGACATATGTAACCTGGAAATGCTGAATCCATCACAGTTCAGCTTTGTGGAGCTCAGGAAGTTTATACAGTAAATTCCAATGGGCAGAACCCAAGTCTTTTCACAGAATCAAATTATGTCCTCACATTTCAAACAAATGTTCATATTTGTTGAACCATAGGGGTTACGAAATAAGTATAAATGGCAAACTCTTAAGCACAAACTGTTTTTATAGTAGTAGTATTCTTTAGGTTCTTGGTCTTAAACTGAATTTTATAAGTCAAAGTAAACACAGTAACTGTTACTTTTGTAATATTTTGTAAACAACTTACAATATCTCGGCAACCACTCAAGTTACACATACTGTCAGCACCATTTTATTCATCTGACTGCGAACTTTCATATGAGGGTAAGTAGTTCTGGCTGTCATTCTTGGTTGTTGAGATATTTAGAAAAATGTAAAAATTATATCTATATAAATTAATATCATAAAAACAACAGTTAATATCTATTTATCTGCACTAGACAGAGGTCAAATATTAATGCAGTTGAGTTTGCCATTGTGGAAGCTTTAAGATGAAGTCTTTTAAAACCTTATACATAGCATGGTTTTGGAATTTTTGATGCAAATGTGAACAAGCAATATTTGACACTTGGAGACGTCAGTGGGAGTTAACTGCAGATGCACCTGGAAGCATCACTCAGATGTAATGAGTTAAAGGAGGGTCATGCCTATTAAATTTGGTGGCTTTTCTGAGAGGGTCACCAAAACAACAGATGAAGGCAAGACCATGTACATATCTTACCTCGACCTGGCCAAAGCATTTGATACAATATCCCCTCAGGCATTATAAACAAACTCACTAATTTCGGTATAAATCCTTTTATCACCAGCTGGATAGCCAACTGTCTCACTGCTAGGATGCAGGAGGTCAAAAGAAGTGAGGCCACCTCCACCAAGAGGCCAGTCACCAGTGAAGTCCCCTAGAACTCCTTACTGGGCCTGCTTCTTTTTGCTATTTGTCTGAAACAGAAGCAAATGCTGAAGGTTTATGGCTGACTAAGTTTGCAGATGATTGCAAGCTGGTGGTTTTCATTGACTCCCTTGCAGACACTAGTATTCTTCCAAAAGGCCTGTCTCTGACTAACAGATAGTGGCAAAGCTATGGTCTCAAACTCAGTGCTAAGAAATACATAATTGTACCCTTTGGGAAGTCAACCATCCCAGCTAATTACCATGTTGATAATATAACCCTAAGAGTTGACCCAGTGGTCAGGGATCTGGGTACACACATAGTAACTTAACTTTGACCACCATGTGGCCACAGTGGTTAAGAAATCCTTTTATGTTGCACAGCTTATAAGTAGAGACATAGCATCTAGGTCCAAAGAGGTCCTTATCCCACTCTCTCCTGTGGGGGGTAGAATAATGTCAGTGAGTTTACCTTGCATACACAAAGTACAAGGTTTGATTCTCAAATGGGATAATTGACTAGGCATAAAATGGCCAGCAAGGGAAGTTAGCCTGGCAATAACCCATGAGCCACTGTACTCTGTCCTTATCAGACCAACATAGAGTACAATGCTCCCTTAAGTATGTAGCTGACTAGGCATGTGCAGCAACTAGAACAGCAACAGAGTTTCCTTACAAAAAGAATACAAGGCATAACAAAACTGCCTTATGCAGAGTGCCTTAAAGCCCTTTCCCTCTACCCAGTCTCCTATATATTGCTGAGTGGTGATTTAAGCCTGGCTTACAAGTCATCCACAAACCACACTTCTGAATCACCTGCATATTTGTAAGTCAAACATCACCAGAAATACAAGGCTTAGGAACCTGAATGTTGTCTATGACTTCAACAGATCACGCTGATGATACAGATACGTGTCCCAGAGACTGGCCCTCCTATGGGACAGGCTTCCCATCCATGTGAAGCTGAGTTCATCTCTTACCCAATTTAAAAGCAGCATAGACCAGTGGATGAGGAATAGGAAATTTACACTGGGCCTGGCACCCATGTCCCTTATGGACAGAGATAACTTATAAATGCCTGGCCTCAATGTCCTATTTGGATATTGTTATTCTTTCAGAAGAACTTGGCTGGGCTTAGAAAGACCACCCCAGGTCAGTAGCTTAGTAACAATCTATGAATCTATGTGCCTACCAAGTACAGTCACTTAATTGTCTGTGTACAGCTTTCACACACACATATGTATGTATGTGTATATATTTGTGTGTTTATGTATGTATATATATATATATATATATATATATATATATATATATATATATATATATATATATATATATATATATATATACACAGACACACACACATATATATATATATATATATATATATATATAAAAACAGAGAGAGAGAGAGACACACACGTGTGTGTGTGTCTATGTGTGTGTGTGTGTGTGTGTGTGTGTGTGTGTGTGTGTGTGTGTGTGTGTGTATCTGTGTGTGTGTCTGTATGTGTGAGTGTGTGTGTATCTGTGTGTGTGTGTCTGTATGTGTGAGTGTGTGTGTGTGTGTGTGTGTGTGTGTGTATGTGTTCGTTCGTTCCATACCTTTGGCCAAGCATTTAGCTGGTTGAAGGATATTTTGTTTCCAGTTTCCACCCATTCTTTTCAGTGGCTACACAGACATCTCCTTGTCAGATTTGTTGCAACTCCTGATAGAATGGGTGAAACTGTTTAAAAAGAGGCTGTGGCTAAGGAGAAGGATGTACTCTAAAAATATAAAA